>NC_136062.1:6007500-6330000 GCF_964261635.1 Lissotriton helveticus | reverse complement strand
CAAGCCTGTGACCCACAGTACACACTTACACAATTACGTACGAAAGACACATAAAGGGCTTTTTAGGCAAGAAGCAGTTGGTTTGTGACACTTCCAAGAAAAATAAACCATAACACTTTTACAGTCAAATTACAGTTTTTTGTAATAGTATAAGGCGTTAAAAGTGTGTCGACAGCGTTTTGATTCGCTATTTTAGATCATGCGAATCATCATCAGGACATGAATTTATGCCTAAGATAAGCCTTAATAGCCTAGGGAGGGAAGGGAAAGGAAAATTAATTACTTAGGAGTCCTGTATTCAGACCACCTGTGGGGGAAGAAAGGGAGGAATTACACGGAATACATACAACATTTAGGATATGTCAAGCTTACATTATGTGAATCCTCAACAAAGAGGAACTTAAATGGATCCTCAAAACAGACAGTTTGAATACGGGACTGAATCTTTTGGAGGATCGTAATTCATTGATTTAATTGGTTTCTCTCCTCTCTGCAAAATGTTTATAATTATCCAGCATATGGTGGTTGAACATAGACCGTTGGTTTATGATGTACTATCTCCTACCTTGAAAAATATGTCCATCCGTCTTTCTCTGAATGCTTGCCCAATCATAGGTTGTTAATTGTACACTTCACTGCACTTATTCACGGGTCCGCTTTAAAATGGCGGCACCATTCACCATGCACCACTTAAACATTAGTCCTTCTTCACTGATCACTTTCCCATGTCACCCGCGTTACGATACAACCAGGAAGTACTTTTAATTAAATGCACTGGTCCCAAGGGAGACAGACCACGACTCGAGAGCGTGCCGTTCACTGATAGAGACTCGTCCCTGCTATATTGGTAAGTCCTATAACAACACGAGGCATCCCCCTACCTCGTAGCCCCACTTGCGTCACGGTATTATCCGTTAAACAACTATCCTTTCTTTAGGTATCATCCCAAACAGGCTACGAGATTTCTACCCAATCCACCTTTAATCAAAGGTAAGCAATACCGCGATCCGGCATGCTCCCCCAAATTACTAAGTTCGGTAAACCTATATATTGACCCAGGTTTGTCCATAGGTATTGACCTGCTCTTCCGATCTGTGGACGATTCCCGTTCCTATGTTCCCTTATTAAAAGGTAAGTGCCACTTCGATCCGGCATACTCCCACATAATTACCACTGTTGAGAAACCTATAAATTGACTAAGGCTTTCCCGTAGGTATTAACCTGCCCTCTCAGCCGCAACCGACCTGTGGACGATTCCCGGTCCTGCGGTAAGCTGTTGCATACTTCATGGATTAGTTGCTTCCCCTCACTGATGCCGACCATTGGGTCACTTTGCACCGCTGCACTTACTAAGTCCACTTGGCTTCGGACACTTGTAACCACGCGTCGTCGTTCGACCTTTTACAAAAATTGTCTCGCCATAAGTTCCATGGTTACCGATGCCGATCACTGGGTCACCTTTTAATGTTGTAACCGTTATTCAATCGGGTTCTGTCCGCTAGACAGACATCAGTCACCATGCGCCGTGGCTCCCCAATTGTATCCATTTAATTGACCTTATCACCACGTAATCCACATGGTTCTCCTATTCACCCACTACCACCACTCCCATACTGTGATCTATGGTAATTGCACCACTCGCCTACTCTAGCCCGCCCGCCGATTTTCTCACCTCGGCTTTGTGTCACCGTGTTCCTCACCATTGTGTCTGGGTGTATGCCTTCATGCACATCTTCCTAGAAATTCAATCATAAGGTAGCAAGCAGTAATTACGACATAAAATATGCTCACAAATTATCAGGATTAACATAATGTAAGCTTGACATATCTTAAATGTTGTATGTATTCCGTGTAATTTCTCCCTTTCTTCCTCCACAGGTGGTCTGAATCAAGGACTCCTAAGTAATTAATTTTCCTTTCCCTTCCCTCCCTAGGCTATTAAGGCTTATCTTAGGCATAAATTCATGTGCTGATGATGATTCGCATGATCTAAAATAGCGAATCGAAACGCCGTCGACACTCTTTTAACGCCTTATACTATTACAAAAAACTGTAATTTGACTGTAAAGGTGTTATGGTTTATTTTTCTGTGACATTTTGACAAAATTGTATTGGAAGTGTCACAAACCAACTGCTTCTTGCCTAAAAAGCCCTTTATGTGTCTTTCGTACGTAATTGTGTAAGTGTGTACTGTGGGTCATAGGCTTGTGCCCCACCTTGTAATATTGTAATATTGTCTTACGAATTTTATATCAATACATTTTAGATCCACGCCCGGCTGGGCTGGTCTACTTACCAAATATAGTTTTGATTGTGTCTATATTTTACAGAATTTCTTTAAATTACTGTTTGCAATGGACCACTGTTGTCAAATTATATGGAGGCACGTGGTGACTAGATAAGGGGTCACAATAGAAATTGAGAACCCTGCTAATGGATCCAAATCTTATTAAAAAAATTAAATGTCAGTTGAAGAATCACATTCTCGCATGATATACCCTGTGGAGAATAGTTAATCGTATTATTTTGATCCCTGTATGAATAGCAACCTGGGAGAACACATTTGCCTCATCCTACTATACTTCCCTTTCAATGGCCTGATCATCTTGTGTTTATCCTTTAATTTAAGGGGTTTATCAGGGGATTTCTTGTTCAGAGTTTCATACCACCTTCTTAAAAAAAGTGTCTCTGTTAATAACTTGTACTCTACTAGGGCAGCATCCGGCAGCTCCTCAGAACATATTGGAATATTTGTATATTCCAATATGTTATATATGTATAGGGCATGTATAGGGCATGTATAGGGCATGTATAGGGCATGTTTTAATTGAATATATCTGTTAGGCCTGGCATCTTTGGCGTGGTTTCCCCTCCAGCAGCCCCTGGTATAACCCAGTGGTCTTAGTACCAAAAGCTGCTGCACCCAGTGTCACTCCAGAACTCCGGTTTTGTGTGGATTACCGTGGGCTCAATACGGTCACCAACACTGAGGCACACTCCATCCCCAGAGCTGATAAGCTCGTGGATCGCTTGGGAGCTGCCCAGCACCTCAGTATGTTTGAGTTACCATCTGGATACCGGCAGATTGCCTTAACTGAGGGGGCCAAAGAGAGGTCTGCATTCTCAACGCCAGAGGGGCACTTCCAGATCCGTGTCATGCCCTTTGGGTTGAACAACGCCCCTGTCACCTTCCAGATACTGGTCAACCAGGTACTGACCAGGCTGGAGGAATTCAGCGCTGCATACCTGGATGACATTTCTGTGTTCAGCTTCACGTGGGAAGAACACTTGCAACACCTCTGTGAAGTGTTGAAGGCTATGCAAAGGGCAGGCCTCACTATCAAGGCCAGAAAGTGCCAGATAGGGCAGGGATCTGTGATGTACTTGGGACACCAGGTAGGGAGCGGCCAGGTGGCGCCCCTACAGGCAAAGATTGATACCATTCTGGCTTGGGAGCCCACGAAGACCCAGACAGAGGCAAAAGCCTGTTTAGGTCTCACCGGGTATTACCAAAGATTTGTCAAGGGGTATGACACCATTGTTGCCCCTTGACAGAGCTGACTTCAAGGAAGCAGCCCAGGAGAGTGAATTGGACCGATGCCCGTCAAACTGCTTTT
This sequence comes from Lissotriton helveticus, assembly GCF_964261635.1. NCBI lineage: Eukaryota > Metazoa > Chordata > Amphibia > Caudata > Salamandridae > Lissotriton > Lissotriton helveticus. Next base: position 6,326,383 of record NC_136062.1, on the reverse strand, counting down.
GATGCCCTGAAGACTGCCACGTGCACAGCGCCTGTGCTCAAGGCACCTGACTTCTCCAGTGAGATCATACTGCAGACAGATGCTTCAGAGCATGGTGTGGGAGCAGTACTCTCACAGATCAACAACGAGGGCGTGAACCAACCTGTAGCTTTCATTAGTAGAAGGCTACTTCCCAGGGAACAGAGGTAGAGTGGAATCGAAAGGAAGCTTTTGCTGTGGTCTGGGCTCTGAAGAAGCTGAGGCCCCACTTGTTTGGGACTCACTTCTGGGTTCAGATAGACCACATGCCCCTCAGATGGTTGATGCAAATGAGGGGTGAGAACCCAAAACTGTTGAGGTGGTCCATATCCCTACAGGGAATGGACTTTACGGTGAAACACCACCCTGGCACAGAACATGCCAACGCTCATGGTCTGTCCATGTTTTTCTGCCTTAGTGAAGAGAACTTCCCAGAGGCTGGGCAGTTCTCCCCACTTTCAGCTGGAGGGGACACGTGTTAGACCTGGCAACTTTGGCATGGTTTCCTCTGTCTTTTTGCCTCTACCTCCTGTATTTTTGATGCTGTGCTGGATTTCGTTTTTGCTGGTTTAGATGCTTTGGGCACTTTGCCACTGCTGTTCAGTGTCAAAGTGCAAGTGCTCCCTGAGTAAATTACTATTGAGATTGGTTATCCATGATTGGCATATTTGTATTACCAAGAAGTCCCTAGTAAAGTGCACTGAGTGAGCCAGGGCTGGTGATTCAAATGCTACTAGTGGGCCTGCAGCACTGATTGTGCCACCCAGAGGAGTAGCCCTAAAATGGTGTCCCAGGCCTGCCACCACAGTGCCTGTATGCAGTCTGTGAACTGCCATGTCAACCTGGCCTGTGTCCCCACTGACCAGGCCTAACCCTTCCCTTTCTGTAGACATTGGACACCCCTATGGAAGGCCCTTGTGCTGTGTCCCCTTGCATGAAGAGATCTCCAAGGGCCTGAGTAGAGCTGGCTCCCTGTCAAGAAGTCCCAGGAACAAAAGGACTTCACCCCAAGCTGCCCCCCTGAACTCTATTGAGAGAGTTCTGTCCTTCCTAGAGTGCTTTGACCAGTTGTGGTGCCCCTGGAAGTTGTACCTGTTGGCTTGGAAGCTGGCCAAGAACAAACTAAGTCTTTCTGCAAAGTTTCATGCATCGATCACTTGCGAGGCGCATCTCCGTCAGTGCGAGGAAATTCCCGTCACCGCGAAGATGGAGATCGTAGCAGCGCCTGTTTCTGCTGCAAGAACCGACGCATCCTTCGCTTGCGGAACGCATCGCCCCGGTGCGGGAATATTACAATCCCTGTGAGTATTGTCGCAGAGCCTGTCGTCGCTGGGTGAGATTGTCGCACCGCTTGCTTGTGGACCGCATCACGTCGCTGCGAGAGTCGTTGCAGAGCCATCGCATCGAGGGGCCGCGAGAGGAGAAGATCAACACTGTGCACCTTTGCGAGACGCTTCCTATGAAACCTGCGCACTGGAATCCATACAAGGTATCGCATCCCTCCCTATACTGACCAGAGTCATCCCAACACGCCCGCTGCGTCCAGGCGGGCTGTTGTATCGCCTTCCCAGCGTCTCAGGAGTGATGCATTGCTTGTTTATTTACGCTGCAGCTTACTTGGAACTTTTGTCGCATCTAAAGGTACTTTTGGCTAAACATGACGCAACTCTGGATTATTTTAACGCAATCCGAAGAACTCTCTTTAAATCCTATCCTTGAACTATGTATGTTGGATTTTTGTTGTTTTGGTCTTATTTAGTTTAGATTAAATACTTTTATTTTTCTAAACTGGTGTTGAGTCCATTTGTGGTGTTTTCACTGTGTTACTGTGAGTGTTTATACAAATACTTTACACATTGCCTTTGGGGTAAGCCTGTCTGCTCGTGCCAAGCTACCAAAGGGGTGAGCAGGGGTTATCTAAAGAGAGTATCCTCTTACCCTGACTAGAGGCCAGGGTCCCTATTTGTCACAAGTACCTACTTGTGGTAAACAGAGACCCCAAAATCTAACATTGGTGGTCAGCGGTGAGGATTTGAACTTGTATTTGTACTTGACCCACAGTGATTGGTGTACATCACAAGTTTAGTTCAGACCACTACGCAGCTACATACTGTGTTTGGATTTTTTTTCAGTTCTATTTTTGAGTAACTCTTCAAAGCATCATGTCTCAGAATGGAAAGGCACCAAGTGTGGAGGCAGAATTGGAGTTTGTCATTGAGAATTTGTATTCATACAAAGTTGAGGAGCTTAAGCAATTCTACAAAAAGTGTGAGTGCCCCATAAAGAGCAGCTTCAGGAAGTATGGGCTGCAGAGAATCTTGAAGGCCTGGTGGGAGGCCCAAGAGGGAAATGATGCAAGTGGAAGGGAGGGGTCTCAACCCCAAGATTTGCCAGTGGGAATTTAGGCTCAAGGGCTGGCAGCAACCATTCCAGCTGGGGTCTTACCCCAGAAGAGTTAGAGGAGAATCAGAGAGTGAGAGAATATGACTTGGAAGTCATGAGGTTAAAGAGGAAGCAATTGGAAATGGAGAAAGAAAGAGACAGTGCGACGGAGGAGAGCAAGAATGCCCGTGCCCTGGAGGAAAAGAAATAGCTTTTGGCTCATGGATTGAGCAGGAGGGAACTGGATATCAAGGCCAAGCAGATGGATTCCAGTTCAAATGGTGGCAGCGCACAGCCAGTGCAGGGGGGTAAAGTATATATTCCCAAGGATCTGGTACAGAATTACAATAGGAGTGAGGATATCTATGCCCGGTTTACTTCTTATGAAATTGCACTAAGAATGAATGGTGTGCCTGAACAGCATTGGGGGGTGGGCCTGTGGAAACATTTTGAGGCTGCTGCTCTAGAGCCCTTAGAATTAGCAGATGCCATGACCTACCCCAATATGAAGGAGGCCCTATGCCTCAGGTATGGATTTACTCCAGAGCAGTACAGACTGTAGTTTCAGAGCTCCAAGAAGAAAGATTCTGAGACCTGGATGGAGTGTGTTAATCTGTACTCGAGTGCACTGGAAGGTTGGATGAAGGGCAGCAAAGTAACTGGTTATAAGGGGTTGTTGCATTTAATTAGTTGGGAGCACTTGAGTAGTCTTTGTGTTTCAGAGCTGTGCCAGCATCTTTTAGATAAAAAGCTGACAGACCCCATTGAGCTTGCTAAGGAGGTGGACTATTGGACCAGTACCAGGGTCCACAGAGGAATTGGGGATACCACAGCCAAAGCTGGGCAGGGTCCCCAGCAGAAGAGTGGGGGGGACAAGAGTAACCAAAAGGAGTTCTCTCAAGGGCCCCAAAACAATTCCCATGATGAGGAATCCCAGCCCCCCAAACCCAGACAACCTTGGCCCCCTAGGGGCAGACGGGACAACAGGGTCCCCCTACCTGCGATCACTGCAATGAAGTGGGGCATGTTATCACTAGGTGCCCTAAGAAACCTCCAGCACCCACTGGTGCTCCAGCCCCGGGTTTAGCAAGTATAGCTTTGGGAGGGGAGTTAATTTCCAGTGGGGAGGAGGGATTAGCAGTCGTGACCCTTGTCTCTTTAGGAGACCAAGAGATGGTCCAGGATACCAACCTGCCCCCGAACACTAAGAAATACGGGCAGAAGGTGACCATCAATGGGAGGGAGATAGAGGCTCTGAGAGACACTTGAGCCAGTGTGACATCCGTGAGGTGTCAGTGGGTGTCTGAAGAGCAGGTCATTCCCAATGTACTTCACCCAGTAGTTGCAGCTGACAACTCGGAGCAACTCTGCAAAGTGGCGCAGATTCCATTTGAGTGGAGGGTGTCTCAGGTCTCTTGAAGGTTGTTGTGAGTCCTTCCATGCCTTTAGACTGTCTGCTAGGTAATGACCTGGAGAGACCTGGAGAGTTCCCTGTGGAAAAAAATAGAACACCAGGCTCATATGGAGATGTTGGGTCTGCCTGAGTGGGTCTGTGTGACCACTCAGTCTATGGCAGCCAGTAGGGGTCATTCAGCAGATCTGGAGCCTGAAACAGTGGCCCAGGAACCTGCCAGAAGGAGCGGGGGGCATGGGAAACCAGCCCCAGCAGTTCCCATGGTCCAAGGAGGAGCAGAACCTGAGGAGATGCCCTGGAGCCTACAGGTGAACAGGTGTCCGAACTGGGGGACCTACCTGAGCTGACCCATTGGCAGCAGGAAGGTGGCCCCACCAGGGAGGAATTCTGCAAAGCGCAGATGGAGCGCCCTTCCCCATTGGTGTGCAGCAGCAGGGTGCGGAACCAGGCAGCAGGTGGAGCGTCCAAGGATCATCTCATTTACTGGGAAGATGAGTTGCTTTATAGTGAGCCTAAGTTCGCTGAGCCCGATGCAGCCCATGTGCTGGTGGTACCCGAGCGCTTCAGGAACTTCCTAATGGGTCTGCCTCATGACGTGCCTCTCGCTGGACATCTGGGGCAAGACAAGACCTTCCAAAGGCTTTTCACCCACTTCTTCTGGCCCCAGATGAAAAAGGCGTCAGTACGTTCTGTAGAACTTGCCAGACATGTCAGGCAAGTGGCAAGAGCGGAGGGAAATGCAAGGTTCCCCTCCAACCCTTCCCTGTGTGCGATTACCCCTTTCGAGCAGGTAGACATCGACATTGTGGGCCCACTGGACCCCAAGACAGCCTTAGGCAACAGGTTCATCCTGGTCTTGGTGTACCATGCCATCCGGAACCCGGAAACTGTCCCTCTCAGGACAATCACAGCCCCCGTGGTGGGCCGTGCATTGATGGGGATCTTTTCCCGTGTAGGCTTCCCCAGAAAGGTGGTCTCCGACCGGGATACCAACTTCATCTCTAGGTATATGAAGTCTCTGTGGGCGGAGTGTGGGGTAACTTATAAGTTAACCACTCTTTACCACCCTCAAGGAAACGGGTTGGTTGAAAGGTTCAACCGCACCCTGAAAGGTATGATTATGGGCCTAGCGGAGCCCATGAGATGGAAGGGGAACGTCTTTCTACCATGCCTGTTCTTTGCCTCCAGGGAGGTGCCTCAGAAGTCCTTAGGGTTCAGTCCCTTTGAACTTCTGTTTGGCCACCCTGTTAGAGGACCTCTCACACTGGTGAAGGAGGGGTGGGAGAAATCCTGCGGGAAACCCCCCCAGGATGTGTTCAACTATGTGTTGGCCTTCCGCAACCAGAGAAAACGCTTCAGGAAACTCGCTCTGGAGAACCTAGAAGCTAGCCAGGAAGAAATGAAAAGATGGTACGACCAGAATACCACTCTGGTCGAATTTCAACCTGGGCAGAAAGTGTGGGTGATGGCGCCAGTGGAGCCTTGCACGCTCCAAGACAAGTGGACTGGACCATATGAGGTGTTGGAGTGCAAGAGCAAAGTAACCTACCTGGTTAAGTTGAAGACTCCCAGGCAGCCCCTGAGGGTCTTGCATGTGAACCACCTCAAACCCCACTTTGAGAGGTCTGATGTGACAATGCTTCTGGCTACAGATGCTGGAATGGAAGTAGAAAGTGACCCTCTTCCTGACCTCCTGGCATCTAAGGAGCAAGACTGGTCAGTGGATGGTGTGGTCCTCTTGCTCACCCTGACCCCAGAACAGCCGAGGTACTGTCGCCAGGTATTGGGTCAGTTTGGTCCCTGTTCTCCCTGACCCCAGGTGTCACCAACTGGTGCGTCCATGATGTGGACACTGGAGATAGTCTACCTGTGAAACAGACATTTTACAGAGTAGCTGACAAGGTCAGGGCCAGCTTCAAGGAAGAGGTTTCCAAGATGTTGGCGCTAGGGGTAATTGAGCCCCCCATCAGCCCCTGCGCTAACCCAGTGGTCTTAGTACCAAAAGCTGCTGCGCCCGGTGCGACTCCAGAACTCCGGTATTGTGTGGACTACCGTGGGCTCAATATGGTCACCAACACTGAGGCACACCCCATCCCCAGAGCTGATGAGCTCGTGGATCAGTTGGGAGCTGCCCAGCACCTTAGTACGTTTGACTTAACATCTGGGTACTGGCAGATTGTCTTAATTGAGGGGGCCAAAGAGAGGTCTGCGTTCTCAACGCCAGAGGGACACTTCCAGTTCCGTGTCATGCCCTTTGGGTTGAAGAACGCCCCTGCCACCTTCCAGAGACTGGTCAACCAGGTACTCACCAGTCTGGAGGAATTCAGCGCCGCATACCTGGATGACATTGCTGTGTTCAGCTCCACGTGGGAAGAACACTTGCAACAACTCTGTGAAGTGTTAAAGGTTCTGCAAAGGGCAGACCTCACTATCAAGGCCACTAAGTACCAGATAGGGCAGGAATCTGTGGTGTGCTTGGGATACCAGGTAGGGAGCGGCCAGGTGGCGCCCCTACAGGCAAAGAGTGATACCATTATGGCTTTGAAGCCCCCCAAGACCCAGACAGAGGAGAGAGCCTTTTTAGGTCTCACCGGGTATTACCGAAGGTTTGTCAAGGGGTATGGCACCATTGTTGCCCCCTTGACAGAGCTGACTTCAAGGAAGCAACCCAGGAGAGTGAATTGAACCGATGCCTGTCAAACTGCTTATGATGCCCTGAAGACTGCCATGTGCACAGCGCCTGTGCTCAAGGCACCTGACTTCTCCAGTGAGATCATACTGCATACAGATGCTTCAGAGCATGGTGTGGGAGCAGTACTCTCCCAGATCAACGACGAGGGCTTGGACCAACCTATACCTTTCATTAGTAGAAGGCTACTTCCCAGGGAACAGAGGTGGAGTGCAATTGAAAGGGAAGCTTTTGCTGTGGTCTGGGCTCTGAAGAAGCTGGGGCCCTACTTGTTTGGGACTCACTTCCGGGTTCAGACAGACCGAGTGTTAGACCTGGCAACTTTGGCATGGTTTCCCCTGTCTTTTTGCTTCTACCTCCTGTATTTTTGATGATGTGCTGGATTTCGTTTTTGCTGGTTTAGATGCTTTGGGCACTTTTCCACTGCTGTTCAGTGTCAAAGTGCAAGTGCTCCCTGAATAAATTATTATTGTGATTGGTTATCCATCATTGGCATATTTGTATTACCAAGAAGTCCCTAGTAAAGTGCACTGAGTGTGCCAGGGCTGGTGATTCAAATGCTACTAGTGGGCCTGCAGCACTGATTGTGCCACCCACAGGAGTAGCCCTAAAATGGTGTCTCAGGTCTGCCACTGTAGTGCCTGTGTGCAGTCTGTGAACTGCCATGTCAACCTGGCCAGTGTCCCCACTAACCAGGCCTAACCTTTCCCTTTCTGTACACATTGAACACCCCGATTGAAGGCCCAAGGTACCCCCCTGAGCAGGATGCAGTATATGTGAAAGGTAGAGCATGTACTAGTGCAGGTGACATGCTCTAGTAGTGAATTATAGCCATTTTTGTTTTTCCCTGCTGTACGGCTATCTTACCCATAGGCTATATTGGGGAATTATGTGTACAGTGGTTACCTGCATATCTTCCCATAGGAGCAAGATAGGACATAACAATCTGATATTCCTGAACTCAGAATTTAATAACACATCTTTTAGGAAAGGTGGTTTTTAAATCCTGTGTTTGAGAACAGCACTTTTAGAAAGTGGCTGTTCTCTTGTCTGACCTTTCTGTGTGCCATGGCCTGTTTTATTAATTGACTGTCTGGTTTGTGAGTGACAGAGTTTGAGTGGGCCATCCCTGGGCTGAATAGCTCCATCTGCATCTAGAGTGGTGGGGTGGGGTAGCACCTGGGCCTGAATAGGGCTGTGCCTGCCTTCCACAATGCTGGCTCCACCTCCTGCTGGGTGGCTGACAACCCTGCCCCTCTCTCTCTCTGAAAGGAAAGGAGAAGCCAGGAAAACAAAGTGCTCAAGGAACACCCAGAACTGGTTCAGACATGGCTCAGAGCCCTCCTGCACAAAGGGAACAAAGACTTTTACGGGTCTAAGTATAGGACCCCAGACTACAAGAAATTAGATCATCCTGGAATCAAGAAGGAACCTCTGCCAAGGAGAAAGCTGGAAGACTGAAGAGGAAGGACTGTCCTGCTGTGTGTTTGTGGGCTGACCTACAGTTGCTTTGCTGCCATGGAGAGGGGAAGAACTTTGCTTTGTGCTGTGTCCCCATGCTTGAAGAGATCTCCAAGGGCCTGAGTAGAGCTGGTTCCCTGTTAAGAAGTCCCAGGAACAAAAGAAATTCACCCCCAGCTTCCCCCTGTACTCTATTGAGAGAGTTCTGTCCTTCCTCAAGTGCTTGGACCAGTTGTGGTACCTCTGGCAGTTGCACCTGTTGGCTGGGAAGTTGGACAAGAAGAAACTAAGTATTTCTGCAAAGTTTCACGCATCGCTAACTTGCAGAGCGCATCCCCGTCAGTACGAGGAAATCCCTGTCGCCGCGAAGATGGAGATCGCCGCAGCGCCTGTTGCCGCTGCAAGAACCGACGCATCCTTCGCTTGTGGAACGCATCGCACCAGTGCGGGAATATTACCATCGCTGCGAGTATCATCGCAGAGCCTGTCATCGCTGGGTGAGATCATCGCACCGCTTGCTTGGGGACTGCATCATGTCGCTGCGAGAGTCGTCGCAGAGCCATCGCATCGAGGGGCTGCGAGAGGAGAAGATCGATGCTGTGCACGCATCGCTGCCGCACCTGAGATCTGCGCCGTCCCGAAGTTCGTCGCATCGTACCTTTGCGAGATGCTTCCTATGAAACCTGCACACCGGAATCCATACAAGGTATCGCAGCCCTCCCCACACAGACCGGAGTCATCGCAACACACCTGCTGCGTCCAGCGGGGCTGTCGCATTGCCTCCCCTGCGTCTCAGGAGTGATGCATCGCTTGTTTTTCAACGCTGCAGCTGACTTGGAACTTTTGGCGCATCTAAAGGTTCTTTTGGCTAAACGTGAAGCAACTGTAGATTATTTTAATGCAACCTTAAGAACTCTCTTTAAATCCTATCTTTGAACTTTGTATGTTGGATTTTTGTTGTTTTGGTCTTGTTTAGTTTAGATTAAATACTTCTATTTTTCTAAACTGGTGTGGAGTCCATTTCTGGTGTTTTCACAGTGTTACTGCGAGTGTTGGTACAAATACTTTACACATTGCCTTTGGGATAAGCCTGTCTGCTCGTGCCAAGCTACCAAGGGGGTGAGCAGGGGTTATCTAAAGAGTGTATCCCCCTTACCCTGAATAGAGGCCAAAGTCCCTATTTGTCACAAGTACCTACCTGTGCCAACTAGAGACCCCGAAATCTAATAATATCTAAATTGTTGGGGGATTTCTAAGAACTCTTTATGCAAATAAACAAATAACTGCAGACCATTCTCAACCAATACATCACCTACTTTTGAAATCCAAATTAAGTGCCAGCTACAAAATATCTTAAGTTCCCTCGAGTAACTTAACACAAGTCAGGCAACGGATTACTTTCCCCTTCCACCAGTAGAGGCTGTGACAGTCTTTGAGGCTTGTAACACCCTTCTAGTTGAGGCTGGGAGGTGGTTTGGTTCAAGACTCTCTGAACATATATACTTCAAGAATTCCCCATTGGTCCAAGGGAAAGAGTATCAAAAGTTAAAGAGAGTTTTTGTTGAGAGGGGAACATCAGGTCATATAAAAACGCTAGTTGTGCCCAATATTACCCCTATTGGTATGGAAGAATAATACCACCATCATATATCACGCTATAAAGAGGGCATAATGATGTTATAGGGCCACTCCCATTCCACTATAGGGTACGAACTGCAAACTTTAGTTTCACCCCAAAAACTCTTGAGCAACACAAAACAATGTATTCTGCAGAATGATACGAAATTAGGCCTGGGTGAAATTTTAAGTGCTCTGGAGCAATCAGAGTAATTTCGGTAATTTGCATTACTCTGTTAACACAAAATTACAGAAAAGTTTGTGATCACAACCTTTTGCGTAATTAGAAATACCATGGAAAAAAATTCTAGTGCCAGGACACCAAATTGACAAACGTAGCAAGCGTGAGTAGTTGCTGACTGATCTGTTTGTGTCCTGTTGCATTTGGCGACATTTTCTTGGAGCAAAATGCATCATCTGGTCCATTTTAGAAGCAAGGCTGCATTTTACACTTAGAACAGAGCGCTAAATAATGGGTAGCGCTCCTCACATAATTGTGCATAATTTTGCTTTCACTTCGCTACACCAAATTATGTGAGTTACGCCCACCCCTACAGTACATCTGAGCAGAGTGATCACATTGCAATGTTGTCAATAAGGCTAAAGTGCGCAGTCTCAGGTATAACACATTCTTCCTGAATCAATTTGAGACGTTTCTCAAATTTCAACTGATAAACACATCCCTAACGTAGATAACTACATATCTAGACTCTTGCACAATCACCTGAATTGACCATGCCATGTCACCCAAGGGAGTATCTTTCATTATAGGGAGGAACCCTCAATGACCCCAGTTGATGCTAAAGCTAGTTATTTGCCAAAGAATAGCTATACAGCTTGCAGGGATATAAAAATAGAACAAGAGAAATCCTCATATACAGCTTGCAGGAATGGGAAAATAGAATGAGCAATCTGCATATACAGCTTGCAGACATGGAAAAATCGAATAAGAGTAGTCCGCATATAGGGATATTCTATCATCATATCCTGGAGTCAACTTCAGTCCCCTGATCAATGTCTTCTTCCTGACTGAATAGGCTAATAGATCAACTGTCTAGTCAAACAATGGGGGAAAGTAGCGGGCATTCCGTCTTGTCCTTCTTCCCTGGTCAAAGGCCTAAGAGTGCAATCCATTTACCTTCAGCCTGGCTCTTGTGGCTCTATATAGTAATCAACCTATGAAAGAAAGACTAGACCTATGCCCATCTTGCAAGGGGCAGCATACATCAAAGATTTAAGGGCCTTTTTAGCACCAAGGGCCAAGATAAGTGCCTGCTTTTCATGCTTGTGGGCATATTTCTTACAGCAGTGTGACTGATGTTCACTGAGCTGTGTAGATCGAAGGGGCGTAAATCCACATTGATAAGGATGTGTGAGAGAACTCAATCACCCTGTAGAGTTTGTTTGTTAGGATCTCACCAGTAATGTTGTCTAGAAATCCAGCAGGAAGATGGGCCTATAGCAGGCACGCTCATCAGTGATTTTTCTAGATTCATGATTAGTACTGTATGGGCCAATGTGAGATCACCCAGCCACCTATCCTTCTCCTTTGCATCCATTAACATACACTAAAAAAAGGGGACAGTGAGAAGCATAAAAGCTTGTCCTTCTTTCCTTTATTTTCATTATCTGTTTATTATTATAAAACAAATGACAAAGATCAGACAAACTGAAGGCCCATGTCCCCTGAAAGAAGAACAACCAAGTCGGGCCGTTATCCGCATTGCATAGCATCGTAATATGACAACGGCATGCATTATAGAATCAATCCCAACCAATACAGCTCTGAATCAGTCTCGTAAAGCTTTGATAAGGTAGAAAGAGATTGTAGCATCCCTGTAGCATCCCTTTGATTGCAAGCTATCCTGAGAGGATATACATTCCAACAAGAGGTTAAAAACACAGGGGCATATTAGCAAGAACCTCGTTACAATTATTGCAATTTTAGCGGCAGGAAACTGCCGCTAAAACAGCGATAATGGGCTTGCTAATATGCGTTATAGAATTCCAATAGAAGCCCAGGTTACATGTGCAGGACTACTAACCTGGGCTTCTATTGGAATTCTATAACGCATATTAGCAAGCCCATTATCGCCATTTTAGCGGCAGTTTCCTGCCGCTAAAACTGCGATAATTTTAACGAGGTTCTTGCTAATAGGCCCCTCAGAGTGAGAAGCCATTATATCTCTAGCGATATAAGGAATCTACTATTGTTAAATCAATGGAGACTCTAGTATCTGGCTTTGTGGGGCAGTTCAACATAGACATGCAGCAAGGAACTGTCATCAGCGTCATGTATGTAACACTTGAAGAGTGGAGAGAGAGAAAGGAAAGAAAATAGGAAGAGAAAAAAAGAAAAGAAAACAAAATGAAAACCAAAGTAATAACTCTTTTAAGGAAAAAGAGAGAGAGGAAAGGATGCGCTGAGAGGGTAGAATCTTCATGAGAATGTTGAAGTCGTCGGTAGGGAAGAGAAGAGGTCGTCTAGCCTAAATGGACTTTTCCGGGGACTCCGGTTTCCGACCTCTAATATATGGTTCAAGTGAGTCTTGAAAGAGTTGTAGAGCACGTAAGTGGGGTGGAACCAGTCTGGAGTGTTTAGTCATGGTAAAATAGTGTATGAGGGGCTGCCAGATCCGATGGAATTTGACATCTGTGTGGTTAATGTGAGAAGTAAGTAATTCAAGGGCCAGTATATTCCACAAGCTGAAAAACCAAGTGGCGATGGGGGGATGTTGTGGTTTCTTCCAATATAAGGCAATGGACTGCCTAGCCGCCCCCAACAAGTGCAAAATCAAGTGCCAGTCCAAGTGTGTCATCACAGTGAGTGTTAAAGGCTTAATGTCCAGTAGGGTGACTATTGGTGCAGAAGGAATAGGGAACCCCACTATCCCCTTGATGTGACTGAGCCCCTCTTCCAGAACATTGTAAGGTTCGGGCATGATCACCATATATGAATAAAATCTTCTCTGTCTCCCTGGCACCTCCAGCATGTCGGGGGAAAGTTGGAAACATTTGCTGCAAGCGGATCTGGGTATAGTACCATCTCATCATTACCTTGTATGTCGATTCGCACTGTAGCGTACTCTCATATATTTTCGGGTTATCCCGCCATAGTCGGTCCCAACCCTCTGGCAGTATGTCCTCTTCCAGATCTTGCGCCTACCATGTCTGGTATTCATGAGGAGTGGGGTTCTGGGAGTGCTTCAATACAGAGTATGTGTGAGGGATCAAACCTTTTCAGCCCTCAAATTTACGAACCAGGAATTCAAAAGCAGTAAGTTGTACCAGTGTCGTATCTGGTAAAATTGCATTTGTGCCCCTTCCGTGAGTTGAAAAGGCTGGCTACATTGATCAATTGTGAGGAAGTTACTGCCCTGAAAAAGGTCCAGAATGACTTGGCATTCGCCATCTGTCCATGCAAGGAATGCCTGTGGCTGCAGGGCAGGAGTAAACCGAGGGTTGCGAGCTATAGGGGTATTGGAGGAGGGGAACATACTTAGACCCTGGGGTTTCGCAAGCTGGTCCCAGATCTCCAGAACTGTCCTTGTGGGGGTAGCAATGTATGCACTATGAGGTTGAGCCCCACGCGGCAGCCAAGCCAAGTTCCATAAGGTTCTACAGGATACCGCACGATCTAAGTGAAACCAATGTTTTTAGCTCTAGCGAACCACCCATTCCAATATATACCTGGGATGGCAAGCCCAGTAGTATTCCAGAAGGTTAGTACACGCCAGTCCTCCCCGATCCCGTGGCAGTATCAAGATCCAATTGGAGAAGTATGGTCGGGAGGTCCCCCATATAAACTTAGTGAAATCTCACTGTAAGGCTAGGGTATCACACGGTGGTATTGCAGGGGGGAGGGACTGGCAAAGATACAATATTTTGGGGAATAGAGACATTTTAATGGTGTTTATGCGGCCAAGCCACATGAGAGAAAGGCCCTTCTATCTATAGAGTTCCTCCCGGATAGTGAGTCTATATCTAGGCCTATTAGCCGAGGTCCATGTCGCGACAGTGTGAGTGAGATCAAGGCCCAGATACCTAATTAATTCATCAGTTCACTGTATCGGTATCAGTTCCTTTAGACCCTGGACCTCCTCAGTCTGAAGGGTAAGGTTAAGGGCATGGGGCTTAACGAGGTTAATCCGATATCCTGATGCGTCTTCAAGAGAGTAGCTACTACTGGGAGAGAGGGAGAGGAAAGAGAAAGCAGGAGGTCATCAGCAAATAGAGAGGCTTTATGTTTGTAACTCCCCCTTAGGGACACCCCGTATGTTCTGTTTGCAGTGGATGGCAATAGCCAGAGGTTCTACCACGAAGTCAAATAATAACGGGGATAAGGGGTATCTCTGTCAGGAACCTTGATGGATGGAGGTAGGGGCAGTGAGGCACCCATTGAAGCGAATACGATTGGTAAGCTGCGCATAGGGTGCCATTAGTTTGGACATCATCTCTGGACCCAATCCCAGCCCTCGCAAAACCACCCTGAGGAAACCACAATCCACTCGATCAAAGGCTTTCTCCGCATCGAGGGAGACCAGACAGGCGGGGATGTCCCTAATGCGTGCTTTTTCCACCAGATGGGCAATCCGCCGCATATTATCTGCCCCTTGTCGCTGACGGAAAAATCCCACTTGATCAGGGTCAAAAAGACCCGAAAGGTGAGGTTCCAATCGATTTGCTAGTATTTTCCTCTAGATCTTGGGGTAAGTGTTTAAAAGAGCAATAGCTGAGAGGCAGACATAAGAGACCTTGAGGATGAGGACTGGTGCGATGCGCTGGCCTCTCTGAGGAAGATGGCCCCCATGAGCCTACGTCTGATCCAATTGAAGATCCTTTATCGTGTATACTTAGATACAGGGATCATGGTTTAGATGGGAAGAATACCGGACCCTCTATGTCTCAGACAATGCCATCAAACGGGGACCTTTTTCCATATCCTCTGGGATTGCCCCACTGTGCACACATTCTGGGATAACATTACTGACCGGATGGTAAGGGCAGCAGGCAAGATACTGACTGCTTCCCCCCAGCTCTGCCTACTAAATATTTGGGACGCTACTGATCTCACACAAACTGAGAAACATGGGCCTCACTGGGATGGGTTATAGCTGAATGCAATATTGCACAGCGGTGGGGAGCGGGAGTGGTTCCTACTGTGAGCGACTGGGCTGCCGATATGGATAAAGCTATGATAGTCGAAAAAGATGTTTTTAAACACAGAGGCTGCCCCAAAAAATGGGATCGCAAGTGGGGCAGGTGTAACAAATACAGAGGAGACATATGTCTTCCCCAACAGTTGAATTGCGCTGTGAAAGACTCATATCCAATAACTTATCAGACCTGGACAATATGATTTTGCTTAGGGACAGCTAAAAGGATAACCCATACACGGCTGGCTAGGTGCCATATTTATATAAAATGTATCTGTGACTTTAAGCCCTATCATACCAAATGGTTAACTCTGATAATGCCAAAGTGATTGTATATGGAGAAGAGCACTGTTATTTCCAAATGTCAAAAATCTGAGATCTGAGACCTGTATGTATGTACTGTGGTTTTCTACACTTATTGCCGCTGCCTTATGTTTATTTTCTTTTGACACAATAAAAAGTTTATATTAAAAAAAGAGCAATAGGGCGATTAGTCGCTGGTAGGGAACGATCCTTACTGGGCTTGGGGATAAGCACAACCTCCGCTTCAGACATAGTTGGAGTGAGACCTGAGGTATCTGTGAAGCTGTTAAAAAGATGTAGTAAATGTACCTGTAGTTGGGGATAGAAAACCAGATAAAATGAGACTGGGAGGCCCTCTGCGCCCGGTGTTTTGCCAATTGGAAGTTGTTTCAGGGTCTTTGTGATTTCATCATGGGTGATAGGATCTTCCATTAGGCATCAATAGGCTCCCAAGGGCAAGAATTTTGAAAAATCATTGACAGTTTCAAGAGAACACAGTGCATTCGCGTAAAGCTCTCTATAGAAGGACTCTAATTCCAGGCTTTTATCAGCCTCTGAAATAGCCCACGTGTCGTCCGGGCATTTAAGTTTAGCAATATGTGCTCGCGTGGTCTGTGCACGGAGGCGTCATGTCAAGCATGCCCCAACCTTATCGCCCTCTGTGTAGACTTTTTGCTTGAGGGCGAGTAAGAGTACCTCCGCTTTATTGGTGCGATGCATGCGGAGTTGGCCCCGCAGTTCAGCAAGAAGACGTTTATTGTAGAGGGATGGTTGCAAGTGATCTTTGAGTTCCATCATTTTAATATCCCTAGAGAGGGTGGTTTCCACTACCCAGACCTCCTAAGATCTGGTGATAGAGATCGACTTAATGACCCCTCAAATGTTGGATCTAAAAGCGTCCCACCTAGTAGCCTCTGAGGTGTCAGCAAAGGTATTAGTAAAAAATAAAACCTTGATCTCTTTTCAAATGTTTGTCACATCAACAGGATCTTGTAGGAATTGGGGGAGTAATTTCCATCAAGGAATGGGCTCCCTGCCTGGGTTTTTTTTTTTAATCTAAATTAGAACTTGAGCTTGGTCTGATAGGGATATGTCAGAAATTTCTGCACTCCTAAATGGGTATATCAGGGAGAGTGAGAGAAAGTAATAGTCAATACGAGAATATGAACGGTGTACATGAGAGAAGAAAGAGTAATTTTTAGTGTCCGCATGTAGGTGTCTCCATGCATCAACTAAGCCTAAATCCCTAATGACATTTTGCAGCGATGTTGACATCTGCGCAGTACGATCCCAGTCCCAGATTAAAATCATCTCTAAGAAGAATCAGTGTTGTGACTGTCTGCAAGAGATCCCAAAGGTATGGACGTAGGAAAGTATCCTGATTCTTATTAGGGGCACACCTGTTAACGAAAGTCAGGGACCACCTACCCCGTGTCATGTGTGCTTTGATAAACCTCCCATCCTCATCCGTCACAGTCCTAGTATTCATTTCCTGCCAACCAGGTTTGAAAACGATTGCTATCCACCCCGGTTTTAGAAGAGGAACAGGCCCAATATTGAGGGGGATATTTGGGGTGGGACATGAGGCGAGTATCTGAGGAAAGCAAATTAGTTTCTTGTAGAAAGATAACATCGGGATTTTGGTGCCATAGATATCGCCTCACCTGACGTCTCTTATTAGGGGATTTCAGCCCTTTTACATTGAGGGAAAGAAACTTAATAGGACCAGCTATGACCTACCTGAAGCAAAAAGGGACCCTCTGTAGCCTCTAGCATTTTCCATGCGTCAGATGGCCCCTGAGCGTGTGCGGAGGATGGCCGGGAGCCGTCCGATCTGTGCACGCGTCAGATTCTGCCGCACCCCGGCGGAATGTCCGCCACCACAAAGTGGCTAGAGCAAGACCAGTAGCATGCTTCCCCCCTGTGAGACCCCACAAGCAAGCAGATACCTCCCACAGAGCCCCGCAACAATGAACACTCTTGAATCAGTCCAAAAGGCATCACCGTGAAAAAAAAAAAAAAAAAAGTCACTCCACTAGAAGACTCTGAAAAGTGGGGGGGGCGGCAATCAAAAGAGGTGTGCGGGTCTCCACTACCACCAGTCCATGTCAATGCAAGAAAAAGGTAGTGGTTGCTCCGACCACCAGGTAATCTGCAAAGAAATCCACAGTGACGTCAACAATAGGGGCATCCCAAGTCATCTTCATGGCAAATGAACGATCCGGGTGCTAGCCTCAGGTGTATGCAATATTGCACGCCTCATCGAGGGGCAGGTGTTGTCAAAACTTTATGTCACAGAAAGAAAAGGAAGCGGCATCAGGTACTATTTGTAAATAGTGGCATGGAAGGTCGGATATGAAGAATACCAAGAGAACATCATTCCTTGTGGCCTGGCGATCGAGCCGGAGAAGAAGAACCGCTCAGAGAAAGAATGTGGCTTATGATGTCTTGTTTGACTCGAGAGGATTCGAGTTCCTGCATGCAATGCTTGGACCTAGGCGGCAGAAGAGTGGACCAAATCGAGCGAAGGGGCCCATCCCGGAGCTCCAGCGATGACAACAGGTTCTCTCCCTCAGGTTCCGAGGGAAGCTGCAAGAGCTGTTGGGCTTCTCTTAGGGACAGTAGTATACGTTGTTCGCCCTCCCAGACAAACATCAGAGCAAAGGGATGGCCCCATTGGTACTTGATGTTGAGATCCCTGAGCTTGTTCGTGACAGTTTTGAAGTCCTTCCTCCGCCGGAGCATGGCCGTGGCCAAGTCCTGGAATATTTGAATTGAGATTCCATTATACGAAACAGAGTTGATCTCTTGGACTGTTTTCAAGCTGGCTTCCTTGTTGGTAAAATAGTTAACTCTGGTAAGGATGTCTGGGATGAAAGCAGGTCGATTGCAAGGGCCAAAGACTCGATGAGCTGTATCAAGCAGGGGCGGCGCAGCGTCTTTGTTCTCCCTGGTAGCCTGTAGGAGCTCCGCCGTGTATGCCATAATGTCATTTCCTTCTGTCCCCAATGGGACCCCCCTAATACACAGATTGTTTTGCCTACTGCGATTTTCAAGGTCTTCTTGTTTCAGCTGTAGGGTGATATTCTGGTCTTCGATTTCCGACAGTTTTTCTCACAGATTTTCATGATCCTCCGTCCTGGTGTCCATGGTGCAGTCGAGGTCGTCCACTCTGCCCCTGATTCCTGTAATTTCCCAGCGGATATCCTGTATCCCAGCCTTGAAGTCCTTCTGAAGGTACCCAATTTCATCCTTGATATCCTGCAAAAGGGCGTCATGAATGCCTGAGTGTTTGGCTCTTCCAAGGAGGTATTCCCTGATGCCGGTTTGGAGGAGTTAGAGTCTTCCTGAGGCTGCAAGTTTGACTTTGACCAAAGGGACGTTACAGGGTTGTCCCTCGATTCGGAGGATTCAGCATCTTTATTTGCTTTGTTTTTTGGAAGCATGGCGGGATAGTAGGCATGTTGTGTGGTGTTTAGAGCTCTGAGTGAATTTTCCCTATTCATGCCCTTATATCGGTAGAATTCACATTGCCCTTATATAGGCATAGAAATCGATCCCTTATTTAGGCATAGCCAATGCTACCCAAATACAGGCATGGCTACTTCCACCCGTACCAAACGTCACAACGATTTCTTGGAAAATCGGCTTAAGCAGTTAGGGAACTTCCCCTTGCTTGAATATTGATTTGTCCAAGAACTCATGTACTTTGCAAAGAACAACTATTCCCTAGGGGTTCTTTCCTGATGTTCATATGCAGGATTTTACGTCAAACTATGGCATTCCTAAATACCATAAAGGTGTAAATATACCTTCACTCACCTTCACTTGCTCTAGCAAGGCACGGTGGTTCGGACCAGTTCGACTATCTACTTGCTCGCCACAGCTCACTACAGCAAGTGCCAAAGGAAGCAGACTCTCCAGCTGATGCACTGATTAAGAGGCTGCCCTTCTCCTGCCGAGAATCCAGCTCCAGTGTTTCCAAGCTCCCCTTGCGGGGTGTTGGGTAATCGAGTCCCGAGACTGAGATACCAGACCTCCTTCATTCTAAGGTATGGAGCTGATTAGAACCTAGAGAAACCTTTGGTGGAGTCTTGGCAAAAACAACTAAAACCTATGCTACACAATACTTACTCCTTCTCGCGTACTAGACTTAGGTTAGGTACATTGGGGTAGGTGTATTTTAGAAGCACCAGTTGAGTATTTTAGCCTGTATATGTATGTATGTATTTTTATATGGCTTAGAAACCATTCAATGCTTTTACAGTATTATTTTATAATACTATTTTCGCTGTACGCATTATACTTTGCAGTCTGCATAACGATTGTAGCAGTTCACTTCTCTTGTATAAGAAAGCAGACTGTTCAATAAACCTTTTTATTGAAAACACCTGTCTCTCTATTCCTCTACAACGAAGCATGCACGATTGACTGAGTGAAATACTTATCTATTGTTTCTGCGACTCTGAGAGATATATTTCTTATTCTTGGGAAACAAAGTTGTCATGTTTATGCGGTTGTCAGAAACTAATCCCTTCTTGTGAATTCAAGAAAGTTTCTAGTGACCTCTGAGCTAGCTGGCTCTCACTATTAAGTTTAGTGTGTTTGATAGATACCTAGTCGACCTCAGTCCTACGTCTAATCTATAGGATATATTATTCCAATGGACAGAGCCTATTGGGAATATAGGAACTACACTACAGGCAGAAACCACAGTTCCAACCTTAGGCAAAGGTCAGCCCCAAAGGCAAAGGAAAAGGGTGGTTAATAACGCAGGTGCGATAATTCTTTCCGTCTGTGATCAGGGTGGTCCTGGGTTCAGTCAATGAGACACTGGATGTCTAACAGCTCCCACCTTGCCCCCAGCCGACCACCCTATTTCGAATATACGCAAGGCAGGGTCCTCGTAGTCCACAACCAGGTACATGAGGTGGGGGATATTTCGAGGGTCCCCTCCGTTTCCAAGCTCCCAACACCAGGCCCACAATCTCAGGGGGGCACAAAACCCTCAAATGCAGTCTATTAGTACTTCCCGCCTCCCTCAGGTCACGTGGCAGAGATAGGCTGCAATTCTAAGAACCCCATATGGTCAGGACTGGAGTGACCCAGGTCTAACCCACTGCCAACGGGGTCTCCACAGCCCATTCACCCCACAATACTTACGTATGTTCTTCAGGCTGTAGGTCACCATCTGGCAAGGCAGGCCCAGTCACAACATCAGCAGAGGTCCCATGGAGTGCCAGGGTACCATCGGGCCAGTCTTGTTATGCAGGAGGTCACAGGGGGCAATCATTAATTCCAGAGTCCCTTCAGTGCGCCATCTCCCAATCTGGGTGTTCCAGGCTCAGGCCCACCGTTCAGAGCACAATCGCAGTGTGGTAGAGAAGGCCTGCAGAAAAGCCACCAGGGGTCATAGGCTCACAGGAGCGGCAGGATCCACCACAGCCTGCCAGGGATTCTTCTCAATGTTGCTTCCTGCAGGTCAAGTGCCTTCCCCCAGCCAGCAGCTCCGGGGGGTATGGAACGGTGACAGCGTGAGAACTCGGTGAAAGCGAGGGGCGCCGCCCTCAATGGCCAAAATGTCCACGGGAGGTAAACATCAATCCCGGGTTCTCCCCGTTGTGATAACTCCTCCCTTCCACCGTCCAGGCCCAACACCACGAATCAGGAGCTCTTCCCACTGCAGGGTCCCATCTCCCAAAAAGACGGCCCGCACGGTCTCCACAGGAGGCCAGCAGCACCAGGAGGCAGGGGGGGGCAAAAGGCTTCTCCACTCGGCCCCCAGCGTCTAGGAGGCCTTGAGGGGCAGCTGCAAATCACAGGTGCCGCACCATCGCAGCCCCCCTCACTTGCACACTCTGGGTCCGGACCATGCCACAGAGCTTGTTTACCAAAAATGCAGGCATAGCATTCCTCCAGAGAGGCCTCTGGGGTTCTTCGGCCGTCGGGCACAACTGAGTCTCCTTTGGGTGGCAGATACTCCCCACAGTGCCCCACATGTAGACAAAGCCCTCTGCCCCAGTTAGCGGACCCGGTGGCAAGGAATAACTGTAATATCCGGACGAAGTGGAGCAGAGACCAGGAGTCGCGCATCTCAATCCATCCGCGACCTGGCCACGCCCCGTCCTTCTTTCCTAAACTCAGATAACCTACAAGATCAAGCTAGTTACCATGTCGCTCAAACAACTAATGTCCATTAAGTAGTCTCTCTGAAAAAAAAACATTTGATTTTTAGAAGAATCCTCACCCACCAACCTAGTTGGTGGCATGCTTGATCATCGGGGTCCCACCTAGGGTGCTGAGTGCATCCTAGGTGTACTACGACGCCTGATTACCGTGGAGCTGTTTTTTTTGTGATAAAGTGAATTTGTGTGTGAAATTTTTTGAACTGCCTCCAGGGTTCCCTTCCTATTCAGGATAAGATTCATGATGGGTTCCTGAAATAGGATTAACAAGCATTTGCAATGCAATAGGTCTTGCATTTATTAGAGTTTAAGCTATTGGCATTGTAAATGACAATGCCTTTTATTGATGTTTTAAAACCCCCCAAAAAATAATAGGCATTGTCATTTACAATGCCAATAGCTTAAATGCGAGACCTATTGCATTGCAAATAGGGACCCAATAAACGTCATTCAGTCCACCGATAGGTGGTTTTAGTTTATGTCTATTTGCTTTCTACTCCCCTCCGCAAATTGGTTCTCTCCCTGGAAATTTCACGACTCATTATTACCTTGTCCTAGTACTCAACCCCCAAACACCTCATGAGCTCCGTGCAGTATTGTGGAGCCCGCTATCATGGGCGGTTTCGCGGCGCTGTGGCAGCATGATGCATGCCACCTGTCAGAGGGGTGAGGGCCTTCCATGTTCCGACCACCGAAGCACCACCTCAGGCACTCAGGACGCCTCATGTGCAGAAGGAGGTTAAGTAATGACGGCCCTGCACAGGCCATTAAGAGCCACAAAGCCTGTTCTTGTTGTCTCAGCGTTCAAGTGAGGATTGTGCTCGGTTCTTTTGTCTCAGCGCTCGAGTGCGGTTCCTGTTCGGTTCTTGTTGACTGACTTTGTATTCTTGGCCGGGCTCGAGGACGGTGACTCTCAAGTTAATCTCAGATAAGGAGGTCAGACTCAAGGGGCAAGCCTTTGAAGCCACAGATGCAGAAGAAAACACAGAAGAGTAGGGCTCTCTCTTGACTCAGCAAACATGGATTGTGAAAGGCGCGCCGTGACAGCTTCCTCTCAGCGATGCTTGGCAATACCCGCCTACAACAAGCATTTTCAATGCAATAGGACTCGCATTTACGCTAGACCTATTGCATTGCAAACAGGAGTGCGGGCGGGCAGGCGGTAGAGGCGAGAAGGCACGTACAATAGGAGTGCGGCGGAGGGGGATGAGAAGGCACGGACTGCGTGAGGGGGGAGAAGGCACGGGCAGTAAGAGAACATCATTAAACAAAATAGTGCTCACAATCTAAATAACACATACAGTGCAACACTCAAAGTAAAGGGACAGTAGTTATGGAAGCATACAAATGACAACTGGCCATCATAAGGAGGGACTAATAAGCCTATGAACCAATCGGAAGGCAGCATTTAGGAAGGACAAAGACACAAGCCAATGAAAAAGATGGGCGCTGGAGTGGGTGGGCCGTCCCTCAAGTAGTGAACTACCACAGGTCAACCCCAGAGCAGCGCTTGCGCGCTGGCTCAGGGCTCGACCTAATAACAGTGCTGGATGTGAAAAGAGAAATTAGTAGTCACACACATCCAAGTGTGTGGTCTACAGGTTTCAGACAAAAGTGCATCCTGGATAAGTCACAGTGGCTTTCTTCAGGATCAATCGTGTAAGGGCCAGAAATGACCCTTTCAAAAAGTGATCATGCACTAAGGAATGCATGAGTAGGATGGTGACATAAATTACGATTTACACCCAAAATGTAATAGTACTTAAAAAGATAAATGATATAGAGACATGCATGATGCATATAGACATGGTACATTTTTAACCACTGAAAATCGGTAGATACATAGCCAGTGCAGCGAGCATGAAAAGTGAACCATGGTCATCATGCAACTGGATACATGCTTCCAGTTCATTGCACATGTTGTGTTCAAACTGCATGCAGTTGCTCTTGAAGCACTCACAAATATGTGTGTGAAAAGACATCACTCATATCCTTTCAGTGAGTGCATTGAATTCATACCACTCAAGACCAATAATAAGAGCAATTACAAGCCACACATTATTCATAGTGAATATGAGCATATTTTGTGCACTGATTTTTTTTTTAAACATTCTCACAAGTTGGGCACTCAAGCAAAAAAACTGTGAATACAACAATCTATACAAAAGCACACGGGGCAGCCTTGTTCTCTAGATATGGTTGCATAACAACTTGTATTTCAAATAAGACAAGCGTTGTAAGTAGTACCTTAAACATTTGTGCGGTATACCCACACTTCAAAACGTGAAAGAGGGGAGTCTTTTTACACCTACTACTGTTAACAATCAAGCAACATGGATCCTGAGGGGTGGTGGCACCTATAGTCACACTCTGAGGGTAAGAAAAAGAAAGTATCAACTTCCATAATGTCACAGGCTGCATTGTTGTATCGTAAAGTATGCCCTGACCGATTCCAAAGTGGTGTGTCAATCACCCCTAAATCCTCCCAAGAACCTATAAAGTTGTCCACCTTCTGAAATACCTACTGTGGCCCTGCTCAGGATCCTGAATATGTTACGGTCCCAGCCGCAGAGATTTAAGTAGCGAGGCAGGTATCCCCGCAAACTTGCAACGTAATGCCGCGTGAGCACCATTTCCAATTGGATAGTCCTGCCGAACCCCTAGGTTAACCCTATAATCTCTTTCCTATTTGGCCCTGTCAGAATAACAAACGGAGGAGTATATTTTGCTACACAATGATTGGTGTAAATTGCAGGAACAGGAATTGGTGTTAATTAAAGTGTGTTTGAACAAAAGAAGCATTCTTGTTAAGACACAAAGGCTCGCTTTGTGATGGTAATATTGTTGCTGTTCTCATTAGGTTGACTTGCCTAATCCATAGCTACCCCCCTATTGTTCCATAATAACTATATGTAACAAAAGGCATAATATACAGCAATCCCAGGTGTGGTTGATAAGGATTACTACTTAATGTTCAGAGGGCGTAACTGGGGTATGTTTACAGTCCAAAGGATAAACTCATCATGTATACATTGTATTCCGTAAATGAAATGTAAGTTAGCCCACAGAGATGGCATTCCACAGTATATTGTCGTTTAGACACTTTTATGTGTAGACAAACGATAAATCCATTCTTCTAAAAGGCGACTCTGTAGGTGATCTTAGGATCCAGCTGTTCAATTATGACCAGCGTATGTCATTTGGTGTGTGTCCTTTCTTCAGGAAATTATATATCATCTGGCAAGACCGGGATGCTAACAAACAACTCTTACTGCAACTCTCTGAATGTAATACAGATGATTACCTGCCCTGTCATGTCAGCTACGTTATATGAGAATGACAGGTAGAAAAAATAGAGACCAGGATCTGGGAGCATGTGTGTGAGATGCAAACGCAACACCATAAAGATGACAGAGGACTTATCCAGCATGCAATTTTGTTGTGGAGAGCTTTGTAGGCGTGGATGAGAAGCTTGAACTTACATCTTTTCTGGATTGGAAACCATTGGAAATTGCTGAGCTGTGGAGAGGTGTGGTTATTTCACGGGTAAGATGAGTCTGGCGGCGGCAATCTAGGTGGTTTGGCGTCGCCGTAGGACAAGGGCTGGGTTCCAACATAGAGGGCATTTCTGTAATCAAGTCTACTTGTGATATAAGCCTGGGTGATTGTTCATCTGGTGATTAGTAGGTTTCACTTGAAAATCTTGCATAACATTCAGAGGATGTGGAAGCATGATGTGATCTGTCTGTTCATGGAGTGGTTGGTGCCCAAGATGATCCAGAGGTTCTTGACATGGTCCGCAGGGCGGGTAGTCGACCTACTTTTATCACTGCGGAGACTTTTCTGTGTGCCTGTTATTAAAATTGGGCCCCCGGCACAGTGAGGAATGTGCAGAATGGATGAATCGAAGATGTGTGCTCGCAGTTCGTGATGTGGTGCTGCTTCAGCTTTCGCTGCTGCTGCTCCTCTTCTGGTGCCTGGGCCTGCTGTGCACCATGCTGGTTTCTGGGTGCTGTGGTTTGTTTGTTTGAGGAGCATATGGCGTGACTTAGCATACAATTTCTGTACTTTGCCTGCTTGCGGAACTCCCTGTTCTGGTAACTCCACAGAATTCCACGAGATTCGCCCAAGCCTTATATATATATATATATATATATATATATATATATATATATATATATATATATATATATATATATAGATATATATATATTCACTGAAAAAAACATAGGTTATAGACCATATATAGTTAGGAATTAGCATTTAAAAAACCTTATTTTACTCACACAAAACCATTGAAATTCCATATATAGTTAGTTGCACTAACTATATATCGCGCACCCGCAATCCACTGCTGATGATGTCACATATTACATCATTCATGACATGGTCAGTGACATCACTGATGACATCACTGATGACATCTCAAATGACATCACTGATGACATCACTGATGACAACATCCAGTGACTGTATGTTTCTGTAAAGTTAAAATATGTCTTACATATTGAAGAATGAGTGGAAGTATAAGTGTCTGGAAGAAGGATTTAGTAGGTGCATGACTGAATGTATGAGTGAGTGATTAAATGTGTCTCACTGAGTGCATGGGTTAGTGACTAAACTGTCTTAATTTGTGCATCATTATGTCTGTTGTTCTGTAAACTGCTGCATGTGTTGATCAGTAGCTATATGATTAACTATATGGGTTTTTGATTGATTGTCCAAGTATTTGTATGGGAGACTGAGTGTGTGTGTGGCTGGCTGGGAGGTGTGTGACTCTGTGCAGATCAATGTGTACTTGTATCAATGATTGTATAAGCGAGTAAGTATGTGTTAGTATATGTTTGAAAATGTAAGGTGCTCTATGTTTAACTGTATAGACAAGAAAATGGAAGTGTGATTGATTCTTTACAGGACTGACTAGGTGTGTGAGTAACTCCATGGATGAGTGGCAGAGTGTGAGTGTCTGTATAGGTGTATGAGTGCATATGATAGTGTTGTAAAGATGAGTGATTGTATGTATGAATGATTGTATGGGTGAATGAGTGAATGTGTGTGTAGACGTAGGAATCAGTGAGTGCGTATGTAGTAACTAGTATTGGTCTGTCAATGGTTTCATAAATTATACTCTGTATTTAACACTGGGTGTAACAGGTTATATTAAAATGTGAGGAGATGCATTGTATTGTCACATGAATGATATCATCAGTAATGTGGTCATTGATGTCAAATGAGATGTCATCAGTGATGTCATCAGTGATGTCATTTGAGATGTCATCAGTGATGTCATCAGTGATGTCACTGACCATGTCATGAATGATGTAATAGGTGACATCATCAGCAGTGGATTGCGGGTGCGCGATATATAGTTAGTGCAACTAACTATATATGGAATTTCAATGGTTTTGTGTGAGTAAAATAACGTTTTTAAAATGCTAATTCCTAACAATGGGCCTGATTCACAGAATGAACTTAAGACTCAATCCTAAACTTACTACTATTTTGGTATTCACAGAATGCACTTACTACTTTTGGCATTCACAGAATGAATTTACTACTTTTGGTATTCACAGAAGTTAGGATTCTGTCTTAAGTCTGTCTTAAGTCTGTCTTAAGTTTGTCTTAAGACAAACTTAAGACAAAATCCTAACTTCTGTGAATACCAAAAGTAGTAAATTCATTCTGTGAATGCCAAAAGTAGTAAGTGCATTCTGTGAATACCAAAATAGTAGTAAATTTAGGATTGAGTCTTAAGTTCATTCTGTGAATCGGGCCCTATATATGGTCTATAACCTATGTTTTTTCAGTGAATTTTCAAGGTTTTGTAAATGCTAATTCCTAACTATATATGGTCTATAACCTGTGGTTTTTTCAGTGAATTTTCAAGGTTTTGTAAATGCTAATTCCTAACTATATATGGTCTATAACCTATGGTTTTTTCACTGAATTTCAATGGTTTTTTAATAGCAAATATCAAAAGTTTTAAAATGTATTCTTCTTTAAATCGAAAAATATATTTTATATGTTTTTAATATAATTTTTGTATGTATATATATACATTTTTTTTTTAAAAAATTTGTTTCGCTACCGGTCCGCGCACCGGATAGCTTCCCGTTAGCTCAATTTGGTGCCGCGACCTGGTCCGCGAACCGGTAAACGTTCCGTTAGCGCAACTGCCGCGTTAGAAAACAACATCGTGACGCGTCGCGTAAGCGCGACGTATCGCGTTGCCGCGTAATGCGTCTTATGACGCGCGGCGTTAGCGCACCCGGAAGTGTTCCGGAGGGCGAACCGAGGCTCGAAGCGCAGCTCCCCGGAAGCGATCCGGGGCGCGTCGCGTAAGCGCGACGTATCGCGTTGCCGCGTAATGCGTCTTATAATGCGCCGCGTTAGCGCACCCGGAAGTGCTCCGGAGCGCGAACCGAGGCGCGAAGCGCAGCTCCCCGGAAGCGATCCGGGGCGCGGCACGGAGCGCGTAATGTAAGCGTAACAGGTCATGTGACTTGTTAATAAAACTTTCTATTGGTTCATTTCACTTTTGGTTTCCTAATGATGTACGGCTAAATGTGACCTAAAAATAACACTTTTCATTGGTTTCGAACATTTTTTTTCCCAAATGATGAAAGCCCCCACCTTATTTCCTCACTCTGACTTTCATCTTTGTGAGAGGAAGACCTGTTTTTGCTTATTAAAATAATGGCATCTGTAGTAGCTGCAGCTGGTGGACCCCCACCACCACCACAACCACCTAGGAAGGAAGGACCACCTCCACAGTTCCTTCCCAACCCAGAGGAGGAAGAGGACGAAGAAGAGGAAGAGGAAGTACAGCCAAGACAGTTTTTACGTGAGGAGCCCCGGATATCTCACCACAAAGATAGTTTTATTTGGCAGTTTTTTTCTTTTCCTCAAGGCCAAAAAAAAGTGAATGCTCGCCACGTGACATGCCTCATATGTAAAGATGTTTTTTATTTAGAGGCACAGATAAAAAGTATAGTTACGGCAACTATACTATGCACCGTCATATGCAGAGGTGGCATCCACTGAATTACAGCGTTGCAGAGATGCGTCACCTCCAAGACAACCCACCAACTCCTGTGGCCAGTACATCGGCACAGGTAACTCTGTCGGGGCCAGAGGCGCGGGAAACGGTGCCAAACATTCAACAGAATTTTGTGCACATGAAGATAGTGTGCCTTTATTGTGGTGACCTACTCTCATGTGCAAATATGAGTATCAATTTGATAAACAGAGCATTTGAAAACCACAAGTGCTCAAAACGCCCCAAAAAATAAAAACATTTTTTGCTCCTGTTGAGCCCTTTGTAATGCCTGTTTTTCGTTGTTCCCCCTCAAAAAAAACAAAAAAAATATAAAACCGTTCAAAAAATACAAAAAAAGTAAAAAATTGTTCAGAAAAATAATAAAAAAAATATAAAACAACAAAAATAATTAAAAAAAAGTTCTTTTCAGAACTACCTCCCCTTTATAAAAAAATTGCTAGAATGTTTAGCACTCTGGCAACCTCTATTTCTTTTGGTTCGCTTCCCGGTTCGCTCGCCGGTACGCGAACCGGGAGCGAACCAAAAAAAAAAATTTTACAAAAAAGAAGAGTAAGTATAAGGGAAGGAAACAGAGAGTAACGTTAAAAGAAAGACAGCTATATGGAGTAACACAGAGATACTGTTTAATAGATCTATTTACCGAAGAAAAGATGGAAGAGGGTATAATTGTGAAAAACAAAATAGATAAGGAAGTGGAAGAAAAAAAGTAGAGTAGAAGAATAATAAACAAGAGTTTCTTAGAGAATGTGAGTGAATGTTCAAAATAAGATTAAAACATGTGGAATAACAGAGAGAAAAAACAGAAAGCAGAAAAGAAGAAGTAACAGAAAAGGAATGATTGAAACAGCAAAGAAATGTAAATAACATAGGGGCATATTATCAACATAGGTGATAAAATTGTCGCTGCTTTTGCGAAAGAAATCTGCCGCTAAAGCCGCTTTTGCTGCAGTTTTCTGCCGATAAAAGCAGCGATAATTTTATTGCCTGTGTTGATAATATGCCCCTTAGTGTGCTTGAACTACAGAGAGAAAGCATAATGAACAAGTAGTGAAAGAGTGATCAGTCAGAGACAGTGAGAGTAATAGAGACGGAGTGAGTGAACAAGAGTGAGGAAGTATGAGAAGAGAGGGACTGAGAAAAAGAGTGGAAGGAGTAGAGTAAGTAAGTAATAGAGAAAGGAATGAGGGAAGTAGCAAAGGCAGGAAAGTGAGGGTTAAAGAAATGAAGTAGTGGAACTAATAGAAGTTAAATGTGATAGAAATGTAACGAAAAGAGTACAAAACATTTACCTTATAATTGTCGTTAACTTAGTCACTTGTTATTTTTATACTTTCAATCTGTGAAAGAGAGAACAAACATTTAAAAAATATTAAAACATGTATTTAAAAATTAGAAAAGACAAGGGAAAAGATTGAAGGACAAACAGTTTTTCAACAACTTTGACACTTACAGAAGCCTCTGCTTCTCCATGCCCCCTACACAGTCCTAAAAATATACATTTTAAACTAACAGTATCTTGATGCAGATGAAGTGAGGCCTATCTTGCAACATGGTGCATCTTTTGCACTGCTGCTGTCTCACAAAAGTGACGCAACGGCAGCGCAAAAGAGGTGCACAGCCATCATAAAACGGTCCCTAACATTTTAAATGATTGTTTCAGGATGCCAATAAGGTGTGTCCTATCCAGAGGTTTGTTTGAGGTGAGGCCTACTCTGGGTTGCAGATGAAATTTAGAGTTGTTGAAGAGTACAGAGGAGATAATACATGTCCATGCCTACCAATGAAGTGAGTCATGTCCACTTCACACTTGAACAAAGGCCAGACCTCCTCTGTTTCCCTGGACAGGCCTAAACTTGATCTGCACAATGTGATTCGTAATATTAGGAAACACAGGTGATGTAATTGAAAAACGTGCAATTTCTTTTGCTCATTTCACAATCACATCACTTGTGTTTCCTTTGCTTAGGTATCTCATTGTGCAGATGTAGTCCAGCATATGAAAGAGTACGCAGAAGTGCAGCACTGCATGCAACAACTTTGACACTTACTGAAGCCTCAGCTTCTGCATGCCCCCTACACAGTCCTAATTATATACATTTTAAACTGACGGTATCTTACTGGAGATGAACTGAGGCCTATCTTGCAACATGGTGCATCTTTTACACTGCTGCTGCGTCACAAAAGTGACGGAACAGCGGCGCAAAAGAGGCGCACGGCCATCATAAATCTGCCCTTAACATTTTAAATGATTGTTTCTAGATGCTGATAAGGTGTGGCCTATCCACAGATTTGTTTCAGGTGAGTCCTACTCAGGGTTGCAGATGAAATTTAGGCTTGTTGAAGAGTACAGAGGAGATAATACATGTGCAGGCCTACCAACGAAGTGAGTCATGTCCACTGCACTCTTGAACAAATGTCAGACCTCCTCTGTCTCCTGGAACAGGCCTAAACCTCATCTACACAATGTGATGTGTAATGTTAGGAAACACAGGTAATGTAATTGAAAAACGTGCAATTTTTTTTGCTCATTCCACAATCACATCACCTGTGTTTCCTTTGCTTAGGTATCTCATTGTGCAGATGTAGTCTATCATATGAAAGACTACGTAGAATGTGAGCACTGTATGCAACAACTTTGACACTTACAGAAGCCTCAGCTTCTCCATGCCTACTACACAGTTCTAAATGTATATCATAAATACAAAAAGTACAGAATTAATTATACATGTTAAATGGTTTATTTTTGCTGTTCTCAGAATTTATCAAATTTCACTAAAAACAGTGACTTGAAGGTATTCATCATATAACAGCGGGGAAAAAAAACACAATCAAAATGATTGTGTTTAAAAAACCCATATAACATAACCAATCAGAAATCAGAACTCCTGAAAAGTAACTTACTTTCCATGACGTCGAAGGATATCCTATGAACAGCTTACACTCTGTTGTGCTGTTATTATTTTCAGCCCGCCACTTTCTGAAAGAAAAGCTCCATCGTTTTGACAAATATGTTACATACAATAAATGACTTCTCGCTCTCTACCACACTTTTCCACAAGGCCAAATCGTGTAAGAGCCATTTATAACTCTTGGAATTCTTCTAAGCAAATCCCGTCATTTTGTATTTCCGCAACTTTCAGAAAGAAAACGTTCAAGATCACTTTCACAATCCTGTACTAGTAATATCTCACCCTTCTTGCTCACTCATGTTCCACATTTCCTATGACACTGATACTGCTTACTATGAGGCACATTACACTACCTCTATGACTACTACAATTATTTAATTCTCTTGATCACAGTGGATGTTGTCAAAGGACCACCATGTCATATAATAGCTGCAGTTAGAAATGTTCTTACTAAAATCAACAACTGTGTAGCCACAACATTTGTAATTAAAGTTGAAAACTTATTTTCATCAGGTTTATATAGTTGGAATTTTTAAATGACATTATAACCAAAAGTTTGTTCAAAATATGTCGACAGCATTGCAGACTTACATTACCTCTACTCCATGTTTTGATTGGCTGCTTGAATTAGCTTATTAAAAGAAACAGTTTTTCTGAACTCATTCAAAGTGCAGTTATTTTTCCATGGCATCAAGTGTTATGGTAAGAACACCGTTTGCTTTGGGAAATACTCTGTTGTCCTTTAACTAATCCGTGCCCACCACTTTCTGTAAGAAAACCTTTTTTTTTTCAGTAACTACTTTAAACTCAAAAATAAATTTTGACTCTGTACTACACTTATCCTCAAGGCCAAATAGTGTAGGAGCCATTAGAACCTCTTGAAATTCCTCAGAGCAAATCCCGAGATTCTTTCCCTAAAATTTTGGTTGTAAAAACACCAGGTAAGAATTTTTAAGGTCAAAAGGCAATTTTTTTTTTAAAGTTAAAACAGAATCATTGCAGAATGACCAGCCGTTTCTAGACTTCAAATAAGCTGTGTAATGTCCTGATGTTGTTGAAGGACCGTCATGATATATAATTGCTGCAGTTACAAAAGTCCTTCCTGATATTGACAACTGCGAAGCCACAACATTTTTTATTAAAGTTGTCAATTTTGTTCCATCAGGCCTACATCGTTGGAACATTAAAATGACATACTGGCCATATGTTCGTATAAATAATGTGATAACATTTCAGACTTACATTGGCTACACTCCATGTTGTGATCAGCTGCTTTTACTAGCTTATTAAAGGACACTGATTTACTGTCTGGCAAAGTTAAATATATAAATTTTTCTGAGTCTACACTAGTAGTACTTGATACCCTACAGTTCTCGCAGTCATGCTGCCATTGATAAGAAAGCCCAAACAGGTGATCTACATCTACACCTTCATCTTGCAATACATCAAGCATATACATTAAAAACTCCTGACAATCTTGCTGAATATTTTGAGAGAATTGCGTTTGACCTGAACATTTGTCTAACAGATTTCTATTTCAGACACACTTTCTATTTTTGTTCTATCAGTGCTACATTTCTCTAACACAGAATTCAACAAACTGCAAAATCTTTGATCCGAATTGACCACAATCTCTTCTTTTAAATTTTCTAGAGAAAACAAAACATTAACCACTACATTAGCATAGCAGTTGACACCAGAACTGTTTTCAAATTGAAAACCAACAACATCTTCAACAAAATCCTTTTTCTTTCTGCTTATAATTTCTGGTTCATCGACTTTTCGTCTTTTTGCTACAACCTCTCTACTATTGGTCACATTTCTTCGTTTCCGGCCTACCTCACGTTTCTCAAACAAAGGATATTGAGGCAAATGTGGCGTATACTCTCTTCTTAACCTATTGTATTCCTTAACACAATCTAGATCCGCACAAATTTTTGTGACATCACACTCAATCAAGTACAATCCCGATAAAGTTCTGACTCGTGACAATGTCACATATGCCATACCTTCCTTGAACACAGAACTGCCAATATTCACCAATGCACTGTCTACACTTAAACCTTGCGATTTATGGATTGTCACCGCATATTCCAAGCAAACAGGAAACTGCTTACGGCGAACATATAAGTCTTTTACAAGCAAAAACCTAGCAGAGCAACGACCAATTAGCTGTACTTCCTCAATGCCATCAAATTTAATTTTTAAAAATTCAATTCCATCTCTATTTCTGTATTTCTCAAAATCAACAACATTACCCATTGATCCATTTACCAGACCTCTTTCAACATGTAAATTCCTTCTTAAAATTATACGGCATTTTAAGCACACATTCAGAGTCTTTTCAAAACCAGCAGTTTTAGATATAGTCTTCTCTAATGAATCCAATTTTGATTTCAAATTCTCAGACAAAATAATTGTTGCTCCCGTATGCTCTACTCTGTCAATAGCTTCCAGTTTCACAATCTCTTGGTTTTCTAAATGCAACATTTTGTTGTTGAAGATGGCACATTCTGCAAGAGTTGGCATCAAACATATTCCAGATTTCTTCTCAGTAATTTTCAGAAAAATATTCTCAGGCACAACGTCTTCTTCTGGATACAAATTTGACAGTAATCGTGCATGTAAAGCTTCTTTCCCATGCTCGGTCACTTTTCCGATTCTAACATCTTGTAGAATATTCTTATAATCTTCATCCTTCGCTTGACGCATATTTTCACGCAGTTCAGCATAATTGAAGTTTAACCATATATTGACGTTGCCAATACTCCCTAGGCACTTCCTGGTATCTTCATGCGTGAGCATTTTGAACACAGGTTGTCCTTTCACTGGTGTCAGCTGCAGAAGATCACCGAAAACAATGATGTGTTTGCCACCAAATAACACATCATACTCTGTTTTGAGAACTTCTTGCATTCTCAAATGCACAAAGGCAAGCATGACATTGGAAACCATGCTTACTTCGTCAATGATAAGAAGTTTCATTTTCCTCAAGACTCTTGAAACTTCACAACAAGCATCTCCAGATAACTTGTGGTATTGTAATTTGTTATCATGCTCCACTGGCAGCATCAGTAGACGATGCAAAGTAATACCTTTAATGTTATGTGCTGCCAGTCCAGTTGGAGCGGTGATAACACAAGACAGCGATGACTCAGTCCTTTTCTGCAAATAACATGAAATTGCTTTAATGAGGAAACTTTTTCCAGTTCCCGCTTCTCCACTCACGTACAGTCGGACAGGCTTCAACGACGTACATGAGCACTCTTTCTTCTCATGACTTAATCCATGATCTATTTGGTTGGTAACTTCGTCATATATTTTCCTCTGCTCAACGTTGAGTTGTCTTTCCAAGTCTTCTAAGTTAACCGCATCCTCCTGAGCATGTGCCATGGCTCTTTCCACTTCAATCATGGCAGTGGCAGCTTCATTTTCGATAACTGGTCCTCCTAGTGGATCCTGACTCAATGAAACAGAACTCTGACTGTCCTGAGAACTGACTCTAGCAATCTCGGCTGCAATCGTTGCTTCCTGCTCGATTTCCGCATTCAACATTTCTAGATATTTGGGAAAAACAGGAAATTCTATGGTCTCCTTGGCGGCATTGAAAGAGTCTTCGTAACAGAGGAAATCTCCAAGCAGTTCCTCTTCTGCACGCCAAGGCTTGAAAAGTTGCAAAAGTGCTAAATAGAAAAACTCTTTTCTTTCAGGAGATTCGCCACTCAATTTTCGATGGTTTACCAAGTGGCATTTTCTTTGCTTGACCAGACATCCCTCACTTCCAATTACAGCATACACTCCTTTATCAATATCTTCTTTGATGTTCC
Organism: Lissotriton helveticus; assembly: GCF_964261635.1. Classification (NCBI taxonomy): domain Eukaryota; kingdom Metazoa; phylum Chordata; class Amphibia; order Caudata; family Salamandridae; genus Lissotriton; species Lissotriton helveticus. The sequence goes on along the minus strand of NC_136062.1, from coordinate 6,291,362 downwards.
TCTTGAATATGTAATTTTGTAGAACCTCATACAGACAAACATTCTCGAGGTGACTTCTTCTATTTGGATAATATGTATCCAACATGTTGGTCTTCAAAATATCTGTACTGTTTGGCTCCTTTTCCGCCATATACTCAATTTCCCGCACAGGTTTCAGAACTCGATTACGCGTTGCAGCAAGACCAAGACTCGCCCAAACGATACTCCTGGATATGGCATAGAGACTTGCTGAAGACAACCGGTCAGAACATTCGTAAGCTCCGATTTCTCGATGCGACAACATCTTCAGACTGAAACTGTACAACTTCTTACTGAGGCTCTTTTCATGGGAAATGTCCTCCCACATATCCTTCAATTCTGACTTTTCTTTTTTGGTGATGTAAGATGTCACATACTGAGCAACAGCCATACAGTTATCAGCCACAAACTGTATATCCATGTTAGCATTCCACATGGACAAAATCACTGGGTTGTAGTCGTTGATGTACTTGGACTCTTCGTTCCTTTTCAAATTGTATGTGTTTTTAGGTGATTTCTTCATCACATTATGTCGCAGCGAAGACATCAAACTGTTCACTCTTCCTTTAGAAATCACCGGTCGTGGAAAGGCGAAACGACATTTGGTGTAGAACTTGTCCTTGTTTCTGAATTTACCACGACAGTACTTTCCACAACGATGGCTTTGGAAGCGTAAAACTTGTTCTCTTAGGCTTTTGTCTTCCTTTGCGTTTGGAACAGCACATGTAGAATACTGTTCTATGAAACTCATCACTAAGTCTTCTGGATCTGTTCCAAATTTAGGTGCATCCTTGATCCACAGCAGCATATGTATATGAGGAGCACCTCTTGCTTGGTACTCCTTTCTCCAGAAGAAATCCAACACCTCTCCAAGAGGTGGATTTTTCTTGTTCATGATGAAAGACATCATAGCTTCAAATCTATGATTGAAGTACCTGCATACATTCACTGGATCCAAAGAGCACAGTTCTCCGGGTGTCTTGAATTCGATATTTTCAATGTTTCCATTTGCCTCTCGTAGAAATTCAAGTAAGTCTTCCCAGCCATACTCGGCACAGCTGAGAGTGAGGAACCATGTGGGAGTTCCTAAGTTCCTCAGCATACATTTTAAATCACCATGACGACGGTACCAGTACTCATTATTACCACGCTGACACGCCATGAGATTAATCAGGTGAGAATCCAAAATACTGTCTTGCACATTGACTTTATCCATAAAGTCACTTGCCGAGATGTTTTGCATCTGTACACCACTTTTCAAGATGTGGTTCACTGCATATGACAGTCCAGACAGATCGCTTTCAAACAGGAGATTAAACAAATAGGGAATGCATTGACGAAACCTAGGATCTTCTGCATACAATCGTAAACTCCGGTATTCAGAAGCAGGAATTTGATGAGGTCGCTCATCATATCTTCCTCCTTGACCTGTTGGAAATAGCTGTGGGAAACACCGAGCTTCCAAACTTTCCTCCCAAACACTAATGGGACTCCCTTTGGCTTGTTTCATTTGAAACAACTCAATAGCATTCCCCATGACTTCCTTGGAATGCAAAGGATGAACACTATAATGTTCATATATTTCTTCATTTTTAGAGGGTTCTACTTTCTCAATTTGACCAGCACACAAATCGCTATCCTCTTCTTCACTTACTTCCTCTTCTGCAACATATACATTCTTGTAGTACTTATTGTTTTTTTTCAAATACAATGTTGCCTTTTTGACTTTCCTAACATCCACTAAATCTTGCCATATTTTCTTACTCTTTGTCGGAACCCCATTAACTAAGATAACCAGAGGTTCCTCTTCCACTTTTTCTACTCCAATTGTATTAATGTTTTTCTTCAAATCTAGAGGCAAATAAACAACTCTTCCCTTTAATCCTCTCTGTAAATCTGATGGAGGCAATTTCCCTGTCTTTGGCTCCATTCTTACAATAGCCTGAAAGGGATGGATACTTTGAATCAAAATAGATTCATAAGTATTTAAATCCTTCAATTCAGAAGGAATCTCAACCAATTCCAGATTATTATGAACCGCTCTAGCAGGCATCCGGTTTTGATTTAATTTGTTACAACAATAAGTACACACACGTTGATCCAATCCCAAATCAAAACAATTTTCTACCATCAAGTATGTTACGAAATCCTTCCATTCACTATTATTTTCCCTTTCACTTTTCACATATAAATCCACTAACTTAGTCTGATTCTTATAATAAGTGCGTCGACAACACACACAAGTGAAATTAGGCCTCTCACTTGATTTAACCTGAAACGTGGCAATTTCCTTCTGAAAATTATCTGTACTGGAAACCTGTACACTATCTTCCACATTACCCTCTTCTTTTGGGTCATTTTCAACATTCTCCTCTTTACTTGCAAAGTAACAAAACTCAATTTCTTCACAAATATTCTTCACATCTATTTCAGAACCATGCAAAAGAGCAGTGCATAATTGTTTAAGCATAATTGCTGGACTCTTAGCATAATACAACATTCTAACTAATTTCCTCACTTTATTATGATGCACTGCTAGCATCCTGAAATGATGAAAACACTCTGGCATACTCTCCTGGAAAGACAAGCCAGTGAATGACCATGCAAACCTGTCACTTCTCTCACTCTGCAAGGATCTAATTCTTGCAACAACTTCATTTTCTGTTTTAAACTTTTCTTATTAAATGTCCGTACAAAATCACAAAGCAAATTGATGGAATCCTGTCGCACACTGCAAATACTACTACACTTCCAGATATACACTGGTCCCTTAGGACGTCTTCCTAAAACCTCATTACCTAACACCTCTTCTGCCTCTGTTGTCACAAGTTTTTCTTTTTCAACTGGACAACCATCTTTCACCTCATAAGCTCGACCACTGGTGTCAACTGCATGCACCAAATCATTATCCTGGAAATAACTCTCCTCATTAAAAAATGCCTCACAACTTGAACTATGCATCCATTCTCATGAAAAAACTTCACAAAAATTACTACGATTAACTGTTCTCTTCCATCTACTATTTCTTTTGAAATCATAAATTGCCTTGTTTAGCTTCCTAATTCTATTGATTATCAAAATAAATAACTTTTGCTTAATTTCAAATGCCTGATCAATAATTTTCTCAACTTTTTTTTTTCTCTTATAAAAAACCACTTTCTGTTGACCTTTCTTAATATTTTTTAACAAATTGCCAATTATACTGTTGCGGAACATTCGTCTACGAATGTCCCTAAACTGATTTTTCCTTCTACTACCATGCACAGAGTTATCTCCTGCTCTAGCAGTAACATTTTTGATTGGCCTTTCCTTTCCGTTTAAATTGGTTCTCTTTTTCTGGACTAAAACATTTTCTGTAGTACTACTTTTTTTTCTACAAATGTTTCTTATGAATGATTTCGTTGTCTTACCCGGAGCTTTCTTGGTGACTTGACGAGTTTTTATTGTAGAGGACTGCTGCAAGAATTTATTAAGCTGCTGTCTTAGACGTTTTGTAGCCTTTCGGTTTCGTTGTTTAGATGGCATTATGTACTTTTGAAATGATCTGCAGTTGAATCTGTGGTAAAATATAATTAAAAATGTTATTAACCACTATTAGCAAACAGTAAATCAATAACAGTCGTCAAAAATTTAACACACTACTTGTCATTTTTACATACAATAATTTTTAGTGCATTGGCAAATTTAGTAGTCACAAATAGTAGCAAAGAAATGGAATGCTTCTACATTTGACCTGTGCTGTTTTATATGTGAATCTGAACTAATTTTATGAGCATATTTGACTATTTTATTAAAGACACTACACACAACCTGTTTTTGAAGTTGTGTTTAATTTTAAATGAAACGGTTTACATGTTTACTTTTCATTCCCAGTAACTTTTAAAAATAAATGTTTATAGTTCCATAGGCTCAAGCAGATCAGCTTCCCACCCTATGTCATACAATTCTGACAAATCGGCATCCTCATCATGTTCTTCATCATCCTCAGGATTTAAAACATCCAAGGGATCTACTTCCACTGACGTTTCAATGACAAGTTCAATGATAAGATCGAGATCAACGGATTGCTCATTATCACTCATGGTTGATGTTGTCGTTATCTTTAAAGAAAGAGAACAACAATGAGATGTTGCAGAGTAAGAGACAAGTCTCAGAGACTATAATAGTAAAATTGTTTAACAAGAGTAACATTTTGCAGCTATTATTTAGCCATGTCCAGCAATGCTGAGGAGGTGAGGCCTATGTCCAAGTTTTCAGTGAACAGGACTAATCTCTTCTTAACCTTGGATAGGCCTCACCGACTCTGTGTCCCCTGCTCATACTTAAATGTAAAGGGGCAGATTTATGTTAACTGGCGCATCCCCAGGGATGCACCAGTTAACGTGCACCGCTGCTCTGCCACCCATGGTGTGCCGCATTTACAATGTGGTAACTGCAAACACAACAATGATGGACAGAATGTGGATCAATGTCACACATTCACCCCAGTCCAAAGATCTGGGCCCAAATCCATCGTTTTTCCACTCCACACCACCCTGGGTTAGACAATGGCGATATGCAAATCAGCGCTGACCCTGTGCCCCATGGGAACAGTCCAGTCCGAACTACAAAAGCCATGTCCTTCCCAGAACGGAATCAAGCATCCGAGGACCGGCCCGGTTTCGAGGTAACACCTCTCATCAGCCCGGCTAGCTTGACTCCAGTGGTGTGGAGTGCCTGGGACTCACGTCTGAGCATACCCAGTACACTTAGAGCGGTAACTGCAAACACAACAATGATGGACAGAATGTGGATCAATGTCACACATTCACCCCAGTCCAAAGATCTGGGCCCAAATCCATCGTTTTTCCACTCCACACCACCCTGGGTTAGACAATGGCGATATGCAAATCAGCGCTGACCCTGTGCCCCATGGGAACAGTCCAGTCCGAACTACAAAAGCCATGTCCTTCCCAGAACGGAATCAAGCATCCGAGGACCGGCCCGGTTTCGAGGTAACACCTCTCATCAGCCCGGCTAGCTTGACTCCAGTGGTGTGGAGTGCCTGGGACTCACGTCTGAGCATACCCAGTACACTTAGAGCGGTAACTGCAAACACAACAATGATGGACAGAATGTGGATCAATGTCACACATTCACCCCAGTCCAAAGATCTGGGCCCAAATCCATCGTTTTTCCACTCCACACCACCCTGGGTTAGACAATGGCGATATGCAAATCAGCGCTGACCCTGTGCCCCTGTGCCTCACTGTTGTGTTTGCAATTTACAATGTGGAGCACCATTGAGCAAAAACAGCACAGATGCGTCACGCATCTGTGACGCAAAAGCGGCACATTGCAGGAATCACGTCGTAAGCGCGACATGTCTACTGCAATGCACAGGGGCAAACCACACATTGCATGGTGCATCACTCCTTATGCCTGTTTCAAACAAGCGTAAGGATTTGATTCAGCAATGCCATAAAGCTGACTCAGTGAAATCTTCTAAATTTCACTGTGTTAGTTTTACAGGGCTTTCATGCAAATTAATGCCCAGCCTGCAACAAAACGCCTATATGAAACCTGACGCAGGTTTCATGTGCCACAGGACTTTACAGCATGACACATCTGCCTAGATGCATCAAGTTGTAAATATGTCGCAACATAGCAAATCTTTTGCACCGCCGCTGCGTCACAAAAGTGACGCACAGCGGCGCAAAAGAGGCACACGGCTATCATAAATCTGTCCCTAACATTTTAAATGATTGATTCAGGATGACGATAAGGTGTGGCCTATGCAGAGGTTTGTTTGAGCTGAGGCCTACTCAGGGTTGCAGATGAAATTTAGGCTTGTTGAAGAGTACAGAGGAAATAATACATGTGCAGGCCTACCAATGAAGTGAGTCATGTCCACTTCACTCTTGAACAAAGGCCAGACCTCTTCTGTGTCTGTGGACAGGCCTAAACCTCATCTGCACAATGTCATTCGTAAAGTTAGGAAACACATGTGATGTAATTGAAAAATGCGGAATTTCTTTTCCTCATTTCACAATCACATCACCTGTGTTTCCTTTGCTTAGGTATCTCATTGTGCAGATGGAGTCTAGCATATCAAAGAGTACACAGAAGTTGAGCACTGTATACAACAATTTTGACATTTACAGAAGATTCAGCTTCTCCATGCCCCCTACACAATCCTAAATGTTTACAGTTTAAACTGACGGTATCTTGTTGGAGATGAAGTGAGGCCTGTCTTGCAACATGGTGCATCTTTTGCATCACTGCTGCATCGGTTTCATGTGGCACAGGACTTTACAGCATGACACATCTGCCTAGATGAATCAAGTTGTAAATATGTCGCCACATAGCAAATCTTTTGCACCGCCGCTGCGTCACAAAAGTGACGCACAGTGGCGCAAAAGAGGCACACGGCTATCATAAATCTGTCCCTAACATTTTAAATGATTGATTCAGGATGACGATAAGGTGTGGCCTATTCAGAGGTTTGTTTGAGGTGAGGCCTACTCAGGGTTGCAGATGAAATTTAAGCTTGTTGAAGAGTACAGAGGAGATAATACATGTGCAGGCCTACCAATGAAGTAAGTCATGTCCACTTCACTCTTGAACAAAGGCCAGACCTCTTCTGTGTCCGTGGACAGGCCTAAACCTCATCTGCACAATGTGATTCGTAAAGTTAGGAAACACAGGTGATGTAATTGAAAAATGTGGAATTTCTTTTGCTCATTTCACAATCACATCACCTGTGTTTCCTTTGCTTAGATATCTCATTGTGCAGATGGAGTCTAGCATATCAAAGACTACGCAGAAGGTGAGCACTGTATGGAACATGGCTATGTAACTCAAAGAATCAAAATCTAAATTTGCCAAGCACAGATGGGGACGTATTTACAAGGACCTTGCACCACGGGGAAATGTCTTAAATTAAAATGGGAAAAATAACATCAAAGGGACTCAAAGGTCTTGTAAATATGCCCCAAGCAACCTATGAAACTCTAGCAGTACATATCAAGAAACCTAATTGATTTCAAAAAACGTTTTTAAACAAATGATGTAAAGCAATTATATACCTACATTCATGGGGAAGTGACTTAAAATGCTCTAAGACACATGAAAGCGTTTTTTTAAGGCCCTTGCACCATTTTTGCGTCACTTTTAACATGGCTATGTAACTCAAAGAATGAAAATCTAAATTTGCCAAGCACAGATGGGGGCGTATTTAAAAGGACCTTGCACCACGGGGAAATGTCTTAAATTAAAATGGGAAAAATACCATCAGAGAGACTCAAAGGCCTTATAAATATGCCCCGAGCAACCTATGAAACTCTAGCAGTACATATCAAGAAACCTAATTGATTTCAAAAAACGTTTTTAAACACATTATGTAAAGCAATTATTCATGGGGAAGTGAGTTAAAATGCCCTAAGACACATGAAAGCGTATTTTGAAGGCCCTTGCACCATTTTTGCGTCACTTTTAACATGGCTATGTAACTCAAAGAAACAAAATCTATTTGTAAAACACTTGACACAAAGCAACATTTTAAATACACAACTTTCTTCATAATTTTCTCCCTAAAGCATACTATTCTCTATATAAATTAAATGAATCTTTTCTCACCTTAGCAAATACTTTGAGTTTCAAAACAGTCTCAGACACACACCAATTTGTCCTCAGCAGAACAAAGGGTATGCACTCCAGAGGCTGCAGCCAAAAAAGCACAGAAATGCTGTAATTAATCACACATATCTCTCATGTCACCCAATCAAAACTCTTCCCTCACTTTTTTCAAATCAACACCCTTCCCCCCTCTGCCCTTTCTGCCTTTTTTGCATAGCAACCACCTCCTGAAAGACCTCTCATGTTTGCAACTTCACACAACAATGTTTCAATTGAACTCTGAACTCTCAGTACACCTGCGTATCCAGTGCAATCTTTCATAAAATGATTTTTTCTTGACCATTCAAATTACATCTTTCAAAGAACTCATTCATGCACCCTAACTTTCTGTTTCCAGCAATCAAAATCCACCAATCACTGCTACTGATTCATTAGCACAGAAACTCCACAGTTTTTTTCATTATAAACTCTTATTTTTCAACTGCCAATTCATTGCCACACTTCATCTGACTGCAGCAGAACCTTCTCTCACCATGTTTTCTGTCTGGATTGTTGGACATAGTTATATCCACTGGGCTCAAAGGTTTGCTGATAACATAAATTTACACAACCTCAATTTACAAAATGTGGAAATCAAGTGGATTGGCCACAGAGGATTAAAATGTCACCAATTGATACCATTGGTGAAAACCTTTTTGCATTTGCCAAAACCTGACCTGTTAATTGTGCACTGTGCAGGAAATGACTTGGGCACTTTGACTGGGGTAGGTCTGGAAATGCTTTTAAAGGACACCTTTGACCAATTGATGGCACTTTTTCCTCAAACTGCCTTGGTATATTCAAATATATGCCAAAGACAGAAATGGAGGTGGTCAAACCAATTTTGTCCACAAATTGAGAAATCGAGGAAGCATGTAAATAAGTCTGTTTCAGCTTACATGAGAGACCATGGAATGGGCTCCATGTACAACAATAACTTGCGTTACTACATGCAAGATATCTACAGAGCAGATGGAGTTCACTTCTCAGATGAGGGGAACAGAATTTTCATCCTGAATTTAAGACTGTGCATTGGTACCTACTTGTAGGTACCTAAATCAGCCACACGACCCAAAAGCTCTTTTCAGAGCTACCCTACATCTGATCACTCACAATTATTATTTTACTCTAACTTTTTTCACTAATTTTCACCAAAGTACGCTCCCCGGTACGCGCACCGGACGCTAACCACGCGAAAATTTAAAAAAAAATGTTTTTTTTCCGCACATATGGGCCTCCTCAACCACCCTCAGAAAACCTAGGGGGTCAGGATACGTGTACCTTGCCCCCTTCTACCCATTCTGATCATTATTTGCCCTCCATCTTGTATCTCAATTATACCGAAACACAAAATGGAGGACTCCCGTAACGCTGCCGGTTCGCGTACCGGGGCGCGCACCGGGAAGCGCTCGCTCAAAAAAGGTGGGAAAGTAATATACAGAAAAACCACTGGAGACACTTTCACCAAATATAGATTAGCTCATACTACATACCAATCCCTACCATTTTCACAAATTTGGTTGGAATTCTATTTAACCATTTAGCCTGTAGACCTCTCTAAATACCCTGAGGTAAATTACTTCGCAAAACACATCTGAAGTGTTGGAATTGACAACCAATTAAAATGTTACTTTCATTTTCTACTTTTTTTACCTGACATTTGATTGGTTATGTACCTGAATATATATAAAAAAAGAGAGAGAAACACAGCCATTTTGACTACTACTTCCTGAGCTACATTGCAAGATCATTTTCACTCACAACTTAAACTTGTTTTTAAAAGGTAAGATATTATTTTATAAATTTGAAAACATTTTCAGATAGTTATATACTATCCCTCTGTAAGAGTTACACATTGAGAAAGGCTTGTTTATTATAATTATGGATTGATTTGGGTTTCTGTGGTATAATTATGAATTTACTTAGGCTTTTTTACAGGCACTTTTTAATAGTACTACTTCACGCCTCAAAAGTACCTGTCTGAACTTAAACCCAACAGTGCCCTATCTCTACTGATATATTTATTTTTTATTCAAATTTCAGCACAAAAATGCAAGGAGAACAGAACGTTTCCTTTCAAATTGTCCTAGACATGAACAATGAGGAAATCATTGAACCCATTGACTTGGAATTCATGGATGAATCACGAGACCATGAACTTCTACAATGTGTAGAATCTGTGGATTTCTTACTTCAATATGAGGACGGTCAAATGTGGGAAGTTATGTTCAGTCAAAAAGAAGACATATCGGACAGTCAAATGTTAGACGTTCTATTAAATTTTGAAAAAGAATCAGAAAAATAAAATTATATTTAAGATTAAAAAATTGTTTGAGTCTTTAATCATTTTTATATGTAATTCATAAACTAGTACCAAATTGATTATAATGTAAAGTCAGACTTATAGTATACTGTGCACAATCCCCCCAAAAATTTATATTTAATAATCATAAATACTGCTACTTAAATAAAAAAAATAAAAAAAAAACAACAAAAAGAACAATCAATAAACATACAATATTTCAAAATATCATAGTCTATCATTCTTTTTTCCTTATAGTACGCTCCCCAGACCGCTTCCCGGTGCGCGTACCGGGCGCTCCCCACGCAAAAAAAACAAATTGTTGGGTTTTTTTTTTGCCCCGCGGGGCCCTTTTAAAGCCTCCACATCAAACCGAGGGGGTCAGGGAGGATCTACTATGCCCCCTTATGGTCATTTCCCCCTTTGTTTTGGCCTCCTCTTGTCTCTCGATCCTACCGAGAGACAAGATGGCGGCCGCTCCGGACTGTTTAGAATGTTGACAGACACCGGAGAGCCAATCAGCTTTGCTTCGCGAAGTTCCGTTACGCGTCAGGTACGCGAACCGGGGCGCTGCCCGGAGCGCGCTTACAGATATATATAATTTTTTGAACGTTAATTTCTCAAAATCCACTGGAGCACATATATTGAGACCTAGCAAAGGCACATCGGACTAACAGTCCCTACAATTTTGCCAAGTTTCGTGCAAATCCATTCAGCCGTTCGGGCTAAAAGTGAGGCCAACCGCCCTATGGAATTTAACATGGGAAAAACGCGTTTTGGGACCCCCCTTTTTTCTCGGCCCCCCCAAATTTTCAGGGGCTGCTCAGAAACAAAATGTTCCATTTTCCTGAAAATTTCAGCCAATTCCGTCCACAAACGCCAAAGTTATTAGACATAGAATTTTCAAAAATCCCATAGAGAAAAAATCCTAACTATATATACCTACTGGCGACCGCCAGTAGGTAATATATATATATCTATATATATATATATATATATAGATATATATATATATATCTATATAGTAGCTCCAAAATCCCCAAAAAATACCCAGCCGGGTTGATTAGGACACAAAGCACTCCCAAGCACGACAGTCGCTTCCAGCAGGGGTAGGTTTATTTCGATAGACGCGTTTCTGGAGATAAGACTCCCTTCGTCAGTAACTGACGAAGGGAGTCTTATCTCCAGAAACGCGTCTATCGAAATAAACCTACCCCTGCTGGAAGCGACTGTCGTGCTTGGGAGTGCTTTGTGTCCTAATCAACCCGGCTGGGTATTTTTTGGGGATTTTGGAGCTACTTTATATCACCGCGGACACCAACGCGGTTTAAAGCACCCGCTACAAGAGTGACTCGTTTTCTTTGGTGTAAGAAGGGAGCGTGCATATATATCTATATATCTATATATCTATATATCTATCTATATATATATATATATATATATATATATATATATATATATATATATATATATATATATATATATTACCTACTGGCGGTCGCCAGTAGGTATATATAGTTAGGATTTTTTCTCTATGGGTTTTTTGAAAATTCTATGTCTAATAACTTTGGCGTTTGTGGACGGAATTGGCTGAAATTTTCAGGAAAATGGCACATTTTGTTTCTGAGCAGCCCCTGAAAATTTTGGGGGGGTTCATCAAGGGGGGGCCGAGAAAAAAGGGGGGTCCCAAAACGCGTTTTTCCTATGTTAATTTCCATAGGGCGGTTGGCCTCACTTTTAGCCCGAACGGCTGAATGGATTTGCACGAAACTTGGCAAAATTGTAGGGACTGGTAGCCCGATGTGCCTTTTGTAGGTCTCAATATATGTGCTTCAGTGGATTTTGAGAAATTAAGGTTCAAAAAAAGATATATATCTGTAACCGCGGACTGGGCAGCGCTCCGCTACGCGTACTTTTCGCGCAACGGAGCTTTGTGAAGCGAAGCTGATTGGTTCTCCGGCGTCTGTGAACATTCCAAACAGTCCGTAGCGGCCGCCATCTTGTCTCTCGGTAGGATCGAGAGACAAGGGGAGGCGAAAGCGAAGGGGCAAATGACCATAAGGGGGAATAGTAGATCCTCGCTGACCCCCTAGGTTTGATGTGGAGGTTTTAAAAGGGCCCCGCGGGGCAAAAAAAAATAATAATAATAATAATTGAACGGCTGAATGGATTTGCACGAAACTTGGCAAAATATTAGGGACTGGTAGCCCGATGTGCCTTTGCTAGGTCTCAATATATGTGCTCCAGTGGATTTTGAGAAATTAACGTTCAAAAAAAGGTATATATCTGTAACAGCGCACCGCTTCGCGTACTTTTCGCGTTACGGAGCTTTGCGAAGCGAAGCTGATTGGCTCTCCGGTGTCTGTAAACATTCCAAACAGTCCGTAGCGGCCGCCATCTTGTCTCTCGGTAGGATCGAACAGCTGAATGGATTTGCACGAAACTTGGCAAAATTGTAGGGACTGGTAGCCCGATGTGCCTTTGCTAGGTCTCAATATATGTGGTTCAGTGCATTTTGAGAAATTAACGTTCAGAAACAAGATATATATCTGTAACAGCGCTCCGCTTCGCGGAGATAAAATTATATGTGTATTACCTAGCTGTTGCTAACACCAGTTAGCGACGGCTAGTAGAAGATAGCGACCATCTTGGGCCCCACTTTGCATGTGAGTGATATTTATCACTAATGACATGCAAAGTGGGCATGCCAAGATGTTAGCGACTGGAAACAGTCGCTAACATCGCTATCTCCTATTATCAACTTTTGGAAATATTCGAGATAAGGGCGAATATCTCTAAAAGCTACCACCTGCCCTGAGCAGTTCTTAGCCATGTTATCCAATGGGAGGTGGATAACATGGCTAAGAGCATTAGCTCGGTAATGCATGAATATCGCTGAGTTTTCAGCGATATTAATGCATTGCGGTCGTTTTTTATCGTATTTCCGATAAACCTTGATAATAGCAAGGTTTATCTGCGATAATTTCTGACGGTAAAAAAATCGTTGCTAAGCATCGTTAGGGATAAATATCGCTTAACTTTGGTAATATGCCCCAACGTCTGTTAACGTTCGATTCGAAGGAAATCAGGAAGTGTTGAAAAACATTGTCTGCGCCATCTTGTCTTTTTTCAAATGCCACACTTTTGTCGTGCACGGCAGCCATTTTAGATGCCTTGACCAGACCCACTCTGTGCATGCTGTCGATCCTTAGCATGGCTCCCCACCCTCGCAAACATCTCCCCCAGGCAGTGGTCACCCCCGCTCTCTGTCTTATGCATGTGTAATAAACCTCCCCCATCTGCGCTGCTGTTCCCTGAGAATCACACCCTGTGCCCGCCCGACACCTCCCTTTCGCCCTATTCACTACCGCACCCTCTGACACTCCTTTTCCTCTGTGTCCGATTGTCCAGGCTGGTCCTAGGGTATCAGCTAGCCCTGCAGATGTAGTTTATGGCCACAGCTGTAAAGAATCACCCCTCTTCAAAGGAGTTATAGTAGATCAAGGCCCACACTCGATGAGATTCGTCACAGCAGAAGCGTTGCTATTATCTGAAAACCATCCTGTATTGTGATTGGGGAGGGGACCGAGCCTGAAGCGGAAGATTCCAGGGATGACTGTTTGTACATCAAAGTTTTTACAATTATGTGTCACATTAAAAATATATAGCACTCCGACAAAGTAGTAAGATTATAAAACTTTAATAATTTATAAATATATACAAGAAAACAAAAATAGTAATAACATATAAACATTTTTAGGGAAAAACAACGAAGTAGCGGTCGGCTGTGCGAATAGTCCCAACGCAGCACAACGTCCAGATTTCCGGCGTGGGGCGTCGCGGGGGGTGGGTCATCAGTAGCAAACTGTTGTGCGAATAGTTCCAAGGCAGCAGAACGCGTTGAAATCTAGATGACACGAAAGTGATGTCTAGTAAGTTGCCACCCAGCAAATAACGGCATGGGGCGTCGCGGGGGGTGGGTCATCAGTAGCAAACTGTTGCGCGAATAGTTCCAAGGCAGCAGAACGATGGCACCAAGGTGATGTCCAGTAAGTTGCCGCACTGGTTTTGGTATCCTACAATGCTGCTCCGAATAACGGCGTGGAGCGCCCCGGGGGAGGCGGCGTGAACGGGCCTCTCCAGGTGGAGTGTCATCTGTTGTAGTGGGGCGCCCCTTTACCGTTTCAGTTGCCATTCCGTCCGTTTTTGGTCCACTGTGTCAAAAGCCGCAATTCAGCTGAGTTGCGCCCACTCTTGCGGTGCAGCGATAGGCGGCTGTCACAGGACTCTCAAAATGGCGGCAGGCTGTTTCCTTTTTGGGCCTGGTCCACTGAAATGGCCCTGGGACACCTTGGAAATCGGACGCTTGTCTGCTAGGTCTTGGACCTCATTCTCGAAAGCGTCCCCTCCGCCTTGAGAATTCATCAAAGGTTTTGGGGGCTCCGACTCCTGCAGGCTTCTGGTGGGGAGCGGCTGCCATGATTGCTCGCGGAATGACCACGACTGAGCTACGAGATGGTGGTGCTTTCATGCTGACGCCAGCTTCAGTCTGAAACATCCAGAAACAAGGTGAGGCTTTCATCGTTTGGGGGAAAAAAAAAAGTTTTCATCCTATGAAAAGTGTTGTTTTTAGGTCACATGATGAAGCCTTCCATCATTAGGAAACCAAAAGTAAAATGAACCAATGAAAAGTTTTATAAACAAGTCACATGACCTGTTATGCGGCATAGGGTGTAAAATTAGGAGAAAATACGTTGGCACGTGAGGCGGCGTCAGTAGCGGACCGATGTGCAAATAGGCCGAAGGCAACACAACGCGCCAAGATCTGGATGGCACCGAGGTGGTGTCATAGTTGAGAGTTCTGAGCAGCGGTTGTAACACTGTCTGAAGCTTATTTGCAGCTGCTGCAGCTTTACTACGCGCCAAGATCCGGATGGCACCGAGGTGGTGTCTAGTAAGGTGCACTGGTGTGGCCATCCTACAATGCTGAAAGTCGGCGTGGGGCGCCCCGTTGGCCTGTGAGTTTGCGTCAGTAGCGGACCGATGTGCGAATAGGCCGAAGGCAGCACAACGCGCCAAGATCCGGATGGCACCGAGGTGGTGTCCAGCAAGTTGCAGCACTGGTGTGGCCATCCTACAATGCTGAAAGTCGGCGTGGGGCGCCCCGTTGGCCTGTGAGTTTGCGTCAGTAGCGGACCGATGTGCGAATAGGCCGAAGGCAGCACAACGCGCCAAGATCCGGATGGCACCGAGGTGGTGTCTAGTAAGTTGTCGCACTGGTGTGGCCATCCAACAATGCTGAAAGTCGGCGTGGGGCGCCCCGTTGGCCTGTGAGTTTGCGTCAGTAGCGGACCGATGTGCGAATAGGCCGAAGGCAGCACAACGCGCCAAGATCCGGATGGCACCGAGGTGGTGTCTAGTAAGTTGCCGCACTGGTGTGGCCATCCTACAATGCTGAAAGTCGGCGTGGGGCGCCCCGTTGGCCTGTGAGATGGTGTCAGTAGCGGACTGATGTGTGAATGGGGCCAAAGGAAGCGCAACAATATTTTCTACTATATTTTCGGAGTAGAAGACACCACAAGGCGCTGAGATGCCAAGATCCGGATGGCACCGAGGTGATGTGTAAGTTGCGGACGGATGTGCGAATGGGGCCAAAGGCAGCTCAACAATATTTTCTGAAGAGAATACACCACAAGGCGCTGAGATGCCAAGATCCGGATGGCACCGAGGTGATGTCTAAGTTGCGGACCGATGTGCGAATGGGGCCAAAGGTAGCGTAACAAGATTTTCTGTATGGAAGATACCACTAGGCGTTGAGATGCCAAGATTGGGATGGCACCGAGGTGATGTCTAGGAAGTTGTGCCACTGGTGTGGCCATCGTACAATGGTAAAAGTCGGCGTGGGGCGCCCTATTGGCCTGTGAGATGGTGTCAGTAGCGGACTGATGTGCGAATGGGGCCAAAGGCAGCGCAACAATATTTTCTGACTGACACCACAAGGCGCTGAGATGCCAAGATCCGGATGGCATCGAGGTGATGTCTAAGTTGCGGACTGATGTGCGAATGGGGCCAAAGGCAGCGTAACAATATTTTCTGTATGGAAGATACCACTAGGCGTTGTGATGCCAAGATTCGGATGGCACCGAGGTGATGTCTAGCAAGTTGTTGTGGTCATCCTACAATGCTGAAACTCGGCGTGGGTCACCCCATTAGCCTGTGAGATGGCGTCAGTAGCGGACCGATGTGCGAATAGGCCGAAGGCAGCACAACGCGCCAAGATCCGGATGTCACCGTGGTGGTTTCATAGTTGAGAGGCACTTCATCTGCAGTGGGGCGCCGAGATCCGGATGGCACCGAGGTGATGTCTAGCAAGTTGCTGTACTTGTGTGGTCATCCTACAATGCTGAAACTCAGCGTGGGTCGCCCCATTAGCCTGTGAGATAGCTGTTCTTTGGATTTGGGCCTGGTCCACTAAAATGGCCCTGGGACACCTAAGAACTCGAACGCTCGATTTTTTTTCCCTTTCCTGTACATGCAAAAAAAGGTAAATGCCCGGTATGTTACACGCTTCATCTGCCACGATGAACTCTCCAGAGGAACCGAAAAAAAATATAGTTGTGGTAACTATACCATGCATCGTCATATGGAGAGGTGGCACCAATTAATTATAGTGCTGCATAAAAGAGAGATTTGGAGGAGAACCCCTGACCTGCTAGTACATTCATCAAAGAAGTGGCACTGAGAGCTTCAGAGGCAAGGGAAACGGTCCCAAATATTTAGAAGAACTTTGGAAAGATTAAAATGACATGTTTAGATTGTGGTAAATTAATTTCATGTGGGCAGATGAGTGTTACTCTAATAAATACAGCATATGAACATCATCATAGTCGATGGTTGGTAGAGACATTTTGACTATATCCTGGACCTGCCCGTCCTCGCCCAAAATGGCGCCGGAATAAATGGGACTCGTAACTCCTTGTTGTGTACTGGTTGCAGAACCTTGAAATCACGAGATACGTATGCAGTTTTGAAGCACATGGCGGGCGGGGACGAGAATTGATTGAATATTTCGACATCCCTATTGATATTAAGTTCTGATGTGTTATTGATTACTGTACTGTTGAAAATTCGAATTAACGTCACCCATGGTACTTGCCCGCAAATGTATATCTAGATAATTTTATTGTAACTGGCCCTGTCGTATTTTAATTATAAAATGTACGTCCACCGATTCCGTAACTGTTAGACACCTTAGTTTTTGCAACCTAATGGCCCGCCCGTTACGTTCCTCTACAGTGTAAATGTCTATTCATCATATACGATTACAGTTTGCTCCGTGGCAGGCCCACGTGGTTATAGGCTCGTATTTGTATAATGAAATTTTCACAATAAAGGTTTTTAAAAGAAAACATGGCAGTAGTGTATACATTGGTAAAGTTTTTAATAATAGTCACTGTTTTAGAATCATTAAAAGGCAAGTGAAATAAAGCAGACCAATTACATGAAGGGTAAAAGGTATAATACGAAGGAACGCAGTAAAGATAAATGGTCAAGGGCTGTTGTGTTTTCTATTCCTGCAACATAAAGTGATCGATAAGAATCTCATATTCAGGCGTATCGGCGACTAAGACAGCAGGTCGACCCTCTTTTGCTCAACGGCTCCGTCATGGGACGAAGAAACGCTCTTTTTCTCGAAAAAAGAATATATTTTACTTGCAGGACAGTTGTAAAATTTCCGGGAAAGTACATTAGCCTGGAACATTATAACATATATTTAAGAGAAAATAATGTTCGGAAGTAATTAAAAGCGTAATTTTTAGGTGATATGACCAAGGCTTTCATCATTAGAATAAGAAAAGTAAAATGAACCAATGAAAAGTTTTATTAACAAGTCACATGACTTGTTATGCTTACGTTACGCGCTGCGCGCCCCGGATGACTTCCGGATGCGCTAACGCGGCGCGTCATATGACGCATTACGCGACAACGCAGGTCCAGAATATAGTCAAAATGTCTCCACCAACCAGCGGTCGAAACACAACCCCTTTCAGCAGGCTAAATAGTTCTGTTAAATGACAACAGAAGGGACAGGCAACAAGAACCATCAGTCAAAGAGGGGAGGGCTAGTTCTTCTCTACCGGGTTACATTGGGGCGCTACCGGAACTGATCGAATTGGTAGTCTACAGTGTTTCTGGATGTTTCAGACCGAAGCTGGGGTTAGCATGAGAGCAGTACCATTTCGTAGCTCCGTTGTGGCCATTCCGCAACCAATCATGGCAGCCGCTCTTTATCGTTATTTTGGGCGGGGTGGGTGGCGGAGCCGAGCTGTTTTGCAGCCATCATTGTGTGGAGTTCAGTTCATCTCACTAGTTTTGTATTTGTCATGAGGGGTTGTTCCTAATGTTTCTATTTTAGCGAGGTCAAAAAGAGATCCCATTAGTGGCCTACTGATTTTGCTCGATTCCTTTTCTTTTTTTTTACACAATTTTTCGTTATCTGCAAAGACTATTGCGACTCTGTGTTTGTTTGTAAATAGAGAATGAACCAAAGAGAACTAATTCTAAAACAGTAAATACTTGGATAACAATCAATCAAATGGAGAGAGAAGCAGGCACGACGGATTACAACGGGGGCAAAGGCCTGCGTTAACTACCTTTCACTATCTGCAAAGAGAGAGTACTCCTAATAGAAATGAGGGGGGGGGGGCACCATTCAAAGCAGATCAGTGTGCATAAACACGAAAATGTTTTCACTTACCACGTACTTGACATTCGACAGCTTATGGTATTTGCTATTAAAAAACCATTGAAATTCACTGAAAAAACCATAGGTTATAGACCATATATAGTTAGGAATTAGCATTTACAAAACCTTGAAAATTCACTGAAAAAACCATAGGTTATAGACCATATATAGTTAGGAATTAGCATTTAAAAAACCTTATTTTACTCACACAAAACCATTGAAATTCCATATATAGTTAGTTGCACTAACTATATATCGCGCACCCGCAATCCACTGCTGATCATGTCACATATTACATCATTCATGACATGGTCAGTGACATCACTGATGACATCACTGATGACATCTCAAATGACATCACTGATGACATCACTGATGACATCTCATTTGACATCAATGACCACATCACTGATGATATCATTCATGTGACAATACAATGCATCTCCTCACATTTTAATATAACCTCTGTTTCACCCAGTGTTAAATACAGAGTATAATTTTTGAAACCATTGACACACCAATACTAGTTACTACATACGTACTCACTGATTCCTACGTCTACACACACATTCACTCATTCACCCATACAATCATTCATACATACAATCACTCATCTTTACAACACTATCATATGCACTCATACACCTATACAGACACTCACACTCTGCCACTCATCCATGGAGTTACTCACACACCTAGTCAGTCCTGTAAAGAATCAATCACACTTCCATTTTCTTGTCTATACAGTTAAACATAGAGCACCTTACATTTTCAAACATATAGTAACACATACTTACTTTCTTATACAATCATTGATACAAGTACACATTGATCTGCTCAGAGTCACACACCTCCCAGCCAGCCACACACACACTCAGTCTCCCATACAAATACTTGGACAATCAATCAATAACCCATATAGTTAATCATATAGCTACTGATCAACACATGCAGTAGTTTACAGAACAACAGACATAATGATGCACAAATTAAGACAGTTTAGTCACTAACCCATGCACTCAGTAAGACACATTTAATCACTCACTCATACATTCAGTCATGCACCTACTAAATCCTTCGTCCAGACAGTTATACATCTACTCATTCTTCAATATCTAAAACATATTTAAACTTTACAGAAACACACAGTCACTGGATGATGTCATCAGTGATGTCATCAGTGATGTCATTTGAGATGTCATCAGTGATGTCATCAGTGATGTCACTGACCATGTCATGAATGATGTAATATGTGACATGATCAGCAGTGGATTGCGGGTGCGCGATATATAGTTAGTGCAACTAACTATATATGGAATTTCAATGGTTTTGTGTGAGTAAAATAAGGTTTTTTAAATGCTAATTCCTAACTATATATGGTCTATAACCTATGGTTTTTTCAGTGAATATATATATAGATATATATAGATATATATATTACCTACTGGCGATCGCCAGTAGGTAGTTATAGTTAGGATCGATTTCCATAGGGAAATCGCAACATTCTATTTGGAATAACTTTGGCGCCGGTTGAGGAATCAGCCTGAATGTTTCAGCAACTTTGCCTCGTGGCGCTCCGCTCCTTCCCTGAAAGTTTGGGGGGATTCGTCAAGCGGGGGCCGAGATAAAAGGGTGGTCCCAAAACGTGTTTTCCCCATGTTAATTTCCATAGGGCGGTCTGTCGCACTTTTAGCTCGAACGGCTGAATGGATTTTCACCAAACTTGGCAAAATTGTAGGGACTGGTAGCCCGATGTGCCTTTGCTATGTCTCAAGATATGTGGTCCAGATGATTTTGAGTAATTTAGGTTCAAAAAAATTTATATATCTGTAAGCGCGCCCCGGTGCGCGTACCGGGGAGCGCTCCTGGCGCGCCACGCGACCTGCGCACGGGAAGCTGATTGGCTCTCGGGTGTCTGTAAACATTCGAAACAGTTCGCAGCGGCCGCCATCTTGTGTCTCGGTAGGATCGAGACACAAGAGGTGGTAAAAACAAAAGGGAAAATAATGAAAAGGGGGCAGGGTACACCCCCCTGACCCTCTAGGTTTGATGTGGGGGCCATAAAAGGGTCCCTCGGGTAAAAAAAAAATGTAGTTTTTTTTCGATTTTCTCGGGGGGAGCGCCCGGTACGCGCACCGGGGAGCGTACCGGGGAGCGAATCAAAAAAAAAAGAGATTGCCAGAGTGCTAAACATTTTAGCAATTTTTTATAAATGGGAGGTAGTTCTGAAAAGAACTTTTTTTATTGTTTTTGTTGTTTTATATATTTTTTTATTTTTCTGAACATTTTTTTTATTTTTTTTGTATTTTTTGAACAATTTTATATTTTTTTTGTTTTTTTTTGGGTGGAACAACGAAAAACAGGCATTAGAAAGGGCTCAACAGGAGCAAAAAAAAAAAATTACTTCTTGGGGTGTTTTGAGCACTTGTGGTTTTCAAATGCTCTATTAATTAAAATGATACTCCTCTCCCCATAAGAAATTAGTGCACCACAATAAATGCACACTAGCTTCAGTTGCACAAAATTCTTTTGAATATTTGGGACCGTCTCCCTCGCCTCTGGTCCCGATAGAGTTTCCTGTGACGATATACTGGCCACAGGAGTTGGTGGGTTATCCTGGAGGTGACGCACCTCAGCAACGCTATAATTGATTGGATGCCACCTCTGCATGTGGCGGTGCATAGTATAGTTTCCAAAACTATACATTTTGTCTGTGCCTCGGGACAGAACTGCATTGCAAATGAGGCATGTCACGTACCGGGCATTGACCTTTTTTTGCTCTCGAGGGTAAGAAAAAAATTGCCATATAAAATTGTCTATGTGGTGGGATTGTCGGGGCTCTTCACGCAAGAACTGCCTCGGCTCTACCTCCTCTTCCTCTTCTTCTTCCTCTTCCTCTGGGTTTGGAAGGAACTGTGCAGGTGGTCCTTCCTTCCTAGGTAGTTGTGGTGGTGGTGGGAGTCCACTAGCTGCAGCTACTACAGATGCCATGACTGAACAAGCAGAAACAGGTCTTCCTCTCACAAAGATGAAAGTCAGAGTGAGGAAAAAAGGTGGGGTTTTCATCATTTGGGAAAAAAAAGTGTTCTGGACCAATGAAAAGTGTTATTTTCAAGTCACATGACCCAAGCTTTCATCATTTGGAAACCAAAACTGATCTGCACCAAGAAAAGTGTTATTTTCAGATCACATGACCCGATGCGCTTACGCTACGCGCCCCGGGGCGCGTCGCGTAAGCGCGCCATAACGTTGCGCGATTGTATGCGATCGCGTGATTCCGGGTGCGCTTCACGCGACTACGCGAAACGTCATGATATTGTTTTCGTTCGCGGGAATAGCGCTCTCGGGACGCTCCCCGGTACGCGCCCCAGGAGCGCTCCGGGGCACGTACCAGGGCAAACAATAAAAAAAAATATATTTACACAATTTAAAATTAGTTATAAAAATTATTACTTTTCATACCTATAGAGATTTGCTATTAAAAAACCTATGAAATTCACTGAAAAAACCATAGGTTTCACCCCAGTTATAGTTAGGAATTAGCATTTAAAAAACCTATTAAATTCACTGAAAAAACCATAGGTTTTACACCAGTTATAGTTAGCTGGAAATTTTACTCGCATAAAACCATTGAAATTCCCACGTTATAGTTAGTTGGACTCACTATAACTTGCGCGAGCAATGCACTGCTGATGACGTCACATATTACATCACTCATGACATGGTCAGTGACATCACTCATGACATCACTGATGACACCATCCAGTGAATGTGTGTCTTTCTGAAAAATAAATAATAGTGAGTAATGTTTATGCGAGTAAAATTTCCAGCTAACTATAACTGGTGTAAAACCTATGGTTTTTTCAGTGAATATATATATATATATATATATATATATATATATATATATATATATATATATATATATATATATATATATATATATATATATATATATATATATGAAGAAAGATCCTTGACATTACCCCAACTGGAGACAACAAGGAGCCGCACACCAGGAGACTGCACAATTGTTTTATTGTGCACCAAAAACAAGACAACGAGTTTCGGCGTTTAGCCTTTTTCCAGTGCTTTTATGTACAGCAACTTCCTTTAGAAATAGCAATCAATGTGCATGGACATAGAAAAAAAACATTGTATCATCGTGTATCTTCTAGATCAAAGTTGTGACGCCTCATTTCTATAATTCATTAGACATAATTAATTTCTTTTAAATAGTCGGCATGATTGATTCAATCTTATTCAAAAACCAAATTGGCAGGCACAATATATTTGAGATTAGCGCCCTGTCTGTATATATATATATATATATATATATATATATATATATATATATATATATATATATGTATATATATCACCACAAGGACCGCTTGTCTGAAGAGGTTCAGCTGCACTCACTTCGCGAAACAGCCAGATACACCAGTGAGTCTGCTTTCTTTAGTCATTCATTTTATTTGCATATAATTTATTCATGTGCCGCAACACTCAACGCAGGATGCCAAATATATATATATGAATATATAAATATATATATATATATATATATATATATATATATATATATATATATATATTCACTGAAAAAATCAAAGGCTTCAGGAGTGTTATAGTTAGGCTCACATTTAACTCATACATAACCAGTGAAATTCGGCAGTTATAGCTACCTGAGCTAACTAGAACTCACGCCCCCGCAATGCACTGCTTATGATCTCACATATTCCTTCACTCATGACATGGTCAGTGGCATCACTCATGACATCTCAAATCAGATCAAGAATGACGCCATCCAGTGAGTGTAATTATTTTGTAAGACTTCATGATTGTTAAACATGTATACTAATGTACTGCAAGAGTAGTATACTAGGTGTACTGCTAATGAGTGATACGACTTCTAATATATATCATATGAGTGGCTGTGTGACTGTATGTATCCTTGTGCGTATGGGTGTGTGAGTGGCTGTATGGGTTTATAAGTGGATGTGTGAATAGCTGTGTGGGTGAAAGAGATGAAGTGTGTGGTGGTATTGGTGAGTGAGTTCAGAACATTTGTCAGAACATTTGTAAAGTGCAGTACTCACCCGTGAGGGTCTCAAGGCGCTAGGGGGAAGGGTGCTGCTACTGCTCGAATAGCCAGGTCGTGAGTAGCCTCCTGAAGGTTAGTAGGTCCTGGGTCTGCGGTAGGAGGCTGGGGATGGTGTTCCATGTTTTGGCGGCGAGTTGGGAGAACGACCTGCCACCAGTGGTCGCTCTCCGGATGCTGGGAACAGTGGCAAGGGCGAGGTTGGTGGAGTGGAGCTGGCGGTTCGGGGTGTAGAAGGTGAGTCATCTGTTGAGGTATGCCGGTCCGGTGTTGTGGGGTGCCTTGTGTGCAATGTTCCCTCTTATTTTTTTCCTCTGTGTGCGGCAGTGTAAGGTCTCTGTGCGCTGCAGCCAAGGTTATGTGCGCGAGGAACCAGACCGTGTGTGTGGATGCAGCGTCTAAAAAAGGGGCATGGCCAACTGTCAGGGGGTCCCCTGCTCGGCCCCGGCTGGGCTAACTGAGTCTCCGTCTCGTCAACAGGCGGACTACTGGCCCTTTAAGGATAGCCTTGGTGTTCGTGACGAAGGCCTCGCCCCTGGACCACCTGACTTTCTAGACCTATCAGGAGCGACCTCTGACCTTATCTGCAAAGACCCGGAAGACGCCGGATGTCCGTCGTGGGAGGAGGAACTGAAGCGCCAGGAGAAGACGAGTGCGGAAGCGGAGACCAAGGCGACAGGACCGGGAGTCGAAGGAAGGACGAAGGAGCCCTTCGGGAGAATCGACACTGGAAGCGGAGAAGGCGCCAGGACGGGACCGGAGGAGAAACAGACGTCGGCAGCTGTAAAGCCAGGAGGCCAACGACACTGCGGTTCGCCCAGCCACGCGAAGGAGGACGCGTGGCTTTACCAGAACCATACATCGTTTCAAGGAACTGAACCGAGGACCTAAGGAAGGATCCTGGACCTTTGTTGTTTTGCCTAAATACAAGCACCTTTTGTTTGATGTGAACTACCAAATTAAAAGAGGCATAAAGTCGCCCCAGTGTTGGCTCCTTCTCTTCTTGTGGCCCCAAGGGTGACACCAACATTAAAGGGAATGTGCCTATGGGGTGCTTTTACACAAACTGTAATAAAGAGAAAGAAAGCGTTACGCACAACCATCTTTGAGTAAAAGGCTACCCATATGTTGAACATAATGGAAGTATGCGTGGGTTTGCACAGTTGTTTAAGTGAGGCTTGTTTTGGAGTCATGCAGGGTCGTGGAAGGTAGGGATCTCCAAACATGTTGTAGTTACTTTATGCAGAAACAATGCAAAATGCTAAGATAAAAAATATGATTGGACTTGAAGGAACTACGAAAAGGACAAGGCAGAATGCAAAGTCTTTTGTGTTTTCCCCAATAGTAGCAGCAGGTTTCCATCAGTTGGCGTTCAATGGGCAACACAGAACCACTTTATTTTTCCCCACTTTCTATAGCACAAGCATGGTCATGTGTTTAGATTGCTTTACAAGACGTTGGGTTGTAACAGTTGAAATGAACAACCATTTAAGTAAAAACAGTGACTAGAGTTAAAACATATAAGGTATTTGCCCTAGCATCTATCTAGTGGGAAGACATTTAGCCTTTGTCAAAATTGTATTTCGAAGAGGTTGATCTTGAGACATTGGACTGCTGGGCACATTACGTTCGAGTGACTGTATAGTCACAATATTATATACTGCACACCTTGTTGTAAACAAAATGAGGTATACCAGGCACTTAAATAGCCAATGGCAAAGATGCATAACACAGTGTATCCAAAACAAATCGCACGTGTATATATGGTCATCATCCTTATTAAACATACCTAGCCAAAGACTTATGTATCCGTCTTGGAAAGAGGGTTACTTCTAAAGCACTCTCTATGCAGTGTTCATATTTAGCATCTATTAGTATATTTTCACGTTACATGCAATCTCACTTTAAGTGGCACAACAAATGACGTTAAACAAATAAACGGTTTAGTTGTAGTATGCCATCGAGGATTTCTAGTGACATGTTAATTCACGTGTCTGCTGGCCTGGACAGCTGCCAGATATTATCAGTGGCCAGTGATCACATTTCACAAATACCAAAACCCTTGGAACCATGTAAATGGTGTTAACTGGTTTAAACGCCTAATTCAAAGAATATAATTTAATTGTTAACTGGGTGTGGTGAAATCGGTCCCGTGAAATTAGGGCGAAGAAAACGTTCAGTTAATACAGGAAAATGCGAAATATTAATGTATTAAATGGTGAATAGAAAAATATGTCAACAAAGGGAGGTAAAGAGGGAACAATAAGCTTAGATAATAAAAAAGGAAAACAAAAACATGCGTGCGCATCGTGGATAGGCTGTACTATGCATTTTGAAATACTAATACACTCTGTACTGGAAAGGATGAAGGGAGCGATACATTGTACATGAACGAAAAGAGAGAATGTGTGATGTTAAGTGTAGCACTGGAGATGCTGGTGTTAGCAGCAGGCTTGGTGCAAAGGGCTGATTCCACCCGGCTGACTGGTTCTGACAGCAGAGGAGGCACTGGCTCTTCCGGGTACAGGAGCCGGGGGCAGAGACAGGGTTGGGCCTGGGTGGGTGTGACTGGTCTTAAGAGAATGTTTTTAGGAGTGCCCGCAGTGCAGGGGGTTGCCCTCGAGGGTCACGGCGAAAGTGACAGCCTGTAAAGGGCCTAAGGTACACCGGGCCTTTCACAGCACTGGGCGGAGTGGGGTCGCTATTGCTGTGTGTCTCTGCTTACTTGGCGGTGTCTGGGCTACTGCTGTCATCGCCCCAGGTGTCCCTGCCGCTCTGCCCCGCAGCCTGGGTCTCTGATCTACCCTGTGTCGTGTCCATGCTCCCGGGCGCACACACAGACAGTTTTTCAGCTGCCAGCCGCACCCGAGTACTTCACAGGTCTTTAAAAGACCATTGACGTGTTAACGAGGCTTTGTCTCACCCCTTTTTAGAGCCCCTGCAGCTCCACTCTGACTATCGCAATATGCAGAGTGGAGCTGCAGGGGCTCTAAGGGTTGAGACAAAGCCTCGTTAACACATCAATGGTCTTTCAAAGACCTGTGAAGTACTCGAGTGCGGCTGGCAGCTGAAAAACTGTCTGTGTTTGCGCCCGGAAAGCTATCTCAGCCCGGGCTACACGCACGAAGGGGGAGGTGGTAGTGGTGGGAGGGGGGGGGGGGGTGAACGGAGAGACGTAGCCCTTGAGCCCTAAGGGCTTTGCGCGCCAGGACTGCTAGAGGCTATCCTGTGTTTTTACGTGAGTCAGCCCCCTGCTGCAAGCTGCTCGAGGGATCGGCTATGTGCGCGCTTCACATAGGTCAATGCGCGCTCTGGGTGAAAGAGGTGGGCGCGTGCGCACACGCGCGGGTTCGAGGGAACACTGCTTGTGTGTGTGGGTGAGGAGCTTGATTGTGATCCTCTTGTTGACTGGAAGCCAGTGCAGGTCTCTCAGGTGGGGTGTGGTGTGGCTGTGGCAAGGGATGTCGAGGATCAAGCATGCAGAGGTGTTCTGTATGCGTTGTAGTCGTTTCAGGAGTTTGGCTGAGGCTCCTGAGTAGAGGGCGTTTCCATAGTCCAGCCTGCTGCTGACGAGGGCCTGGGTGACCGCTCTTCTTGTTTCGGTGGGGATCCACCTGTAGATCTTGTGGAGCATACGGAGGGTGTTGAGGCAGGAGGATGAGACAGCATTGACTTGCTTGGTCATGGAGAGTGTTGAGTCGAGGATGAGCCCCAGGTTGTGTGCATGGTCGGTGGGTGTCGGTGCTGCTCCCATTGTGGTCGGCCAGCAGGAGTCGTCCCAGTCCCAGGCCGAGGGGGTGGAGCCGAGGATGAGGACCTCCGTCTTGTCCGAGTTCAGCTTCAGACAGCTGTTCTTCCTCTACTCGGCGACGGCTTTCATTCCTTCCTGGATGTTGGTTTTGGCAGTTGAGTGGGTCCTTGGTGAGGATCAGCTGGGTGTCGTCGACGTAAGAGATGATGTTGAGGTTGTGCAGTCGGGCGACGTGGGCGAGCGGTGCCATGTACATTTTGAACAATGTCGGGCTGAGGGATGATCCTTGGGGTACGCCGCAGGTGATCTCGGTGGCTTCTGAGCAGAAGACGGGAGGCGGACGCTCTGGGTTCTGCCAGATAGGAAGGAGGTGGTCCATTCCAGAGCCTTGATTCGGATTCCTGCATTGTGGAGGCGTGTGCATAGGGTGCGGTGGCAGACAGTGCTGAAGGTGGCTGATAGGTCCAGGAGGATGAGGGCCGTGGTTTCGCCATTGTCCAGCAGGGCCCTGATGTCATCAGTGGCGGCGATGAGGGCCGTTTCGGTACTGTGGTTGCTGCAGGACCTGTACTGGGACGGGTCCAGGATGCTGTTCTCCTCGAGGTAACGAGTCAGTTGTCTGTTGAGGGTCTTCTCGATGACCTTCGCTGGGCATGGAAGTTTTTGAGGTCCCTCGGATCCGCCTAGGGTTTTTTGAGTAAGGCGTTGATCTTGCCGTGCTTTCAGCTCTCCGGGAAGGTCACGGTCTCGAAGGAGGTGTTGATGGCCTTGCAGCGATGTGGTGCGATGGTGGCGCTGGCTTTGTTGAAGATGTGGTGTGGGCATGGGTCTTATGGAGAACCAGAGTGAATGGTGTTCATGGTTTATGTTGGTCCAGGTGAGCAGGGGGTCGATGTGGGTAGTGGCCGTGGGGTCATGGGTCTCGGTGGCTGTTGGGCAGTCAGGTTGTTGAAGCTGTCATAGATGTCTGCATTCTTGCGATGAGAGAAGGTGGCAAGGGAGTCACACAGGTCATTCGATGGTGGGATGTCGTTGGTGTTGGAGCTGTGGTTGGAGAGTTCCTTCACGATGTTGAAGAGCTCTTTGCTGATGTGCACGTTGTTGTCTAGGCGGTCTTTGAAGGATGCTCTTTTGGCCGATCTGCTGAGGTGATGGTGTCTGCAAGTGGCGTTCTTGTGGGCTGCGAAGCTGTCCGGTGTCTGTTCGCGGTGCCATTTCTTCTCTAGTTTTCAGCAGGTTTGCTTGGAGGCCTGGAGGTCCATGGTGAACCGGCTGGCTTTCTTGTCGGTGCATCTGTTGTTGATCGGGGCGAGAGTGTTGACGCAGTTGTCAATCCACTGTCTGAAGTTGTGGGCGGCGGTGTCGGTGGGGTCGACAGGTGGGCTTCGGGCGAGGGTGGTGTTTAGCTGGTCTTCGGTGATTTTTCTCCACCTGCAGCGGGGGATCTGTTGAGTGCAGTGGTGCGTGGTGGGTTTCCAGTAGGTGAAGTGGATGCAGCAGTGGTCGGTCCAGTGGAGTTCGGTGGTGTGGCTGAAGGTAACGTGGGAGCTTGCGGAGAAGATGGGGCCGAGCGTGTGGCTGGCGGAGTGGGTAGGTGTTGTGAAGAGCTGTCTGAGCCCGAGGTTGGTGAGGTTGTCAGTCAGGGTGGTGGAGTTGGTGTTGTTGTTATTCTCGAGGTGGAAGTTTAGGCCCCCAAGGAGGCTGTAGTCTGTGGAGGCAAGGGCGTGCATGCTGACGAAGTCGGCGATGGAGTCGCTGAACTGTGGCCAGGGGTCTGTAGATGAGGGTTCTTCTGAGGGTGGTGTTGGGATCTGTGTGGATCTGGAAGTGCAAGTGTTTGGCGGTGCTGAGGGTGTCGCGGTGCTGGCCGAGAGGGTGTTCCAGTGGATGAGGACGATTCCGCCTCCTGTTCAGTTAGGGCGGTCCCTGCCGGTGATCTTGTAGCCGTCGGGTGCCGAGGAGGGGTTCATTCAGGTCTCCGTCAGGAACGCGATGTCTGGGGAGGTGGAGTCGAGTAGGTCCTAGAGCTCGATGGCGTGTTTGCGGGTGGAGCGGGTGTTGAGTACAATGCATCCGAGGTGGTTGCGTCCTTTCTCAGTGGACGGTTTGGCGGCTCAGAGACTGGTGAAGCTGCAGCTCTGGCAGGAGAAGGGGCCTTGGGTGCGCTTCGGGGCGGCCAGGAATCAGGTGTGTGATCACCCGGAGTTGAGTGCATGGAGGGTGCTGGCATCGTAGCGTTGTCGGGTGTCATGGTGTTTGCGGGGGCCAGGGGGTCTGGTGCTGGGCATGGTCCAAGCACGGACAGGCACAGACGGGCTTGCCTTAGACGCGCCTTCGGTCCAGGTGCAGCGGGCGCCATAATAAGGGGAGGTGGGAGGGAGGAGCAGCTGGGAGGCGGGGAGCAGGACGAATGGGCGAGCTGGGGGCAGGGCCGCAGGGGATGCAGGGGCAGGAATGGGAGGCAGAACGGGCGGAGATCCCAGCAGAAGGGCACAAGAGTACAATAAGGGAGAACAAAAGGAATAACACAAAAATACAATAGCACAGAATGTCACAGAAATACAACAACTAACCAAAATGCAGAATCACAACAGAGGCAGGCAGAAAAAAGGGCAGAGCAAGTATGCGGAGCCTTCAGCCCACCACTGGGCCACCAGGGACGAAGCGCAGGTGGCAGCCTGCGGGTGGAAGAGGGCCTCGAACTCATGTCAGGAGCGGCAGCGGTGAGCACAGGAACACGGCACAACAGGTGGTGCTGTGTGGCGGGGGAGCGACCTGCCTGGAGCAGGGTGTGTGAGTGTGTGTGTGTCAATGGCTGTATGGGTGAGTGAGTGGCGGTGTGAGTGGCTCTATGGGTGGGTATGTAGTGACTGTTTGGGTGAGTGGAAATCTGAATGGCTGTATGAGTGAGTGGCTCAGTGGCTGGATGGGTTAGTGAGTGGCTGTTTGAATGAGTATTTGGTTAAGTGAACTGGTATGTGTGTAGCTGTAATGCAGAATAAGTGTCTGTGTGTTTGGCTGTATGGGTGAGAGAGCGGATGTTTGAGTGCTTGTATGGATGTGTGAATGGGTATGTAAGTAGTTGTGTGGGTGTGTGAGTGAGTGGGTGAGTGCTTGTATGGGTGAGTGAGTGGCTGTGTTGTGAGCTTGTATGGGTGAGTAAGTGGGTGTGTGAGTATCTATATGAATAGCTGTACGAGTGAGTGACTGGTTGCATGAGTGGCTGTATGGTTAAGTGAATGGTTGTGTGAGTGGCTATATAAGTTAGTGAATGGATGTTTGAGTGTCTTCATTTACATTTACATTTACATTTACATTCATGAAAGAGTGAGTCGGCATGGTAGCGAATTCTATGTTTTCCAACAATTGTAAAACACATTTAAACACATATTGTAAAGTATTTTTAACAATATGTGTTTATTAACATAATGTTTAAACTTCTCTTTCTCTATTTCCATTAAAAGGCACTTTTGAGTTGTATTTCCCATTTTCGCAGCGATGCCGGAAGTTACGATGATGCCGTAATCGCATAGACAGCTTGTTTTCCAAGAAGTGTAAAACACATATATACACATATTGTAAAGTATGTTTCATAATAGGTGTTTATTAACATCATGTATAAACTTGTTTTTCTATAATCATTTCCATTCAAAAGCACTTCTAACATCTATTTCCAGTTTTTGCTGTGACGACGGAAGTCACAATGACGTCGTAATCAAATATATATGTTTTTAGACTTGAAGTACACCTTAATTTTAACTGCCTTTCATTTGGAAAACTGCCTCATTCAGTTCCAGCATTCTCTTATCTGCTACTGCTGCTTGACTTCAAAATGGTTAGAATGTGGATTGTCGGCCACAGCTATGTCTTCTGGGCTAGAAAAGCTGCTAGAACGAGTGGTATTGATAGAGACTTGGGTTTGGCTAATGTGGACATTAAATGGATTGGCCAGAGAGGGTTTTTGTCGACTTTGGTTAAAAGCATTGTCGAGTCTCAACCCCCTAACCTCATGATTGTGCACTGTGATGGCAATGACCTAGGCACACTGACTGGGGTAGGACTGAAAATCCTAATGAAAGATACCTTTGCAGAATTCATTACTCTTTTCCCTCACACGGTCTTGGTGTACTCCAACATATGCCAA
The DNA here is from genome assembly GCF_964261635.1 of Lissotriton helveticus. Lineage (NCBI taxonomy): Eukaryota > Metazoa > Chordata > Amphibia > Caudata > Salamandridae > Lissotriton > Lissotriton helveticus. Next base: position 6,259,641 of record NC_136062.1, on the reverse strand, counting down.
AGGCAGAAATGGAAGTGGTTTAATCAATTCTGTCAACAGTTTCCTCAGAGAACATATGGGCTCAATCTACAACACAACCTACGTTTTGACATGAATGGAATTTGCAGATGTGATGGAGTTCAATTTACAGATACAGGCAATAGGGTGTTTCGAAGCAACTTAAAACTCTTATGTGTAGTTACCATATACACACAATCAAAGCAAAGGTTCTTCTCAGAGCCACCCTAGTGCCCAAAATATGTGTTCATTTTCTCTTTAAATAATTTGTATTCACTTTTTTGAAATATTTACGAAAACATCGCAATGAACGTGAATACAACCCAAAAACGCAAAGCAAACGCAGGCATTCAACACGTAACAGCACATTCAAAATGTATAAGACAAAAGTGTGATTCTAACCCTCACACTACATACATTACTATCAAAATCACTCTAAAAACATGTATACTCTCTCAATATTGTTCATTTTCTCGATAAATAACTTTTTCCACCAATTTTTGGCAATGTTCATGACGTTGTCACAATATTCATGCATACTTTGTGAAATCGCAGAACAAAAGCAGACATTCAGCAGCCATCAGCACAATAAAAGCTTATAGTGCATAGAAACTATAAAATGGCAATCTCTTAAACTTTGCACTCTGTGACAATGCGAAAGGCAGCAAATGAAATCATGTCTTTGATTTTAGACTACTCTATGTCCACTTGTGAATGGTTAGTATCTGTTAACCCTTTCCCTCTCTTTCAAAAAGAGATTCATGTTTATGCAGTTCATGATGTTCAGAAAAAGGCAGGAGATGAGAGACAGTAAAAGTTAAAAACATGACTCCAATGCTGTTGGGGCCATTAGTTCTTACTATTACAAAAGTTATCTCCTACTTTGGGAAGTTTTTTTGGAAAAGAAAAACTTTTAAAAGGCTATTCCTTTTTCAGTGTTTATTTTGTGGTAGATTTCAGTAGTGTTTTCTCCGTGTTTTTCAAACCTGTTGAAATCAGTGTTCATTAGTGTTTGTTCAGCTACCTTGTCCCCAAAATAGACAACACTGTTTACAAAACATGTTGTTTTTTGTAAGTGATTGCTATAATGCACATATTTATTTAAAAGAGAAGTAATGCAGGGTAAATTGAAGGTATCATGTTTAACAATGGGACACCTTGCAGCTATGAATTTCATTGGCATGTAGACTGTCTTTTGCCATTTGTTCACCACCATCCCATGGGCATAGTGAAAGCACTCTTTTCACAGGTATGTATCACTGCATATTGCATTACATGTTTAAAGCTTGAGAAGTTTGGCAGTTGACTGGCGTTTAATACTGACTTGTTAAAAAAGGGTACCGTTAGAGCAAAGGGTTTGACCCATTCTATGGCTGTGGTTAGCTATTTCACCAATGAGTGACAGAATGAAGTACTGCCAAAAGATCAAATATGGTCTACTTTTCTACAAAACCAATTACCTTCTTTTTCTTAAAATGAGTTTGTAAACACAAACTTTTCTTTTCCTTCTTTACACTACCTTCAAGTTCACGTTGTAGTTTAGTTTTCTGCCTGACATATTCATCCTTTCTGCAATATTCAGTCCATTCACTCTTCTCTGTCCTTTCATTGTCCATAGAGTCTGGCAGAGAAGGCAGAGAATTAATATCAGAAAACTGATACAAATCCTGCTTTCTGATTTTTATCACGTCCCCTAAATTATATCTACACCTTCAGGAATCCTGCTTTGGAGGATAACCTATCCTGGTTTTCTGTTTTGCTTTCTGCTTTTTTTCAAACCTCAGTGAAGCTTTCTTTTTACCAGAGCATTCAGTCTTGTTTTTTTACTTTGTGTTTGTGGCCCAAGGGCCTAATTGGGCATACAAAGCCTTTTTAAGGGGATCACTGATGCACCAGTCCACAAACCAACAAAGAAGAAATTGGCATGGAAGCTGTAATATTAAAGAGAATACATTTAATAACCTCACATGAGGGAGACTGGGTCAATTCGGCACCCTCAGGCCACTGTGTGAGTACAGAAACAAAGGGCCTTTTATATCCTATTTACCGCTGAGTAAGCATAGAGACTCAATAAGCCAGTTACATATAAGAATACATAAGAATCGCTTAGTCAACAGAGTGGGAGGAGTTACAATATTGCTGACATTAGTTAAAATAGCCTTACAGTTAAGTGTGTAACAGGTGCATTCTCACAGCTACAGGCCTTTCTGAGCATGTGCAGTGCTCTGGCTCAGAACTGAAGGAGTTAACTGTAAATGATGACTCAAGCAGAATACAAGGGCAGGCAACAGTGAAGAGGGAGAAGCACATGGCGAGCACATGGCTAACTAAAATGGCTGCCACAAACAAAATGGCTTCAGCTGATGCTAACAGCGATTTCTGCTAGTTTCCACACTAAGATATCATGGCACCACAGAGGCGTAGACTTCTGAAATTCTCTTAGGAAGTTACCTTTCATGATCTTGTAGAGGAACTTCTGCTAACTCCTGGCATTCTGTGAGAAATGCGGCTTCTACCTCGAGTGTACTCAGAACTATTGAGGAAACTGTTTCAAAGTTCCCTATTAATTTAATTTCTCAAAGTCAAAGATGCTTTATTCAAGTTTTTTCTCATAAAAGCACATATAATCACAAATATAAAAAACATCGCTAAAAAGCATCAATACCATCAGAAAACATTAATAGATATATAACATTTTCATGAAATATACAGAAGAGTAAAATACAAACGATCCCTGAAAACAATAAAAACATTCAGCTGCCTAAAACCCTTTGTCTGATAGCCCATGCCCATCCAAGATATTTAGCTATAGCTATAACTAAGGGCAGAAAAGTGCTAGTGCAGATGATTCTCAAGGCTACATCACTTCTAGTAGTGCCTAGATTTTTGCACACTGGTGTTAACCAAATGCGCCTTGGTTCAGCATAGGATTTGCAAGCAAATAGGAAATGACCAATTGTTTCCTTGTGTGCTCCACAGGCTGGACAGTTGCTATTTAATGAACCCCCACCTGCCTGTTAAAGACCTAAGGGGAAGAGCACCAGCTCTAGTTTGAAAAAAGAGCTTCCTGTCCCTGGGTGAGGTTATAGTATCCCAATAGAGTTCTAAACTGGGGTACAATTTAGCTTCTAAGAAACCTTCTGTCATAGAACCAGCCTTGGTGGCTCTCCAATTCCGGTTAGTCACATATTCCCAATAAGTTTACCTTTAGGTCTTTTTTACTTGGGAAAGGGACACCTCCCGCGTCATCCCAAAGTGGTTGGAGACCAAGATCACCCAGCATGGTTCTAAGAGCTTTTAGCCAGCCTATTTTATGGAACACATCCGCTTTAATTATAGCTTGAAATCCCTCAGCATAGTGGAGGAGCTCGGGGGTAGTCCAGAGCCTCCTCCAATATAAGATTGGACGAAGCCTCGCTAGATCTTCTACAGACTTTCTTCCCAGATCGTACCTAAGTGGGAGCAAAGGAGTACTTTTGGGGAGGCCTATAATTGCCCTGAGAAACTTATTTTCTGATTTTTGTAACAGTTCAAGCTTCTCAAAGCCCCACAACTCGGCACCATATAGTGCCGAGCTGAGGGCCTTGGCCTCGTAGACCTCCAGAGCTGGCTTAATTGGTTTGGTCCTAGATTTTCTGTGCTCCAAGCCAAGAGCACCAGCCAATTGTCTATGCCTTAGGGCTGCAATGTTTACGTGCTGAGACCATCTAAAATCATCTGCTATATAAATACCTAAATACATAAAAGCTTTGACTATCTCTAGAGGGCGATCATTCATACTCAGCTTTGATCTAAATCTTCGATGGGGGTTGAAGGCCATTAGCTTAGTTTTCGCCACATTGACTTCTAAGCCATGCTCCTCACAAAAGTTATCAAAGATAAGTAATGCACGCTGCAAGCCGCTTGGAGTCTTTGATAAAATCAGGGTATCGTCTGCAAACATTAAAATCGGTATCTTAGTACCCGCCAAGGAGGGAGCATCCACGTTAGCAGATAGCATGCGAGTCACTACACCATTAAGAGAGAAAAAAGTGTGGGGGCCATTGAGCATCCTTGCTGGACTCCCCGCTGCACTGGGAAGTCTGTGGTGACTGCTCCTTGCCCCCCCCCCCCCACTGGATCTTGGCAAAATTTGCTTCATGCAGTCGCATTATCATTGTCAATAGATCTGCTGGTAGACCCAGGTTCCTCAGTACCGACCACAGCTTCATCCTTGGCACCAGGTCGAAGGCAGCCCGTAGGCCGACAAAAGCCGCGTACAAGCTGCCCTCACCCAGCAACACAGTTTGCCACTGCAGTAGGGTAAATCGGAATACCTGGTCCATCGTAATAGTGCACTTCCGAAACCCGGCTTGGAACGGAGACAGGGCATTGTTCTCCTCCACCCAAATCAAAAGCCTATTGAAAACCATCCTCCCCACCACCTTTTGGATGGTGTCAATTAAGCTTATGGGTCTATAGTTCCCGGGTTTGGATCGATATCCCTTCTTGAATACAGGTATTATGATTGCACCTTGCCAGGATGTTGGTACGGGAGCACCCTGTGCCACTGCATTAACAAGAAGAAAATATATTTACACCACAACTCTTTGTCGTTGGTGAAGAGATCCGCCGGGACCCCGTCCAAGCCTGGGGCTCTGCCACTGGTCACTGAGCTGAGGGCCAACATTACTTCATTCTTACTAAAGGAGATGTCTTTAAAGTAAACCGGCCTAAACCCAGCCATCTCCCTACTGACTTGCGTTTCAGCGTACTGGGGCTTAAAGTAGTTGACCCAGTCCTCCTCCGAAACATTATTATCAGGAGGTTCAGGGACACCACCCCTGCCCCATTTTACAATCTTCCAGAAAAGCCTGGAGTCTTTCTTCTCACTCGCATCCTTTAGCTCACTCCAGTGGAGCTCATCCCACATTTTCTTGGCTATGTGTATGCTAACCTTATAAGCCTTTCTAGCAGTGCGGATAGCCATCAAATCTCTCTTCTTAATTGCGGAGCCCAAAGCCAGGCGGGATTTTCTACACTGGGAGTTATACCACTTTGCTGGCTTAGTAGTTACCCTACTGGTCCCCTTAACAGATTTCAGGAAATGGTTCCTAATTTCGGAAAAACAATTGTCATGAATTTCCATTACTGTATTTAGACACGGAATACTTGGATTGACCTGTTCCATGGCCGTTAATGCTTTAGCCGCCTCTACCTTAATGATATCCATAGACCATTGATTGGTAACAACATAAGCCCATTTTAGTCTGCGCATATCATTTGTGAGGACAACCGGGGGGGCGCTATCCCTCCCTGTAGTCAAGGTTTCATTATCGGGTGTCCACCATCTGAGTACAACGCACAGCGCCTTATGGTCGCTTTCAATCCTCGATTTGACTTCCATGTCACACACCAGTTTCCAAAGTCTCAGGCTACACAGGATTTAGTCAATTCTACTCCTGTGATGTCCATTATCAAAGGTGCATGCCCCCGCCCTGTCACTCTTGGTCCTCCCGTTTAGTGCCCCTTGGCCCCTTTCGAGGCAAATGGCATTTAAACAGACAATGTCTTCAGACCATCGGGTGACAGGGTTCAGTTCTAATTTGGGAACCCCCCATTGCCTATCCTCTTCCTCCCCTGCAAAGTCGTTACAAATGGCCAGAGGTTCGAAAGTACGGTTCAGGTCACCGGCTACAATAATGTTATTGTCCGGCGAGTGGTTTTCAAGGAGGTGGGCCAAGGCCGCTAAAACCTCTGACCTCCCCCCTTGTTGCCCCTGGCATAGACATTATACATGTCAAGCCATCCTAGAGAGCCCAAAACCACTTTGATATGTTGGATATCTTTACTTCCAACTTCGACCACCTTGATAGTTAGCGACATACTTTGCCTGACCCAGATAGTCATACCACCCATAGGGCGACTCTTAGGGCCCTTCATTGCTAAGGACCGAATAATTCAGATACCCCAAGGAAAAGGAGGGTTCACACAACCACGTCTCCTGAAAAATACACACGTCAAAGCAGTTAATACATTTTACCCAATCCTGCGATTCCTGTTTAAGGCGCATGCCAGCTATATTCCACGAAACTCGTTTTCCCACACCATGGGAAAGTCCTAATGGGATGCCTACTGGGGGCGTAGGGAGAACAGTATCGTTACCAATGGCTGTACCAGGATAGCTGTTTTCATTTATCCTATCAACCCGACGTGGAGAATAAGCAGAAAAGGGGTTGGAGTCATCCTGCAAGTGACAGCTGGCTTGGTCAGTACGCAGTCAGTCGCAGTCATTGAGGCCTGAGAGGATGTTAAATCTATTTGTAACCTCAGCATCTGTGGTATATCCTGGGTCTCTGCTATGCCAAACTCTGTTTGTATTCATGGGTATTGTGTTCCACCCTCCTATTCCCAAAGGAAGGCGAAAATTATTTACAAACATCTTATTCATGGGGTTCCAGTGATTAGATTCATCCTGATTTCTGGGTCTGTAAAAGAACCCCAAAGGCAAGATTACTATCCCCTGTCCATTTGTGCTTCGCTCTGACTCCCTTAGGATCCTGGCTACTTTATTTGGACTATTGAAATGTATAACTATACAGTCTCCCTCTCGGTTTTTCCTGGAGCTTCCCAGCCGTGCAACTCGGCGGGCCATAATTATATTATAGCCTATCATATGCCCACCCTCGATATTTTGTGAGAACCAGTGGTTAACCTTGTTCTTTAATTGAGAATAGTCCTCTCTTTCCCCTTGGCGGAGGGGGGGAACTTTAGCCAAAACCACCACTAAAGGGGTACTTTTGGGAGGTAGATCTAAAATAGGTAAGTTGCATATAGCATTGGCCGACTTATTAGAGTAGATGGGGCCCGTGGCTGGTTTAGTTGGCTGAGCACCGTCTTCCTGATGGGACTGGAGACCCCCTGTGGGACACTGGCCTGTCTCGATGCCCAGATCTCTACCCCTCTGGTCAATTTCTCTATTAACATTGTTTGTCGTAGGCCCATGTACTATATGGGATGCAGTTTTACAAGATGATGTTAATTGGGAATCGTTGTGAACTTCCCGTTCGGCTGCTTGTGAAGAGTCAGCTCCCACCTTCATATTAGCAAATAGAGAGTGTAACATATTTGAGTTGTTGGTGGTGACTTGTTCCAACTTGCCTAAACTAGCAGTAATTATTTTCAATCTCTCTATTAAGGGGAGTATCAGGGATCTAATTGTATGTTCTAACTTTCCCAACAAAGTCCCATCCCCTTGTGCAGCGACTATTGGCTTAAACTTTAGGTGCGATTGCACCGAAGTAACAGGCTGAATATGAGTCGGAGAGCCCTGCGATTTAGCCCCTTTACCCAATAGCTCTGGAATTTTTGCTCTTTTACCTTTCTGTCCACCTCCCCCTCGCTTCCTTTATCTGTAGGTGGGTTGCATGCAAGTGGAGAATCATATATATGGCAAACAGGAATAACCGGGGGGGAGTTACAGAGGAGACAGTTAACCCCTGGATAGCGCTACCTGCCTGTGAGATTTGAGAGCTATTTGCCAAAGAAATATTACTGAGTGAATCTGACTCTATACTAATCTGTGGGAGACCCAGGTCACTTAAACGTTGGCTTATTCGATTCTCTGGGGTAATGCAGTGCTGGATTGGACCCAAAGACGACCTTTTGGAAAAAATTGCGGTCGACAATCTTTTTTCAGCATCAACTATTTCTTGATCCAAAGCAGCTGCAACCCGAGTAATATAATTATCCAAAGTTCCCATTAGACTTCCACTAGTTGATTTCAGCCCAGTCTTGCCCCCTATATCCAACTGAGCAGCCATGTTTATAAAAGATAACTCCGGTTAATGGGTTGACACGTAAGCAGATTGTACACACAGCAACGAATTATCCCATAATAGTTGACTAAACGACTAGAACGCCTGAATATAGAACAATAAGTTACACAAAGTCTTAGGGGGGGTGGCCCAGCCCGGCCTCGTCCGGCCCCGGATGGCCACAGACGGCCTGCCCTTTGCCCGGGCTTTGCACCGTGCTCCGCACCGTGCTCCGCCCCGCGCGCGTCCCGTGTGCGCGTCTAAGGTGATGGTAAAGTAACAGGAGGTTGGGGCCGGGAAGAGGACCAGCTGCGGCTAATCAGCGCCCCTGTGCACGCTGGTCCTCGCAGTCCCGCGGGCGATCTTTGGGAACAAGCTCACGGTCCAATGGTAGATGGATTCCTCTCACCCCACAGTGCGAGCGGCACCCGCGCAGGGTGGGCCGCGAGAAGTTGGTTTTTCCACAGAGAGGGTCAGCGATTACCAGGAGTCCCCAGCAGCAACACCAGCACTCCCTCCACAAGTCAAGAAAAAGGCAGCACCAGGTAGGCGCTCTCCACAGCGCGATTTAACCAAACAGGAGGTTGGGGGCGGGAAGAGGACCAGCTGCGGCTAATCAGCGCCGCTGTGCACGCTGGTCCTCGCAGTCCCGTGGGCGATCTTTGGGGTCAAGCTCACGGTCCAATGGCAGATGGATTCCTCTCACCCCACAGTGCGAGCGGCACCTGTGCAGCGGGGTCCGCGAGAAGTTGGTTTTTCCGCAGAGAGGGTCAGCGATTGCCAGGAGTACCCAGCAGCAACACCAGCACTCCCTCCACGTGTCAAGAAAAAGGTAGCACCAATTTAATTTCTAAATCAAGACCCACTGCAGCTCCGTGCTCATTCTGTATCTGTTTGAACCTCTAATGATAGTGTTCCAAGGGTAGCAGCATAAATACTGTTGAACTTGGCCATCTCTGCAGGGTCACGCCAAAACCTTTTGCCTTCAACCCCTCCTATTTTTCTGAACAGGTGATTTTTGGTCTTAGGTCGTAGACCTTTGGCTAACATCAGTTGAGCTCCCCCTGTGAAGGAAAGAATAAATTCTGAAGTGTTGGGTAATGAAAAAGTCCAGTGGACCCAACTCTTATAGCTACATCAAACGCCAGCAACAAAGGCAATGTGGGATCTGCACTTCGCGCTTTAGCTTTGACAGCAAGCGGTGACTGCCAAAGCGAAACTACAGCAATGACCGTCCATGTTGCCCAACAGGATCCTTATGTGAATCTTCGTCGCGGTACATCGAGTACCATCTGTGATACTCTGCCTACTCTTCTCAGCCTCCTCCACCGTAAACTGGACTCTTCGTGCTGGACTTTCAGAAAGGATCTTTTCAGCAAACTAACCTTGTCCTTGTATCACTCCCACGATTCACTGTGGTTGGCCTCAATGTGTGACTTTCCTCCAGTCTAGCACGACCATATGACCACGAGTGTCACTTTGTGTTTTAGGTGTTATACTTTGAAACTGAATCTCTCCAGTTCTACTGATTAGATTTTGTCATTGTGGCCTCATTGGTGTGGGGTTTTTCCTGTATGGTATTTTCTATTTTATTACAGTTTGTGTGCTGCATATATGCTTAACACATTGGCTCAAAGAGAAGCCTGACTGCTTTTGTGTCAAGCACCACAGGGTGACTTTTGTGGTTCCCTAAAATGTACTCCTATTGGAATAGGCTGCCACACCATTGTAAAACAGATTCAAAACATGAGAATCAAGATTGAAATCGAAATGGGAAATAGTATTTTATTAGTCAAGCATCTGACAAACCCATAAGGAACAATTGATGGACAGAATGCAGCACATTGTCATACATTCACTCCAATACAGAGATCTGGGCCTACATCCATCATTTTTTAGCTCACTAAGCCATTCCAGTTTGGACCCAGCCATATGCAAATCAATCTTGACCCTGCACCCAATGGGAACAGTCCAGCCTGAACTGCCAGGCCAGGTCCTCCCTGGACTGGAAACAAGCATCCTAGGACCGGTTTCAGGCTTTCAGCCCTCATCAGTCATGATAGCTTGACTCCAGTGGCATGGACAGCACAGGACCCGCATCTGGGCATACCCGTCCCACCCGGGGTGACAAATACAAAAAGAGCAATTGATGGGCAGAATCCAGCACAATGTCATACATGCATCCCAGTACAGAGATCTGGGCCTAAATCCTTTGTTTTTTTGCTCACCACATCATTCCAGTTTGGTCCCAGCCATATGGAAATCAGTCTTGACCCTGCACCGAATGGGAGCAGTCCAGCCCAAACTGCCAGGCCAGGTCCTCCCTGGACTGGAAACAAGCATCCTAGGACCGGTTTCGGGCTTTCGGTCCTCATCAGCCAGGATAGCTTGATTCTAGTTGCAAGGAGAGCACGGGACCCCCGTGTGGGCATACCCATCCCACAGCAGAGAGGGAAGATTGTTCAGAACTTAGATAGGAGACTAATATTACAACAGATGTCTCTGCTATTAGTAATATTTGGCAAACTCTTTTGTGTGTCATCCAAGATTACTCAAAGATTGGCCCTCTGTATGAGCACCAATAATATGTGTTCTGGACACCATGGGCGGCAAGTTGGTTCTCTAGAGCCTCTGGCACTAAGGACTTAGTTGATGTATCAGTATGAGACAGAGAACCCGATGGACTGCAACCTCCCACATCCCCCTAAGCAATACACAAGCATGGTGCACAGGAATAGGTAGAGCAACCCAAATCTTTTTCATCTTGAATAGACACATTCAAAAACACCAGGAAGCTGGAAATATATTTTCCAGATTATATATTGATATCACTATCCTAGAGCACACCGTATGAATAGTAAATAAACAAGATAGTGGCAGTGATAGTTGTTAATTGGTAGAACAACAGAAAATGTTATAACATTATGACAGCTTTTTAGGGTTTCTCTACATTGATCTCCCCAACCCATCTCTTCCCTCAGCTAACTAAGCTAATCTTAGTACCAAAAGGGGTATATTTGCGTTTCGTAGATGACCTAAACCCACATACATTTGTTTGCCTTTGTGCCTCTATGTTGTCCTCAAGCAGGCAGATAAGTCTGTCAGAAAACTTGATGTGCCGTTCCCTGTAGCCTTCAGTAAGGAGAGGTGTTTGTAGCTTCTGCATGGCTCTCAGCCTGGAGTTCCTGGATTGACGTTCCTTTGTATTTAATAATGCTTGCCTGATTTAAAGTTCGGAAGGTAGATTAATGTCCATCAGGCAACAGAGGAGCTTATTCTGCCACCCTTATGGACTTCCTACCATAAAATCTAAAGTTAATTTGAGTTGTGGTTCGAGGTATGTGCCCCTTAATCCTGATATCATTAACAGAATAATAATTTCCAAAAGTTATGTATTGTAGTTTTCATTAGGCAAAGGTTGCAATTTTCTTATTTTTTCTTTTCGACATAGCTGTCACATTAAAAAAGCAACAACAGCTGACACGTGTTTTGCCCAATGGCCAGTTGGCCTAGGGTTTTTTCAAGGCTGGTATGTTGAAAAGGACATAAGAATAAGTGGTACAAAAGAAAGACAATACGAAAATGTCAAATGTTTACCGAAGGGCATAATAAAAATAAAAATTAGTGAGACCCAAATGTGGTAAATAAGATAAGTGAAAGAGAAGTGGGTAAGACAGTGAAATATAGTGAATAAGTGTTGGACAGGCCACATGAAGGGCTCGCTCCCTCCCCGCAGGACAGGGCCCGGGCCACCGTCAGCACCATTGCCCGGCCCAGCCGCCATCTTGGACACGGCACCACGCGGCCGCGCGGCCTCAGCCCGACCCCAACCCTGGGCCTGGCCAGGCCCCGACATCCCGGCACCACCCTCCACCCAGGAGGTGAACGGCCCACTTGGCAGGTCAATGGGAGTACGAAGTGTCGATGGCTCTCCCCCGCCAGGTGCCGAGCACCCCCAGCCTCCTTGGGCGCTGGCTCCGCCCCCCTGCTGGGTGTCTGGACTCCTCCATCCCAGACCTCCCGACCTCCAAGAGCGAGGGTCCGGACATCAAAGGGCACCAGACCTATAACTGAGGCAGCCCCAGGACAGGAAGGCAGTTGTATCCTGGAGTCGAGAGACACCGAGAAGAACTCATCCTTGACGGACTGCTGGCGCTGCCACAGCCCTGCCTTGTGAACTATTGCCCTGCCTGCTGGCGCTGCCGCGGCCCTCTGCAACCTTCATCCTCGTGGGACCTGCTGGCGCTGCCGCGGCCCTCTGCAACCTGCATTCTCGTGGGACCTGCTGGCGCTGCCGCGGCCCGTTGTAACCTTCATCCTCGTGGGACCTGCTGGCGCTGCCGCGGCCCGTTGTAACCTTCATCCTCGTGGGACCTGCTGGCGCTGCCGCGGCCCGTTGTAACCTTCATCCTCGTGGGACCTGCTGGCGCTGCCGCGGCCCGTTGTAACCTTCATCCTCGTGGGATCTGCTGGCGCTGCCGCGGCCAGTTGTAACCTTCATCCTCGTGGGACCTGCTGGCGCTGCCGCGGCCCGTTGTAACCTTCATCCTCGTGGGACCTGCTGGCGCTGCCGCGGCCCGTTGTAACCTTCATCCTCGTGGGACCTGCGGGCGCTGCCGCGGCCCGTTGCAACCTGCATTCTCGTGGGACCTGCTGGCGCTGCCGCGGCCCGTTGTAACCTTCATCCTCGTTGGGACCTGCTGGCGCTGCCGCGGCCCGTTGCCACCTACGACCTCTTCGGGACCTGCCGGCGCTGCCGCGGTCTGACCCCTCCGAACACCGAGCTCGAGGATTGTGAGCCATCACCGTTACACCCCCGTACCCGTGGGTACCCAGACTGTCCCGCTACCCCCTTCCCCTACTAGAGACTAGAATTGAGAGGATCATCGTGTCCTGATTGCCTTGTATCGTACCACTCTACTCCCAGAAGTGCCTATAAAAGGTGTTACCCTGAACTTTGTGTGGTGTCCATCTGTGGGGGGGAAGTTACCTGTCTGTGCGATCACTGTGCTCGGCCGACCCTCCAGGTCCCCGTCTAACATTGGTGGCAGCGGTGGGATCCGAACCAACGCGTACCGTACAGACAGTAACTCACCCTACGACTAAAACCACAATGACGACCAAAGAGAGCGGATCGGCGGAGAAGTTCCAGATGGAAAAGCTGGAAGAATACAACCACCGAGAGCTCAAACAATTTTGCATGGACTTAGGCATTGCTACCACCGGGCTAAGCACAAAAGAAGACTTCAAAATCGCCCTAGAGGCCTGGACAGAGACAAATACCGCAACCCCCCGGGACCCCGCAGCCCCGGAAGTCAACACCACCCGGACGGAGGAACGGAGAACAGGCCCCTCCCATGAAGAGATCCAAGAGCGGGAAAAAAATAGATTACACGAATTAGACTTGGCACGACTCAGATTAGACGGAGAATTGAAACTGGCGGAACAAAAAATAAACTTAGAACACTTACGGCTCAGAGAAGAGCGAGAGGAAAAACAGAGACAGAGAGACCTCGAAGAAAAAAGACTGGCATACGAGCACGAGTGCAAACTAGCGGAGATAGAAATACGCAAACTGAACAAAAACCTAGGGGTGCCCGAGCAACCGCACTCCCCGGGTCCTACCGAGCAGAAGGTCCACATTCCCAAGGATGTGGTCCGAGAATATCACCGGAACGACGACATACAGCAGTGGTTCAAGGCCTATGAGATTGCCATGACCGCCCACCGAGTCGCTCGAAGTGACTGGGGAGCCGGTCTATGGGGGAGATTCGTCAACGAGGGTCGTGATGCCCTGCTGCAACTTCCGGACCATCAAATGACGTCCTATGACCACATGAAGGCCGCCCTCCTCAGTCGATATGGACTTACACCCGAAATGTACCGCCAGAGGTTCCGCAACTGCACCCGGATCCCAGGTACGACGTGGTTGGAATACGTGAACTATTTCAGCCGAGCCTTCGAGGGGTGGATCAAGGGTAACAACGTAACCACTTACGAACAACTCTTCAATCTCATTGTGTGGGAGCACCTCTCCAACAACTGCTTTGTCGAGCTCAGGCAGCACCTCCTCGACAGTAAATTGACTGAACCCCGGCAGCTCGCCACCGAGGCTGACCGGTGGGAGAGCACCCGAGTGGCCCGGAGTGGGCCGAATGAGCAGAACAGAACCAACCAAGGTCACCATCGTCCCCGAGGAGGAGGAGGAGGCCCGGGCCGGGGCAGAGACGCCGCCCCGACCGCACCCACTAACGCCAACCCGGCCCCAGCAGGCCGGGGAAACCCCCCGATGCGCCCGGGGTTCCGAGCTAACGTGACGTGTCATCGATGCCAGCGAGTCGGCCACTATGCCAGTGACCCGACCTGCCCGAAGAACCAGGCCCCCGGGCCCCGCCAAATGGCGGCCGCCGCCCTGGGAGAAGAACAAGTCTCCGAAGACACGGAGACCTATGAGTCGGAGCAGTTCGAGTGGGAACCCGCCGCCATGACCCTGGCATGCCTAGGAGGAAGAGACATGGTCCCGCGGACTCCCCTGCCCGCCAACACTCGGAAGTACAGCCAATGGGTGAGCATCAATGGGCGCAAGGCCGAGGCCCTGCGTGACACCGGGGCCAGTGTGACGGCCGTCCGCTGTCACCTGGTAACCCCGGAACAAATCCTACCAAACGTACTTTGCCCCGTCCGATCGGCAGATAACTCAGAGAGCCTGTGTCGGATGGCCTGCGTCCCCTTCGAATGGGGAGGAGTGTCCGGCATGCTGAAAGTAACTGTCCGTGACGATGCCCCCGTAGACTGCCTCCTGGGGAACGATCTCGAGAGCTCCCCGTGGGCCGCTGTGGAAAGAAGAGAGCATCTGGGGATGTTGGGTCTCCCGGACTGGGCGTGCGTAACCACCCGGTCCATGGCCACCCGCACCATCCCTAGACCAGAAGAACCAGAATGGGCAGCACCTCCGCCCTCGATCACTCCAGAAGAAGACTTCCTCCAGACCGACCACCCGGACCCCACCCCAGAGGGGTCCACACAGCCCCCCGAGCTTCCCGACCTGGCTCAGTGGCGTCAAGAAGGGGGGCCCACCCAGGAACAATTCCGGCAGGAGCAAAAGACCTGCCCCTCCCTCGAGGGATTGCGACAGCAAGCGCTCGCCCAGAGCCAAGGAGACACCACCGGGGCCCACTGGGTTTATTGGGACAATGATCTCTTGTACAGCGAACAGAAAATCGCAGAACTGGGGGCCGGGCGAGTGCTAGTGGTGCCCCTCCACTTCAGAGACTTCCTGTTGAACCTAGCCCATGATGTCCCCCTGGCCGGGCACCTGGGCCAAGACAAGACCTACCACCGCCTGGTGACTCACTTTTTTTGGCCCAAAATGAGAAATGACGTATCCAACCATTGCCGGTCCTGCCCGACCTGCCAGGCCAGTGGGAAGAGCGGCCGCAAACTCAAGGCACCCCTACAACCATTCCCTGTGGTGACCACCCCGTTCGAAAGGGTGGGAATAGACATTGTGGGGCCCCTGGACCCCTGAACAGCACAGGGACATCGCTTCATCCTGGTCCTGGTGGATCACGCTACCCGCTATCCTGAGGCGGTCCCCCTTCGTACGATAACAGCCCCAGTAGTGGGTCGAGCCTTGATGGGGATCTTCTCTCGAGTGGGCTTCCCCCGGGAAGTCGTCAGCGACAGGGGTACGAACTTTATTTCAAAGTATATGAAATCCCTCTGGCAGCAGTGCGGAGTCACTTACCGATTCACCACCCCCTATCACCCCCAGGGGAACGGGCTGGTCGAGCGGTTCAACCGCACCCTCAAGGGGATGATCATGGGGCTGGAAGAACCCCTACGCCGCCAGTGGGACGTGCTACTACCGTGCCTCCTCTTCGCCTACCGAGAAGTCCCCCAGAAGTCCCTCGGCTTCAGCCCCTTCGAACTCCTGTACGGACACCCCGTTCGCGGGCCTCTCAGCCTAGTGAAGGAGGAATGGGAAATGGCCCCCCTAAAGACCCCTCCGGACGTCTACAAATACCTCCTGACCCTCCGTAATCAGACCCGGAAATTCAGGGAGATCGCTAAAGCCAATCTGGAGGCCAGTCAAGAAGACATGAAGAAGTGGTACGACCAACATGCCTCCTCCATCGAGTTTGAACCGGGTCAGCAGGTATGGGTGATGTCCCCCATCGAACCATGTGCCTTGCAGGACAAATGGACGGGGCCCTTCAAGGTGATCGAGCGCAGGAGCCCCGTCACCTATCTCATCGACCTGGAGTCCCCCCGGAACCCCCTCCGGGTCCTCCACGCCAACCGACTCAAACCCCACTTCGTGCGCTCAGAGCTCAGCCTGCTGATGGCTACCGACAGTGGCGCGGAAGGAGACTCCGAGCCCCTCCCTGACCTACTGAGGACCCGGGAAAGAGATGGTTCGGTGGACGGGGTCCGACTCTCTGAGGCCCTGACCCCAGAGCAGCGTCAAGATTGCCGGGCCCTCCTGCGGCCGTTCGCAAACCTGTTCTCTCTCGCACCCGGAGTCACCTCCTGGTGCCTGCACGACGTGGACACGGGGGACAGTCCTCCTGTTCGACACCGGGCGTACCGAGTACCGGATCGGGTACGTACATGCATCCAAGAAGAAGTCTCCAAGATGCTCGCCCTCGGAGTCATCGAACCTTCGGACAGTCCCTGGGCCAGCCCGGTCGTCCTGGTCCCCAAGGCCGCGGCCCCGGGCACCACCCCTGAACTCCGGTTCTGCATTGACTATCGGGGTCTGAACGCGGTCACCCGTACGGACGCTCACCCTATCCCCCGAGCAGATGAACTAGTCGACCGCATGGGGGCAGCCCGCTACCTAAGCATCTTCGACCTGACAGCGGGCTACTGGCAGATCGGCCTCATCCCCAGAGCCCAAGAACGTTCCGCTTTCTCCACCCCGGATGGGCACTACCATTTCAGAGTGATGCCCTTCGGCATGAAAAACGCCCCAGCCACTTTTCAAAGACTGGTGAACCAGGTATTGGCGGGCCTCGAAGAATTCAGCGCCGCCTACCTGGACGACATCGCGGTATACAGCCGCCACTGGGCGGATCACCTCCACCACCTCAGAGAGGTCCTGCAGGCCCTCCAACAGGCCGGCCTCACCATAAAGGCCAGCAAGTGCCAAATAGGCCAGGGGTCCGTGACCTACCTCGGACACCAAGTGGGGAGCGGTCTGGTGGCCCCCCTCCAACTCAAGGTAGCTGCCATTCAGTCCTGGCAACCCCCCGAGACACAAACCGAGGTCCGAGCCTTCCTGGGGCTCACCGGATACTACCGGCGGTTTGTAAGGGACTATGGCAGCATTGTGGGGCCCCTCACGGAGCTCACGTCTAAGAACCACCCAAAAAGAGTCAACTGGACTCCCGACTGTCAAGCAGCCTTCGAGACGCTGAAGGCCGCCATGTGCACCGCTCCTGTGCTCCAGGCCCCCGACTACAGCCGCGAGTTCATCGTGCAGACCGATGCCTCCGACCATGGTATTGGGGCCGTCCTCTCCCAACTGAACCCCGAAGGAGTGGACCAACCAGTGGCCTTCATCAGCAGACGCCTACTGCCCCGAGAACAGCGCTGGAGCACCATTGAGCGAGAGGCCTTCGCGGTGGTATGGGCCCTCAAGAAGCTCCGGCCATACCTCTTCGGAACCCATTTCCGGGTACAGACGGACCATCGGCCCCTGCAATGGCTCATGCAGATGCGGGGGGAGAACCCCAAACTATTGCGATGGTCCATCTCCCTGCAGGGGATGGACTTCACTGTGGAACATCGCCCTGGCCAAGACCACGCTAACGCGGATGGCCTGTCCCGCTTTTTCCGCCTCGACGAGGAAAGTCCCCAAGAAGATGGGTGACTCTCCCCGCCTTCAGCTGGGGGGGACGCATGTTGGACAGGCCACATGAAGGGCTCGCTCCCTCCCCGCAGGACAGGGCCCGGGCCACCGTCAGCACCATTGCCCGGCCCAGCCGCCATCTTGGACACGGCACCACGCGGCCGCGCGGCCTCAGCCCGACCCCAACCCTGGGCCTGGCCAGGCCCCGACATCCCGGCACCACCCTCCACCCAGGAGGTGAACGGCCCACTTGGCAGGTCAATGGGAGTACGAAGTGTCGATGGCTCTCCCCCGCCAGGTGCCGAGCACCCCCAGCCTCCTTGGGCGCTGGCTCCGCCCCCCTGCTGGGTGTCTGGACTCCTCCATCCCAGACCTCCCGACCTCCAAGAGCGAGGGTCCGGACATCAAAGGGCACCAGACCTATAACTGAGGCAGCCCCAGGACAGGAAGGCAGTTGTATCCTGGAGTCGAGAGACACCGAGAAGAACTCATCCTTGACGGACTGCTGGCGCTGCCACAGCCCTGCCTTGTGAACTATTGCCCTGCCTGCTGGCGCTGCCGCGGCCCTCTGCAACCTTCATCCTCGTGGGACCTGCTGGCGCTGCCGCGGCCCTCTGCAACCTGCATTCTCGTGGGACCTGCTGGCGCTGCCGCGGCCCGTTGTAACCTTCATCCTCGTGGGACCTGCTGGCGCTGCCGCGGCCCGTTGTAACCTTCATCCTCGTGGGACCTGCTGGCGCTGCCGCGGCCCGTTGTAACCTTCATCCTCGTGGGACCTGCTGGCGCTGCCGCGGCCCGTTGTAACCTTCATCCTCGTGGGACCTGCTGGCGCTGCCGCGGCCCGTTGTAACCTTCATCCTCGTGGGACCTGCGGGCGCTGCCGCGGCCCGTTGCAACCTGCATTCTCGTGGGACCTGCTGGCGCTGCCGCGGCCCGTTGTAACCTTCATCCTCGTTGGGACCTGCTGGCGCTGCCGCGGCCCGTTGCCACCTACGACCTCTTCGGGACCTGCCGGCGCTGCCGCGGTCTGACCCCTCCGAACACCGAGCTCGAGGATTGTGAGCCATCACCGTTACACCCCCGTACCCGTGGGTACCCAGACTGTCCCGCTACCCCCTTCCCCTACTAGAGACTAGAATTGAGAGGATCATCGTGTCCTGATTGCCTTGTATCGTACCACTCTACTCCCAGAAGTGCCTATAAAAGGTGTTACCCTGAACTTTGTGTGGTGTCCATCTGTGGGGGGGAAGTTACCTGTCTGTGCGATCACTGTGCTCGGCCGACCCTCCAGGTCCCCGTCTAACAATAAGATAAGTAAAGAGATGTGGGTAAAACAGTGAGGATAGAAATAAGAAGAGATAGGAAAATGAGAGAGACCACAGAGGAAGGAAAAAGTGATATATCAAAAGTTAAAATGTGATCTGCAAATCACACAAAGAAATGGCATAGTTTTTCCATATATCTGTCACATCACAATTCCGTTATAACAAGGTCGCGTCATTACTCAGGTAGTTAACTACTGCACAATTAGATTACAGGACAAAATGCAGGAGAGAGACACACACTCACATATCAGTTATCCTGTAAATCAACAAGGTTGTTCTCAACATAATCAGCATGCTCTGTTGTAGTCATCGTGTATGTGTAGTAATTTTGCCAAACATTTAGCAAAGAAGATAAATACTCCACCACCCAGATTTGGACATATGGTCTTCATTAGTCTGAACTAAATGCAAATCTAACATTGTGTTTTCTTTATAAAGAACAGATAGATCACAATTGTATACACATCAATGCACTGCATATTCTTAAAGAGAAAGTCAAAAGCGCTTACCGAGGTTTCAGAAATGTGATCCTATAGACTGAAATCAGAAAGGTGTATTGAAGGTCAGTTGTGCATGGAAATAAGGACATCCTGCATAATACCATAGGTGGGCTAGAATGTGCTGCTGGGCTGTGAGGGACCCACAAGGCACAAAGTAGCTTAAAAGCAGATTAAATGTGGAACTGCGAGGTGTGCCAGGTAATGTCAGCGGGCTGAGATTTAAACTGGCACTGAGGTGACATGTTACCATGTAATTAACTGGTGCTACGAGAGTCAAGTGCACATGCAAGCTGATTGGGCTAACCTCCGGAAATGTTGACGGTGGTGGTGACTAAATACACCTAACGAATTTGTGCTCCGATAGTCAGGTAAGCGCATTATCTGTTGCGACTTCTGATTACCAAGAAATAATAAGGGTCACATTCCGATGTGGGAAAGTGGCTTAAGGGTACAAGTAAGCGGTATACAAAACTACTCATGGGCCATACAGCATCTGATAACTTCAATCAGTAGTCTGAGCAACGTGGTCTCTACAGTCCCGGTGAGGAAAAGGGTTTTTCTGATCGGCATCAATTGTACCAGGACTCCATTGTTTTTTCATTGCCATATCGTGTCAAACACTTCCACACGACCCACCTGGTCGTTTCTGCTGATGCCTGAGGAAAATCTGAACTGACACGACAAAGAACATCTTGCAGCCTGGATTTCCGCCCAGGAACTGTCACACACCCAACGCCCTGTTTTTTGCAGTTCAACAGAAAGCCATGAGACACCCACGCCTTGTGTAAACAAGCTTGTTTTCCATCTCCTGCTCCCAGCCTGGTAAACATCCTTGACACGGTGATCAGGTTATCTGGACAATGGTCTGACTGTTGGGCTCTGATCAGGCTGATTAAACAATGACTTGAAAGAACGGTTTTGATCATGCCGAGTGAACAATGATCTGTGTACCAAGCCTTGACCAGGTCACCAACTACAAACATTGTCTGGATCTGGTTATCAACTGCAAACACTGCCCTGATTGAACAATGGATTAACAACCAAAAGACTGGGATGAAAAATGTATAAAAGGCTTGTAAGCTACAGAGTGAAGAAGCAGCCTCCTCTGTCTTGTCTCTGACTAGCTTGGGACTCTGTTCCATAGCCCGGGCTATTGAAATAAATCTGGGTTCCTCCTGCAGACGAAGGCTCCTGTGTCTCCTTTTACTAAGTATGGAAGGTATGGAAGACTAGGGCGGTTCCCCTGCTGCCGAGACCCAGTAAGTGGGTTTAACCAGTTCTTCACCGGGAACAAAGTGAGTTCCGGGCCAGGCTGGTCCGCGCTGGCATAAATGACCTCTCTCCTGACGTGAGAAGCGGCTGGTGTCATCAGAATTATAATATCCAAGGGGACATTAAGGAGCTACCTCATGTTAGACCAGTGAATTAGAGTGATGCAGGGAAATCAAAAGGATAAACCGTTAGTATAGGCATAGAAAATAGAAGAAGGAGATTTAAACCAACGGTTAATCAAAAGGAATTACAGGTTCATATTAAAGAAAACTGGTACTTGTACTCATTTGATGGCAAGGTATCCTGGGGGTGGGGGGGCCTCCATGGAAAGCCTAAATGTATTCAAAGGAAAAGAAGAATAGAGGACAGAACCCATAGGTGAAAGTCTTAAAGACCCGCTCTGGTGATGGAATAATACCTTAAAAGAAATATGATCCACACCAGATGTGAAATGCCTGGCTCCAACATTCCAAGGAAGGAAAGAAAGGTTAATTCCATCTATTACCATTAGGGTCTGCTTCAAAGTGTCACATGCTGTGTGTAGGTTATTGGTGACTCTCACAGAATAATATAATGCTAGGTTAGTGACAATGTATATTACATGCGCTAGTACAGAGAAGATAGATTTGATAGAGCCAGTAGTGCATTTCGGCATCTTTGTTGAGTCCTTGTTCCACTGTATTTGACGTGGTGAACTTAACCCTATGCCCAGATGCAAGGAGATTTGTCTCAACATCAACAGGATTTTAAAACAAGAGTTTTACTTCAGCCCTTCAGCAGCTGTTTATGTGAGTGTATTTTTATCCATCATTAATAAGTGAGCATTCGCCACATGCCTCACCCTGTAGTATCAAATACATATTGGAGAGGTTAGGAGGCTTCGATGTGGGCTCACTTTGACTTTATATTCTCACTTTATAATCTGCCAAGGGAAGAGTAACTTTTATTACAAAGAAATCCATTTACAATACACTAGGGCATTCGCAGCACATCTCACCTTTCTATTTCGAATCCTGGGAGGTTGGGAAACTTCGGTGCGGGCCCTATGTTCATATTTGTATATGGAAAAGTTGTGCTTGCGCCCCTGTGCACTGTGACTTTTCTTTGAATCTCTTAAAATTGATTGAAGGAGTGTCTTTTCTATGTTGTTTGAACTGGTATTTAATTTGAATTTGAATTTGAAGCACCTCGAGAAACGCTTCGTACTCCGTGTCAAGAGTAAAAGCTTTGAAACGACCATTACATAAAGAACAAGTAAACAATCCTTTGACTTCACTGCCATCTAGTGGGGTTTGGACATAATTGCATGTTTCTTTGTAATTTATTTTTGTTATTCAACAAGTTAGAATGCCATTTTCACTTTACTTGTTTATGGTTGTTTTAAGCAAGAAATATATAGACAAGAAGGGACTATTTTAACATTTTTTTTTACTGGTAGAATAGTAATTTTGAAATTTGAGTTGCTTTGTTTAAGTTGGGTAAGCTCAGGGGTCACTTTATGTCCTTATCACAGGATTAGAGATCAGTTCATGCTTGGCTGCAACAAACAAAAAGTTAGAGACAATATTTGGCAAAAGGATGTGCCATCACTTGATGAAGTAGTTTCCATTGCCAAATAGATAGAACATTCTGTGAAATGTGTTGAGATCATTACAAAACAAGAAAAAAATGGTGGTGCAGTTGTACATGAAGTGAAAGTGAACTCTAAAGCGAATGTCATAAGGAAAAATCCTAAACATAATTCAGAAGGTAATCACAAAAAATTACTACCTTGAAAGTCGCCTCCTTAGAAATTAAAAGCGTCTCTTAAGGAACCTGGATGAACAAATTGTAGTTTTAAAAACTCTAAAATTCTAGCCCGGAGCCTTTATGAATAGATTGCATTTTTAAAAGTGCTGAAATTCTAGCTCAGAGTGATCGGTTTTAATTACTAAGCACTCTGATATGTTTGCTTTTATATGTTTCTTGGTAATGGGCTTTGATGTACATTCATTATTCTTGGAAAACCATCAGTACATGGATTTGCATCCTTCGAAATCAGCGAGTGTCCTTAACACATACAAAAGCTTTGCAGCACACGCATTAGCATCTTTTGAATTCAGCGCGTTGGCATTTTCTTTTGAACTCTTACCGCTTGGTCTGAGCCTCTTGGGACGTATTACTAGAGCGTAACGCGACGTGAGCGCCATTGTGAGTTGTTGGGACATATTGTTTTTATTTATTTCCGCTGCCACTCACAATTTGAAGCACCTCGAGAACTGCTTCGTTCTCCGTGTCAAGAGTAAAAGCATTGAAACGACCATTACATGAAGAACAAGTAAACAATCCTTTGACTCCACTGCCATCTAGTGGGGTTTGGACATATTTGCATGTTTCTTTGTAATTTATTTTTGTTATTCAACAAGTTAGAATACCATTCTCACTTTACTCGTTTATGGTTGTTTTAAGCAAGAAATATATAGACAAGAAGGGACTATTTTAACATTTTTTTTTACTGGTAGAATAGTAATTTTGAAATTTGAGTTGCTTTGTTTAAGTTGGGTAAGCTCAGGGGTCACTTTATGTCCTTATCGCACTGGTAAAGCTTTTGTACCCATTTATTCTAGTTTCCTCAGTACAAGGTTCAATATCTTAGCATAGCTTGAAGACAATTACAAAACTTTACTCTTCTAAACCATACCTATTTGTATTCAACTTAAATTTATAGTACCTAGACATATATTGAGCATGCAAAACGTTGCCACACCACCTTTCTTTTTTTCATCACCGGGTGATCCACCCATAAAATGGCAAAAATGGAAGAAGGTGTTCGAAAGATATGCTAAGGTATGTGGTACTAACCTGAGTGCAGAAAGAAGAACTGGATTACTGTTGCATTGCCTAGGATCTGAAGGTCAGGAAGTTTCCGATCATCTTCCTGAAATTGATGATACCACCTTAAACGAACATGAAATATGCATTGCAAAGTTAGATAAACACTATTTACCCAAAGTAAGCACCATTCTTGAAAGGTACCATTTTGGGAGAAGAAATCAACATGAGGGTGAAAGTGTTGAGAATTATATCACTGTGTTGAGAAAACTAGTCTCTTCCTGTAAATGTGATGCCTTAATTGAAGACAGGATTAGAGATCAGTTCATGCTTGGCTGCAACAAACAAAAAGTTAGAGACGATATTTGGCAAAAGGATGTGCCATCACTTGATGAAGTAGTTTCCATTGCCAAACAGATAGAACATTCTGTGAAATGTGTTGAGATCATTACAAAACAAGAAAGAAATGGTAGTGCAGTTGTACATGAAGTGAAAGTGAACTCTAAAGCGAATGTCATAAGGAAAAATCCTAAATATAATTCAGAAGGTAATAGTTTTCGTTCTTCCCAGAACAAGACTTATCAACCGAAGTGCTTTCGTTGTGGAATTATTGGTCATTTAGCCAATGACAAAAAATGTCCTGCTTTAAAGAGATTGGGGCAGATTTACAAGCCCCTTGCGCCTCATTTACGCCGCTGTTGCGTCACTTTTGTGACACAGCGGCGGCGCAAATCCTGTGCTATGGTGCGGGGTACTTACAATGTGACGCGCCTGGGAGATGCATCACGTTGGAAAGCCCTGCGCCACATGTAGGCGTTCCTGTGCAGGGGGGGGGGGCGTTCCGGCCCAGGAACGCCTCCTAAAAGTGGCTGAGTGAAATCTACAGTCACTTTTAGGCCTATGCTGCGTGAAAACACTGCGCCTGCCTGAAGCAGGCGTAAGGATTGACACAGCATTAACTAGATGGGGCCCCCAGAGCAGAGCAAAGGTGATAGCATATTAAGTTGGCTTCACCAAGAAGACCTTGGGGTTATGTTAGATCCAAATAGTGATTCGCCAATGTTATTAAAGGAAAATTTCAAGGTGAACATAGTTTATTCTACTGGTGACAATATGAATTACATTGATAATGTCAAAACTTCCTTCCCAAGTGTCTTTAGGAGTGAACTGGGTTGTCTTCGAGGGTACACCCATAACATCAAATTAGTTTCGGGGGCTGTCCCTGTTGCGAGTAAAGTTCGCAGCATGCCTTTTTCAGTAAAGGATGAAATGAAGGAGCAGATAGAGTAGTTAAAGTCTGAAGGGATTATAGAGGAAGTTGAAGGGACCCAATGGTTGGCGCCAGTAGTCGCAGCACGCAAATCTGCTAAAAGCTTACGCCTATGCATAGACTTGAGGGCTTTGAACAAACAAGTAGTTGTTGATAAGTATCCACTACCAAAAAATTCTGAAATGCTCATGTTACTTAAAGGTGCTAAGGTCTTTTCCACTGTAGATCTTAAGTCTGCATACCAGCAGATTTTGTTGGATAAGGGTTCTAAAGATTACACTCCATTTGGCACCATCAGGTTGGTCAGACTGCCTTTTGGTTTGGTATCGGTGGCGTATCTTCTATTAACTACGTTGGACACACTATCTCAGAGAAAGGAATAGAACCCAAACAAGAGTTGGTTGAAGCCGTACAGAAATTAGTTTACCCAGCCAATAAAGAGGAGTTGATTTAATTTCTTGGTATGGCGGGATACTACCGTAAATTTGTACCAAGGTTTGCTGAGAAAAGCATTAATATGAGGACATTACTGTGCAAAAGGGTGGATTTTGTCTTGTCTCCAAAATGTGAAGAGGAATTCATCAATCTTAAAACAGATTTAGGAAAAACACTAAAATTGTTAAGTTTTGATCCCTCCTTGAGATCTGTTTAAGTCACAAACGCCAGCATGAAAGGTCTTGGAGCTGTTCTCCAACAAGAGAAGGGCGATCAGGTTAATGTATTCTTATTCCTCTCTAGGTGCCTAAAAGGAGCAGAACTCAGATATATCCTGTAATAGAGAGGGAAGCATTAGCTGTACAATGGGCCATAAAAAGTTACAAAATGTACTGTGGGGTACAAAATGTACTGTGAGAACAGACCATAAATCTTTATGTGAAGTTTTTAACAATAAAGTTTTGATTCCATTTCCAGCTGTATTTCAAAATGGGTTGTGGCAATTCAGGCTTATGATTTTAATGTTGAGTATTTACCTGGAGTGAGAAACTGTATCCCAGATACCTGTCAAGACTTGTGTGTACAGATATTGATGACTCAGTTGTTGAGGATGACAATTCTAATGAATGGGTCTGTATCATAGAAGATGATTGCATTAAAGAAGAGAAGTGGAGAGATGAGTGCAAAGATGATGTAGTCCTAAGAGAATGGTGTGTTCTAATTAAAAAAGGGTGGTTTAAAAAGACTGATGGAGAATTGGACAAGTTTGGAATGTAAGAGATGAGTTGTCTGAACTTGATGGCATTGTGTTCAGGGGATCGAAATTAATTCCTCCTTTGATCTTGCGAGGAGAATTGATTGATCGGGCTCACAAAGGTCATCAGGGCATGTCCAAAACAAAAGAGAGGTTGAGACTAAGCTATTGGTGGCCAGGGATTGATCTTCAGGTTGAGCGATCCATTCGGGAGTGTGTGCCCTGCACTTTTAGTGAAAAATGCCTTAAGCTTTGAGTCCAACATATGGTCATCAGGGAACGTCCTGAAGGTCCTTGGCATGAGCTAGCTTTAGATATATTAGGTCCAGTCACAAGTGAATGGGAAGATATGTATGTTTTTGTTTTAATTGATATGTATTCAAGATGGTCAGAAATCAAGCTTACTCAATCCATTAATTCAAAACATGTTATTTTCTTCTTAAAGGATATTTTTGCACGCGAAGGTTTACCTTGCTCTTTGTTAACAGACAATGGGGTAAAATTTGTATCTGTTGAAATGGAAAAGTTTTTGGAGAATGTGCAATAAAAGATAGAAGATGTTCACTTTATCATCTGGAAACAAATGGAATGGTGGAACGCTTTGTTAGAGTACTTAAAGAAACCATCTCCATGGCAAAACAGAATTGGTTGGATTGGAAAAAAGAGGTAAATAGGAAAGTTGAAGTTTATAGATTTTCACCTCATGCCACGACAGAACGTACTCTTGTGGCGCCTTTCTGGGTAAATGATTTTGTTTCTAAGAAGGAGGACAGGTTTGGAGATGATTTCTGGAAAAGTAAAGAGGAAGGTAAAATTGCTGTAAGAAAACAAAGATATGATGTTAGAAAAGAAGCTAAAGTCACAGTGGTAAAGGTTGATGACTTAGTAATGATCAGAGCTCCTCTTGGACGTAAAACGTCTGCTCTATTTCAAAGACCTCATAAAGTGATTAAAGTTTTAACCAATGTTGTTAAGACTGAAGATTCTCGAATATGGAACTTCAATAGGGTTGTGGTGATCAAGAACACCTCTCTTTTGGATGGTGGCTCTTTTATTGAACCAAAGTCTATTATACCTAGTAAAACTTTTGATCATCCTAGGAAGAGAAGTGAAAGAATCAGAACAAAACCCATCAAATGTAAAGACTTTGTGATGAATAAATAGTTTTGTTATTATAGGAGGAAGGTATGTAATATACAGCTAGATGCATCAAGCGAAATACCTTTCACAAAGGGGCAGATTCTTAGAATGTGCCCCTCTGTGACCGGTATTTATGCAATTGGGATGCATCATCCCAAATGCATAAATCGCTATTTGCGATTGCATTTAAGGAATCTCAAATTGAGATTCCTTAAATGCAATGCATGAATGTAAAATAGCTAGCGATTTTGCTGATAGGGGTCGCTATTTACCGTGAAATCAAACTTCATGGTAAATAGCGAAAACTGTGAAAAATGCACTAAAGTGCATCTTTCAAAGTTGTATGTTACACACACACATGTCCTTGGGACATATGTGTGCGCAATATCAGTGTCCAGGTCAATTTAAGGGGTGCACCAGGGTGTCCTTTGGACACCCGTCACCCTTGAAATCGCATTCTCAAATTGCGATTAGCTAATTGCTAATCGCAAATTGAGAATTCCTCCCCATTCAAATCAATGAGATGTCATTCCTTATTTGCGAATCGCACTCTGCGAGTCGCAGATAAGGAATATTTAGGAATTGCTAATATTTTAGCAAATACTACATGCATCTGATTTTGCGAGTCCCTAAATGCGAATCCTTAAACTTCGCAATTAAGGACTCGCAAAATCGAACGTTGATGCATCTAGCCGATAGTGCTTATGTTAAATAGTTTATATTTATGTTAGTATTCAATCTGTATTTTCCATGGACACATGTTTCTCTTTGATTAGCACCATGGAGAGGGAATGTTCATGATGAATGTGGAGTTAGTTGCACCTGACTCCTGGTTGCGGATGGATGGGACATTTTATGCTCTGGATTAAACTTAATTTATTCTACATTGGTCATCTCAATGGATTCATTTACTTAATTTTACAATTTTTTTTAGGTTTTTAGCTCTCCTAAAACCCATTTGGGGAAAGTTTTCCATTTGGTCCATTAATTATGCGCTATTTGTCAGGAGGTACCGATGTTTTCTTAAGATTTTCTAGATGTGATGCTGCCCTTTATGGAAATCAGTCAGAAATCGGATTTTGTTGGGCTGCTCTATTTAAGTGAGGATTTTTGATTGGAGTAGTTCATCCCGAGAAAGAGTTTCACAGTCATTGGCTGTTTTCTCCAATAGGTCTCTAGGTTACCCAAGTTGTATCAATCTATCAGTTAGGTTTTGCGATTACTCTCTGTAGATGTTTAAGTCACTTCAATTCCTTATCATCCATTTGAACTCACCTTTGGGGATGTTTTTTATAGTTTTAGGTGGATGACAGCTATCTGATCTAAGGATCGAATTTGCAGATGTTAGTTTGAGGAAGATTTTCGTTTATAGTTTATTATCTTCCACGTAAACTGAAATGTCAATTTCTGATGTGGAGGTGTTGGATGTGGTCTGGATATTCCACCTATTAACATTGATTTTTTGTAGAAATTCTATGAGGGTTGTCTGTGGGCCCTGCCAAATGCACAAAATATTGTCGATGTAACCTCCCCAGTATAATATATTTGGAGTGGAGTCAGAGAAAGTATCATCCCTGAGCCAATATTCTTCCACTAGCCCCATAAAATGCATGCAAATGGTGGAGCAAAGTTGACTCACATTGCACTACCTTGTAGCTGTAAGTAATACTTTGAATTGAATGAGAATACATTATCCGTGAGACAGAAGTGCAGAATATCTAAGATAATCTGGTTGGATTCCATGAAATGCACTTTTTTGGTGGCTAGTGTTTTCCATACTGCTTTCATTCCATCCTCATGACGAATTATTATTCTTATAATTAAATAGAATTCTATTTGCTCATAGATGGGAGAATATATTGACTAGCAACTCCAACCCTTTATGAAGGATCTCCCCAGGTACATGCACGACACAATCTTATTCAAATTGAACACCATCCCATGGGACAATGATTGCATACTGACTACTATTAATGTAGTAAGCCTTTATACATCAATTCGTCATCAGGATGGAATGGAAGCAGTATGTAAAACACTAGCCACCAAACCTGTGCATTTTCTGGAATCCAACCGGATGATCTTAGAGATGCTGCGCTTCTGTCTCATGAATAATGTATTCTCATTCAATTCAAAGTATTACTTACGGCTTCAAGGTAGTGCAATGGGAGCCAAATGTGGTAAATAAGATAAGTGAAAAAGATGTGGGTAATACAGTGAAATATAGTGAATAAGATAAGTAAAAGAGATGTGGGTAAGACAGTGAGGATAGGAATAAGAAATGATGGGAAAAATGAAAGAGACCAAAGAGAAAGGAAAAAGGGAAATATTAAAAGTTAAAATATGATCTGCAAATCACACAAAGAAATGTCATAGGGGCATATTATCAAGTAAGGGTGTTACATTTTCGCCGCTTTTAACGGCAGGAAACTGCCGATAAAGCGGCGATAATGGGCTTGATAATATGCTCTATGAATTCCAATCGAAGCCCATGTTAGATGTCTTCACATCTAACATGGGCTTCGATTGGAATTCATAGAGCATATTATCAAGCCCATTATCGCCGCTTTATCGGCAGTTTCCTGCCGATAAAAGCGGCGATAATGTAACGCCCTTACTTGATAATATGCCCCTTAGTTTATTCCATATATCTGTCACATCGCAATTTCGTTAAAACAAGGTCGCGTCATTACGTTTTTGGTTGTCTACTGCGCAATTAGATTACAGGACAAAATGCAGGAGAGAGACACACACACATATCAGTATTCCTGTAAATGAACAGGGTTGTTCTCACAATAATCATCATGTTCAGTTGTAGTCATCGTGTATGTTTAGTAATTTTGCCAAACATTTAGCAAAGAAGATAAATACTCCACCACCCAGATTTGGATATATGGTCGTCATTAGTCTGAACTAAATGCAAATCTAACATTCAGCCTGATTCAGTAAAAGACCCGTTTTGCGAGTCTATAATAGCGATTCATAAGGAATCGCTATTACAGACTCGCAAAACGGGATTCATGTAGGAATCGCAAAAAGAATTGCGATTCCTACACATTCCTTATTTGCGATTAGCAAATTGCTAATCGCAAATAAGGAATAAGGAATAACTCCCCAAAAGGCCCATAGGAATGAATGGGGAGTATTCCTTATTTGCGATTAGCAATTAGCTAATCGCAAATAAGATAGCGATTTAAAGGGTGCCAGGGGTGTCCCAAGGACACCCTGTAGCACCCCTTAAATGCAAATTGAAACAGGTGTTGCGCACACACATGTCCAAAGGACATGTGTGTGTGCAACATGCAACTTAGAAAAATGCTTTTAAAAGCATTTTTCTAAGTTTTCGCTATTTACCACGAGGTTTGATCTCGCGGTAAATAGCGGGCCGAATTGCGAATTCGCAATTTTTAAATGGATGATGAATTGCATTTAAGGAATCTCAAATAGAGATTCCTTAAATGTAATTCCTCGCAAAATAGCGAAATCGCTATTACCGATTTTTGCATTTGGGATGATGAATCCCAAATGCAAAAATAGCGCTCGCAAAGGGCCAGATTCTCAGAATCTGGCCCTTTGCGAGCCGATTTCGGCTTGATGAATCATATTGTGTTTTCTCTATAAAGAACAGATAGCTCGCAATCGTATACACATCAATGCACTGCATATTCTTAAAGAGAAAGTCAAAAGCGCTTACCGAGGTTTCAGAAATGTGATCCTATAGACTGAAATCAGAAAGGTGTATTGAAGGTCAGTTGTGCATGGAAATAAGGACATCCTGGATAATACCATAGGTGAGCTAGAAGTGGCTGCGGGCTCTGAGGGACTCACAAGGCACAAAGTAGCAGGCTTAAAAGCAGATTAAATGTGGAACTGCGCGGTGTGCCGGGGTAATGTCAGCGGCTGAGATTTTCACAGGAACTGAGGTGACAATTTACCATGTAATTAACTGGTGCTACGAGAGGCAAGTGCACATGCGAGCTGATTGGGCTCACCTTCCGGAAATGTTGAAGTTGTGGTGACTAAATACACCTATCAAATGTGTGCTCCGATAGTCAGGTAAGCGCGTTATCTGTTGCGACTTCGGCTTCGGATTTGGAACACCCTTCCTCCAACAGACTCTACTGTGTCGGGCTGTCAGGGAAAGTATTGTCAACTGAATACTTATGTTTTGCCAGTCTATAAATGAGGCAGGCAGGCCGAGGGTTTGGAAGGCAGGGTACTCCATTAAGTTTGCAATAGGGTAGCTTGGCCGCCAGATTATAAATCAGACCCTCTGTCTGAAAAGTGTTCAATATTTTGAAAATAAACAATCAATTGAAAAGCCTTCTAGACTTTCACCACTTCAATTCTGTGAAACATTGTTTACTGTTTAAAAATATTATCTGAAAAATCAAGATGTCAAATTCTATGAAACTCTGATGATTGCTTAAGAACAATAACCAGGAAATCAAAATATTAAGGCATGCTAAAATAAACCACTTTCAAGCAAGCTGAATTATCACAATGCAATAAATCAAATATTTTAATGACATTGGTAACTGCATTTAATTTTTAAAACACACATCTAGATAAACAAAGCTTTATAATTCACAAGGTGGACACCTAAAATCAAAAATATATAAGAATATTTCGAAATGTGTTAGATAAAGTAGAAAGTGGTGAGATCTGGAGAGATGGGGAGATATAAAGAAGTAAGGTCATGAGAGATAAGGTTGAGAAAGAGATGAAGCAGATGGAGGAGAGACAAAGGGAAGTGAGAAGGAAACAAAGCAGGAGAGACTTGTGAGGAAAGGATAGCTGAGGTAACAAGAGGGGCTAGGGTGGTAATAATATAGTTGTAACACAGAGAGTGGAAGAGAAACATGTGAGGCCATGAAAGATAGGTACAGGGAGGTGGGGCATAGAGAAACATATAGAGAAGTGTAAGGTATACAGAACAGATGCTGAGAGAGTTGAAGTAGATAGACAGGGGTGAAGTACGGAGATATATGACAAATGTTAGAGATATAGGAGTGAGTTACAAAAGATGGAATTAAATTAGGAGAGAATCATAAGACAGAAAAATACATGAGGTAAAGAATGAGAGGTAGAAGATGGCGGCGAGAGGTGACATAGAAGAAGTTAAAGTGGTAGACTGAAGAAGTGAGAATGGCAGGCATTTAGTGATTGGTGAGATAGAGAGATGAGAATCTACCCAGATGGACTCACATCACCCTGTACCTCAGAAAACTGCACTGGCTACCAGTTACAAAGAGATGTCAATTCAAGCTGCTCACCCGCGCTTACAAGGCACTACACAACGAAAGACAGGAGTACCTCAACACTTGAATGAACTTCCACCAACCTACCTGGAAACTCTGCTCCGAATCCCTGTTCCTAGCAGCCACACGTTGCATGTCCCGGACGAACAGCAGAGGCCATTCCTTCTCCCACCTATCGATTACGACCTGCAACAAATCTCCCAGCACCTCTATGCCTCACTATCGCTCCAGCAGTTCAGGAAGGACCTCAAGACTAGGATGTTCAAAAATAGATCCGGCAGCTCATTCTCCCAACGCCTCAAGACCCTCACAAGTGATTCATCAGCGCTCTACCAATCAGATTGATTGATAGAGAGATGAGGTAGAGAATGTTGATGTAGAAAGAAATGGGATAAGTACACAGAGAAGAAAGGTAAACAGAGGTAGGTAACTAAGTTAGAAGAATAGAGAGAAGTAAAAAGTGGTGGTTAAGGTAGTGAAGGAGTGATAATATAAGAGATAGGTGAGGTAGGGAAAGAGTGGTAGGGAGTAGAGTAGAGTTGTGTGTTGGAGGTATTGGTTGAAATAGACAAAGGAGAGAAACTGAGGGGCATATTATCTAGGGATTTATCTCTGCTTTTTTGGCTTTAAAAGCCAAGAAAGCGGAGATAAAATTATCTCCCTATCAGCAACAGGGTGCTAACACGCAAATTCGCATGTTAGCACCCTTTTACTCTACGCTTCCCCTTGCATCTCTAATGAGATGCAAAGGGGGCGTTACAGAGAAAAATAAGAGGAGAAATGTTGTTAAGCGACATTTCTCCTAATATCAAGGATATCGCTAACCCTGTTCGTGATACAAAAGCAGCGCTAACCGCGGTTAACGCTGCTTTTTTTACACCTGGTATTTTCCTGACTTAGCCATAATATCCTATGAAAGGTGGATATCATGGCTAAGTTTGTGAGCCCCTATCATCAAGCTAACGCCAAACTACGAGAGATTATCGTTGGTTTTCCAGCGATAATCTCTCATTTGTCAGTTAGCGCGAGGATTGTTATCACTTCTGAGATAAGCGTTGCTAATAGCACGCTATCTCAGTGATGAAAATTCACGCTACCCGGCGATAATTATCCTAGCGCTAAGTGCGCTAAGCGATAATTATCACTGGGGCTTGATAATATGCCCCTGAGTTACAGAAAAATGCAGAAGACAGAGAAAACATTCTACTGTCCATAACATTGGCCCGGGTGGCTCGTCGGAAGGTGGGGGCCCTAGGCAATTGCCCACTTTTTCTATGCCGTAAAATGTGTCCACCAGAAGGGCAACGTCAATCTACCTCATGGAACGTCGGTGTGTGTTGTCACACATGAAAGAAAGCCATCTAGAAAACAACTTGCTGCAGCAAATCTGTTTTTAGAAACTATTAGAAGTAGGGCAGTAGGTCATACTTTTTCAGGCTACAGTGCAAGCAAAGCAATATAATCACTAAATATACATAATATATGTTTAGAGGACGGTGAGGAGTGCCATCTTGTTCCAGTTGATGTATTCACAAGCCTAATAGACTTTGGCTTCGACTACTACATGACCCGGGCGGCCAATAATTTAAAGAATTGGCGTTAATACCACCTTTGTATTCATTGAACACTACAATTAATAATCTGGTGCACCTTGCATATGCCAAATATTCGAATGTTTTTAGGGGTTAGCTAACCTACTACTTCACTTTGGTGTATTCTGACCCTACGGCAGGCTGGTCCAGTTTTTTCACTCTTAAAAGTGACGTAGCACGTAATCACAGTACAACATGGCAATGTGACACTACTTTACTACTTCAAAAACAGACCGACTACAAAGATGTTTCCCCATGATCACAGATTTTCCTACAAATAACTGAAAACGCTCAAAATTGTATATAACAGAATTCTTTTTACTTGGATTGTGATTTGTGATTAGCTGCACCAACTGTTTCCGCAAAAATGTATTTTATTCAATCATTCACCAGTAGAGGTCACTGCTTGCTTTGCTAAAATGTATGCCTATAAAATGTACGCAATTGATGGCATTCTGAGTTTCAAGAGACGGTTTGATCAACGATGTTCTGAGAATCTTGCAAAAATTATGAGCTTTGCCTTAAATGCTTCTTTTTTATTTTTACAAATACTAAATTATAGTTTTAATTATAAAAGTTTTCATTCCACACCATTACAAGTACACAGCTTTTACACTTCAATGCTGAATGAGAATTACGGTCGCGCAAGAAAGTCATTGTCCACAACTTCTTAGTCAGCAAGAAAGGCCACTTTATTAAGACAGGTGTGAACACATCAAACAATCTTGTTTATTCATTTAATTAATTATTAAATCAAACAGCTCTCAGCCTAACAGAACCTTCCTACCCAACTGATAAACCCCCCACCAAGTTAACCCTAAACAAAGCAGAAGCCCTTAACTCTTATGTATACCCCTTCCTTTCCTACAACTGCCTTTTGAGGATGGACCAACCCGCTCCAGGCTGCCCACCCCCACTAAAATCCGCCTACAAAGAAAACAACCTGTCTTACAGTGGCAAAAAAAAAAAAAACCCTATCCCACCAGAATGAAGGCACTGGAAAAAACAAAAAAGACCCAACGAAAAACCAAAGGGGGAGGGTGGGTGGGACAAAAAGAACCTCGCCGCCCGCCTCCCTAGTGCGCAATGCTATCCTGCCCTGCCTGGCCCTAACCCACCTGGCCCCCGCTCATCAAGCCCCACCTGCCGTGGCCACTGATGCTGCGCGAATCTACCCGGGGAGAGACCGGCTCGCGCACGGCTCTTCCCAGGTCCCCCCTCGCGCAAGAAAGTCATTGTCCACAACTTCTTAGTCAGCAAGAAAGGCCACTTTATTAAGACAGGTGTGAACACATCAAACAATCTTGTTTATTCATTTAATTAATTATTAAATCAAACAGCTCTCAGCCTAACAGAACCTTCCTACCCAACTGATAAACCCCCCACCAAGTTAACCCTAAACAAACCAGAAGCCCCTAACTCTTATGTATACCCCTTCCTTTCCTACAACTGCCTTTTGAGGATGGACCAACCCGCTCCAGGCTGCCCACCCCCACTAAAATCCGCCACCCAGGAAAACCTTTAGAGTTTTCCCTACCCACCCGCAGAGTTAAACGGAACGCTGAGAGCACCACAATTGAACATCAAGCACCTTGGCAATTAAATCACGTAACTCTAAAAGATAAAAGGATTGACCCAGTGGAGAAAGATGGACACCATCCGCACGAAATAGGTGCCATTCCGAAACCTGCAAATGAGGGTGGGCCAACGAATAAATACATAAATCCTTACAAAAGAGTCTCATAGCACGGTTCACCTTTTTCCGTGCTTTCTCCATCGCAGAATCCTTCCGTGCACCAGTCCAGTGACGTCGAGGTACGAATTCAGTCCAGATTAACATGGTGGTTTTCCATGCTACCTTGAGTACTTCCAGATCCATTTGCATAGACTTAATCAAAGCCAAACCAGATAAAGAGACAAGGTCATTCTCGCCCAGATGAAGCACTAGCAGGTCAGGCGGGCCCCCACCCTTCAGACAAAGAGTAGCCAGCAACTGAAGCAACCCCCCCATCGCATTCCCCCAATCCCATGCCACACAACCTCGTCGGTTAAACTGCTGAGCCCCAGAGAGCGCCCACAAAGTTGTCCTTCTGCAGCCACAGCAGCCCATTTCACGAAGGAGTGTCCAATAATCCACACTCTCCGTTTTAAGCCAGCCCGCCTGAGCCAGGGACCTAGAAGAAAAAGAAATGTTAACAGAGCAAAAATGCACTACTTTCGAACTTATTTCTCGCAGCACTTCGACCTCCAGCGCCCAATTTGACGAATCCGAGACCAATCCCACCCCAAACGAGCAGCCTCCATCGCCGCCCCAATCCTAAAGGAGTGCGTACCAAACTGGGAAGGTTCCAACCCCAAAGTGCACAAAACCTTTCGGAGCACTGCCAATAACTGGGCAACGGTAAGGGGACTGCCATCAGCATGACAAAAAACCACACCAGGCGAAAAAACCCAAGACTGCAAAAAACACTCCCACTCACGCACCGGGCAACAATCCACAACACCAATCCTACCTAGGAAAACCCACTTACCCCTACCCAACTGGTCCGTTTTGGAAGCGCGCAACCAAATGCGCAACCTATCATGTTCCAGAATCACTTCGTCACTGGTCAAACCCACCCTGGTGCGCAAACCTAGAAGCTCAGAGGCCCGAAAGGCTCCGAAGAACAGCCATACAAAACACAAACGAAATTTGAAAAACTCAAAATCATCATAACAGCAACCCCTTAAATGAGATAACAACTGCTGAAGCAAGTCAAAAGTGACTGGGCGGCGCAACAACCTGGAAACAGACTGCAACCTACCCAGCCCTTTCAAAACCTTCCTGACCAACACCCCCTCAACTGGATTCCTCCCCCAGTGCAGCAGACCATAAAAAGAAACCCCAGCCAATTTGCTGGAAATGGTCGTGTGAGACAGACCTTTATCAACAAGATGTAACACAAAAGACAACAAAAACTGCTCTGCCGACAACCCTCCATGTGGTACAGCAAAACCTTTACCAAATTCCCAAAATTCCCTCCATGCCTGCAAATAACTCCGGCGAGTAGAAACAGCTACCGAATGCTCCACCAGCTGAGAGACTCTCACCACCCCCAGGCCCATACGTACTGTGGAATCGGAGTCTGCTTGGAATCTGCCCCAGGAGCCAATCTGCGGAATTCCGACCACTGAAATCGAGATAAAGCATCCGCTATACAATTAGTGGTCCCAGGTATATGTTGTGCTTTGAAAACAATATTCAACTTCATACACTGCAACATGAACACACGCAGCAACTTCAGGACACGCAGATCCCTCGCCTTCTGATGATTAATTAGCTGAACTACCGCCAGATTATCCACGTGAAACAACACAGATCTGTCCTGAAATTCAGCACCCCAGATGCACAGAGCCACTAGCAGGGGAAACAACTCCAAAAAGGCAATACTATGGCCTCGACTCCGCCAATGATCTGGCCAGCTGGCAGCGCGCCATCGCCCTTCCCAGAAGATACCAAACCCATGGGCACCAGAAGCATCCGTGTAGATCTGCACTTGCCAAACCATGTCCTCTTCCGTGAAAAATAGAGACACGCCATTAAAGTCCTGCAAAAAAGACAACCAGAGACTCAGATCCGCCCTGATGGCCGCCGTGATGCGCACCCTGTGGTGCGGAAGATATGCCCCAGACAAGGACATGCCCAACCTCCTACAAAAGGTCCTGCCCACTCGAACCACCCGGCACGCAAAATTCAAGTACCCCAAAAGTTTCTGCACTTTCCGGAGCTCCAACTTGCGCTCCACCACCACAGAAGACAAAAAGGAAGAAATTTCTTGCACTTTTGCAGCAGGCAATCTCGCCACCATGGCCAAGGTATCGATCTCTATTCCCAGAAAAGTCAAAGTGGTGCTGGGACCTTCCGTCTTGTCAGCAGCCAACGGCACCCCCAACTCCCCAGCCATTGCCTGAAAAGACTGCAACGCCAGCCGACACTGACCTGAATCCCACGCCCCAATGAACAGGAAATCGTCCAGGTAATGGCAGACCAGCCCATGGCCACTGATGAAGGAAAATCGCCACTGCAAGAAAGTACAAAATGTCTCGAACAATGCGCATGACACCGCACACCCCATAGGCAAGACCAGATCCACATAATACTTCCCCTGGAAATGCATCCTCAACAGGCCAAAATCAGAGGGATGGATTGGCAAAAGGCGAAAAGCCGACTGTATGTCACATTTTGCAAGCAGAGCACCCCAACCCGCAGTCCTCACCAACCCCAAAGCATCGTCCACCGATGCGTAAGAAACACTCGAATCCTCTGGGGCAATGAAGTCGTTGATGGAAAAACCCTCGGGCCAAGACAAATGATGAATAAGCCGGAATTCACCAGCCGCTTTCTTGGGGACAACTCCCAAAGGGGACACAATCAAATCCGGCAAAGGGCAGTGGGAAAAGGGGCCAGCCACTCTGCCTGCAGCCACCTCAGCATCTAACTTCCTCAGCACAACCTGGGGGAGTTCTTTAGCAGATTTCAAATTGTCGGACCACCTCCCACTCCGAGGGCCCTGGTACCCAATCCGAAAACCCACTTTGAAACCCCAAGACAAGCGCGTGGCCGCATCCACATCCGGGTAATCCTGCAACCAGCAATCCAACCGCATCACATTAATAGGAGTAGGAGCCCTTCTCGCCAAAGTGAGAAGACTGGCCTCGGCCCCAAAAACCCCGACCTGCATCACCCCTGCGGTGGCCCGGGAAACATTGGGTGAGTGCATGCCGACCACCACACTGGGCACATTCATGCTTGTATCTACACAAAGGCCGGGCACACAGGCCCCTGTTGTAATGCCAACAGGTGCCCGAGAGAGTACACTGTCCTCTGCCCAGAACCCCCGCCCCAACGTGAGCGGGGCGAGAAGGAAAGGGCCGATACGTTATCGGTAAACCACTAGTCGTGTGAGTAGTGGCGGGGGATGGGCCGAAGACATCCACTGCAACCACAACTCGGTATCAACCTCACCCCAAGATCGCTCAGGGAACAAGCTCATCCGCGCACGGAATTCCTCGTCATACGATAGCCAAGCAAATCCCCAAAAATAGCTGTAGGCCTTCCTAATGACGTCTACATATTTCAGCATGGCCACCGCCTTATCCGCATGACGCTGGCAGTAGACACTAGCATAAATCAAAAAGGCAGACGTCCAATTTTCAATGGACTTGGGAACCCGCGGCCTCCGCGCCAACTCCAGCTCCTCCTCCTTTGACCCTTCCTTCGCCTGCAAATCACTAGCATAAATCAAAAAGGCAGACGTCCAATTTTCAATGGACTTGGGAACCCGCGGCCTCCGCGCCAACTCCAGCTCCTCCTCCTTAGACCCTTCCTTCGCCTGCAAATCCCGATGGAGCAATTTAAAAACATCAACATACTCATTACCCCAAATGCGAGATTTAGTTCTTTCCAACAAGTGGGAACCTAACGGCATACCAATGCCAGAATATGGGAACAGCCGGGTCCCCTGCACTGGCCACCTGACCGCCCCGCTGAAAACGGCGGTCTCCTCCCCTCGGGACGTAGCCGGCACAGTAGCCTGCCGCTCAGACAGCTTTGGATGAGCAACTTGCTCCCCCACATTCCCATCCCCAACACCAATAGAACGAGTCCTTTTAACGGGGAGACTCTCCCCTTGCTGCCACACAGACCACCAACCCTTCTTACCTGTAGGCAACTGTGCCAACTTCTGCCGAAACACCGCAGGATCCCCTTGGCGCGGCCTCTTAGCCGGAATTGTCGCTGCTGCAGGGTCCGCTCCAGACTCCTGCAAAACACTGAGAACACAGGATTGCCCCAGACCCCTGGTCCGAACCGGCACCCCAGGAGCAACCTCCTCATCCCGAACTTCTCCCTCCTCCCAATCATCATCATAAAGATCCAAATGTAAAACATCATCTTCAACATATTCACCACTTCCACCAGGAATTTCCCCATATTCCACACCTTTGTCATAAGATTCCCATTGAAAACCAGTACTGCGCACTGCGCCCTGTTTCTGAAAAAGGGGGTCCGCTCCAGAAACCCCTTCCGCTCTCCCCTCCCCAGAAACCGCTGTTGAGGCAGCCCGTGAACCACTCCGAATGGGAAGCTGAGGACCCGCAGTAAGACCAGTACTGCGCACTGCGCCCTGTTTCTGAAAAAGGGGGTCCACTTCAGAAGCCCCTTCCGCTCTCCCCTCCCCAGAAACCGCCGTTGGGGCAGCCCGTGAACCACACTTAAGTTGAAACTGAGGACCCAAAGTAAGAGGAGTCTTCCGCCCACGGCCGCTCAGACCGGACCTCACTGATGCCGAGGCGCCGAAACCCCCAGTCGCACCCAGAGGAGCCACCTCCTCCTCTGGGTGCGCAAAATGCAAAATGCGATGCTGTGCGCGCTACGAATTTCGCTTTATTAATTAAATTGTGTACTTACCTGCAATTATCCATATGCCAGTTTTTAGGTCCCTCCACCCTGCCCCTCCCCCTCCCCGCCTCCCTGCCCCACCGTAACTCCCTCCACGGTCCGCGGCTGTGTGCAACATTCCGTCCATCATCTTGTGTGTTTAGCTTGCACAGGCGAGACACAAAAACAGAATGACAACTCTTTGTTTGCAATAGGCTAGAACAAGAGCTTGAACAGTAAACAAACCCACCCCTAAAAAGGTTGGAAATAGTTTGGTTACACCTAAGGATTTTAAACTGAGTCAAAGTTGTTTGGCAATCCATATTTTTACAGACACCTATCACATGGAACCCTTAGGCAGCGCTGGTGGAAGTCATTGACAATTTTCTCATAACACAGGAAGCAACCTAATGAGCAAACCACCAATCTCTGTTGATGGTTCCAGAATTACAAGGGAGACGCTCCAATACAATCCACAAAATTAAAAAAAAAAACTAAAAAAGGAAGATATTTTGTGCCGTTTACACAGACATTTCACTATTCATCACCCATGAAAAAAATTTATTCAAACTTAATTAGCTCAATCCACGATTTATTGATTAGTAAGCATTACATAATACATATTTTCTGTGGATATATATGTATATTTATTAGTAAAGTACTTATGAGACTGCTGTCTTGAAATCAGCCTTCTCAGGAATGTGGCTCAAAGAACCATTTCAGAGCTTCCTGGGATTTCGTTTGCTGTCTG
Source organism: Lissotriton helveticus (assembly GCF_964261635.1). Taxonomy (NCBI): domain Eukaryota; kingdom Metazoa; phylum Chordata; class Amphibia; order Caudata; family Salamandridae; genus Lissotriton; species Lissotriton helveticus. Next base: position 6,218,466 of record NC_136062.1, on the reverse strand, counting down.
TCGCAGCCCTGGACTTTAGTTACTTGCTGGGAGTAAGAGAATCTACACCCCCCAGCATTCTCTGCATTCTCGTCCCAGAGGCAGCGGTGATGATGGGAGGTGCCGGAATGTCATACAAGTTAGAGAGGAGTCCCACAGCGTGGAACGCACGCGGGGCGTGACCAGGCATGGCCCAGGAGAAGACTGGGCCCGCCTTTACCCATCAGAGACCGAAGGAGGCTGGGCATCTTCTCATGGTTTTTCGATTCAAGAAGAAGATAAAATGGGTAAGCGAAAATTGGATCAGGTTAAAAAAAAAAGGGAAGGGCTGGGGCGGCATCCTGGCCCGTCCAGCTGCCGGCTGAGGGCCACTGGGCCGAGCGGGGTCCCAGAGTAACTTGTCCCTAGTAATCCGGATGAAACATATCCCTCTTTCTGAGAACCCACGCGCACCGAGTGACGGCGGGGACCAAAGGTGCAGATATGCCCGATCTCCTGGATCCCTCGCTGGGTTCGGGGAGGCATATGGCCCCTTCTCGGGACTTCCAGGGAAGCCCGGCCATCGGGTCGCCTCATTGGAAAGCATTAGGTGCGACCAGATGGCCCTGGGGAAAGGTGTGACCAGATTGCCAGGAAGGAAAGTACTCCCATCTGCCTGCCTGAGCCTTCATGGTAGTGCTCCCGTCTGCCCATGTAGGGCAGGGCACGGGGCTCTGCTTCCCGGGGGCTTGGGGAGCTTGGCCGGGCCTCAGGCACGAGGAGGACCACCGGAGCTCTCTTGCCCCAATGCCCGGGGGGATGCCCGGGACCCATGGAGCCCGTCCCGGGCACTTTGCCACACCGTGGGTCGGATCCCCCGGACAGAGGAGAGGTGTTGTCCGTCCATAGCCCTTCTGGTCCCCAGCAGAGAACCCCCAGCCTGGGAGGGGTGTCCCGGCATACCCTGTCTCTAGTAGTCCGAAGGATGGCTACCCTTTTTTCTGGGTACTTGCACACACCGAGTGACAGTAGGGACATGGTGCACGGAGCCCCCGACCTCCTGGAGCCCTCGCTGGGTTCAGGGAGGCAAATGGCCCCTCGTCGGGACTTCCAGGTAAGCCCGGCAATCTGCTCGCCCCATTGGAAAGCATTGCGCGCTACTATTCCAACACATTAACTACTGGACTTGCTCTAGATGGCGCTCCAACATAAGGAATATACCAACACCTTCCCTACTGGACTCGTGTCGGCCTGGAGATGTCATTAGCACTGATGGGGTTAGAAAACGATTTTCCCTTTCTGTGTATTTGCATGTGGGTGTTGCAGTTTAAAATTGCAGTTTTGACCTGCCTGTGATTGCATGTTATCACCTGTTTTGTGTTTTAAACTTGTAGTTTTCCCTGCCCATGATTGCTTGCATTTAACGTGTTGAATTGTGGGATTTGCAGTCCAACCTCTGTAGTTTGTCCCTCTCATTCCTTGGTGACAAATCTGTTTTCCCTCCAAATTTCTCCTTTGCTCTGTGCTAAGACCTGTGTGTTAAAACAGACTAATATCCACCACTGAAATTACCACATATTTCACCATATTAATTCACCACTAATCCTTTAGAGGCTTCCTGAATGCATCAATAAGTGATAAATGAATGTGCACCCAAGGCCAAAAAGAAATGTAAAATAAACGACCAATTACAGCAAAACCAAGCACATGGTTAGGGATTTGGGCGCCAGTAACTGGGAACTGAAAGAAGAAAAACTTGAACAACTAATAGAAAAATGTATTGCTCCTTTATATGAGAAATTGCATAGCTTAGAATAAATGTTGAATGTTTTATCCTCAAAAATGGATCAAATACCTGGCTTTCGAAATGTCATTAATTCCCGGGGGGCAGATGCTACCTATTCAAGGGCCCTAAGTGCTGAGGCATACCTCTGCCCAAACATCAAATCAAAACCTCTTGAGCAGAATTTAGGAATAAGTAACACTTATGAGCCAGCTCTAATTCCTGCTCCATGACAAGTAGTGATCCAGTGCCAGTAGAATGGGGTATAGGAGATGAAACAAGGAATAACAGGGGGGATAGAGAAAGTGCAGGCAATTGTATAAAGAAGAAGGCTATCCTGCCCACAGTAAACCTACCCCCTGAATGCTGCCCATACGTAGTGGTAATGACAGGGGTCTGTGAGCTACCCTTAACCTCTAAGGAATTTACTACCTGGCGATGTATAGACTGTGATTTTGACTTGTACTTTTATGATTATTGTGAGACGTTAGCCTGGCATATGATGTCCGCTAGTTCTAGTGGACACCTTGCGCCAGTCTAATTGACCCTTATTGATGGTGGTTGTAAAGTCAACCTTATAGAAATCTATCCTAGGGGTAGCAGTGACGAGCAGTCTTCAGGCTAAGACTTCAGAGAGTGAATTAAGCGAGTTGTTTTACCAATTATAATCCCTTGAGTACCAAATGAAAGCACACCACACAAGGTATATATCAAATATATATGTATTTATTCTAAGCACAACCCCTCTGCACTCTTTATGAGGTCAGAGGTAAAAGTACAATATAAGTTACTCAATTAGCATACGATAAGTTGCACAGTACACGTTTTGCCCTAGAGGCCTCACAAACCATATACAAAAATAGTGGTATAAGAACCACGTGAGAATTAGAAAGCAGGCCTGGGGCCTGTGGAATCGCTGGGGCTACTCTAAACAACCAAATGTTAGGAAGTAGGAGACCCACGGGAGCCGCGTGCAGTGACTAAACATAGCAGCGGGTTACAATTGACTTTCTATGGGAAACGAACAAGTTGCAAATGTACAATTTAAGGACACTTCTAAATAAACTACGATGGAACCCTTTTGGACTTAGACACTAGGAGGGCCAACACCCTCGAGACTACCAGAGTACTAGTGTTACCTTACCCACGGAAGCCGGGTGCATAGGTCTCTTTTGGTGTCGGGTTTCGTCGTCGATTTCAATGGAGATCTACAAAGAAGTTCTGCAGGCGAGCAGAGGTAAAGTGTCCGGGTGGTTCCAAGGGTGGATCGAAGATCTGTAGAGCCTGAAAGCAGAAGGGACAGAGTCTGGGTCACTTGCCAGTGACCAGGGTGGTGATGGAAGATGCCACCAGATGTCTGGTGATTTCAGGTGAGGAGGTGAAGCTTGTCTCTTCAGCCACGAGGACCAGGAGGCTTTGACGACAACCAGGAGCTGGATTCAAGCTGTCCCACAAAGGATGTAGTTGACTGTTATTGCAGTATCCAGACTGGACCCAACAAGCCTTAGCAAACGCAACCCACACTGGTTGTCGAGATTGGCTTTGGTGCAGACCAGCAAGGTCTGAGGAACTTCTCCTTTGCAGAGAGGTTGGAGCAAGCCTTGAGCAACTAGGAAAGCAAGTTAGATTCAAAGAAAAGTCTTCGGTGGGCTCACTAGCCAACGGGCAAGGAACCGCAAAGACGCGTTGTGCTGAAATGCAAAAGCGGGGCCCACGGGACACTCGTGGAGTGGGGGCCGCTGAGCTTCAGTGCAAATGGTGCTCGGGTCTGGGGCTTCAAGCACCCCAATTCACAACTTTGAGATACCTCGTGAAGTAGGTGCAGCTTGCAAAATGCAGGATGTCCAGGTCTTCCGGTCCCATGTCTCTCGTGACTGCCACGGGTCTCAGCTTTGCTGTGAGCGAAGGTCAGGGTCAGAGATGTCTAGAAGTCTGTGCCCTGTGTCGCAGATTCTTCATGGTCAGTGATGTCACTGACCATGTCATGAATGATGTAATATGTGACATCATCAGCAGTGGATTGCGGGTGCGCGAAATATAGTTAGTACAACTAACTATATAGGAGCAATTTCAATGGTTTTGTATGAGTGAAATGTCCAGCTAACTATAACACCCCTAAAACTTATAGTTTTGTGAGTGAATTTTAAAGTTTTTTGAAATGCTAATTCCTAACTATATAAGGCCTGAAACCTATGTTTTTTTCAGTGAATTTCAAAGGTTTTTTAAATGCTAATTCCTAACTATATAAGGCCTGAAACCTATGGTATTTTCAGTGAATTTGCAAGGTTTTTTAAATGCTAATTCCTAACTATATAAGGCCTGAAACCTATGGTTTTTTAGTGAATTTGCAAGGTTTTTTAAATGCTAATTCCTAACTATATATGGCCTGAAACCTATGGTTTTTTCAGTGAATTTCAATGTTTTTTTAAATGCTAATTCCTAACTATATCAGGCCTGAAACCTATGGTATTTTCATTGAATTCCGAAGGTTTTTTAAATGACAATGTTTAAATGTATTAATTGTTATTTTTTTTTATATACTGATTTACTACATTTTTGCAGGCAGGTGCTCAGAGGGCACGCCCCCTTTTTACAACACTCTGCAGCGCAGCTCCATGGCGCTTACTGGAGATACCTGTTGGACTAGTTCCCTCTAGGGGACCTCTGGATTGAACAGGAATTAATTCCCCAACTTAAACTGTGCAAACGCGCCCTGTAGAGTGTTCTGAATTGGGGGATTAAGTTCCCTTGCATACTGGGGGTCCCTGGGGGCCAACTAGCCTCCATTATGTGCCAGGGGGCTGCGTAGCTTTTCCCCGGGGGCGACGGTCCCCGGGGCAGTGTAGGGGGGATTGGGCCACCCCCACACTTCTTTATCACTATGCCCCGCGATTCTGTCCCCCCGGGGGTTAATTTGAATTTAAAAAACGGGTTTTAAAAAAAATATGTTGGGCCTTGGGGGTCCGTGTGGGACCACCTGGGCAGGCCTAGGGGGGTCAGGGTGTTTCTACCCTGCCCCCTTTTTGTGTTCTATACGTTTGTTTTTCTGCTTTCTTGTGCCTCGGTCTTCCGAGCACAACATGGCTGCCAACACTTCCTAGTTTGAAGTGTTGAAAGCCAATGAGCATGCAGCTCCTGCACGGAAAGTTTTAGAACTCAAAAAGGGGGCAGGGTAGAAGCACCCTGACCCCCTAGGCCTGCTCAAGGGGTCCCACAAGGACCCCTAAAGCCCCCAATTTTTTTGGGTAAAATAGCGGGGTGCGCGTACCTCGCGAATTTCAAAAAAATAAAAATACAATTTGCCTTGGGGGTCCCTGTGGGACCCCCTGAGCAGGCCTAGGGGGTCAGGGTGCTTCTACCCTGCCCCCTTTTTGAGTTCTACACATTTGTTTTTCTGCTTTCTTGTGCCTCAGTCTACCAAGGCACAAGATGGCTGCCATCAATTTCTGTTTTGGAGTGTTGACAGACAGTGGCAGCCAATCAGCATGCAGCTCCCCTTGCATACTGGGGGTCCCTGGGATTTTTGAAAAAATAAAAAACAAATTTGCCTTGGGGGTCCCTGTGGGACCCCCTGAGCAGGCCTAGGGGGTCAGGGTGCTTCTACCCTGCCCCCTTTTTGAGTTCTACATTTTTGTTTTTCTGCTTTCTTGTGCCTCAGTCTACCGAGGCACAAGATGGCTGCCATCAATTTCTGTTTTGGAGTGTTGACAGACAGTGGCAGCCAATCAGCATGCAGCTCCCCTTGCATACTGGGGGTCCCTGGGGGCAGACTAGCCCACCAGGAGCCTCCAGTATGCGCCAGGGGGCTGCGTTGCTTTGCCCCGGGGGGCGCAGTCCCTGGAGCAGTGGTGGGGGGGATTGGGGACCCCCCACACTTCTTTATCACTATGCCCCCGTGATTTAGTCCCCCCAAGGGGAGTAATTTGAAAAAAAACAGACCAGGTTTTAAAAAAAAATTGGGCCTTGGGGGTCCTTGTGGGACCACCTGGGCAGGCCTAGGGGGTCAGGGTGTGTCTACCCTGCCCCCTTTTTGTTTCTACACGCTTGTTTTTCTGCTTTCTTGTGCCTCGGTCTACCGAGCACAAGATGGATGCCAACACTTCCTGGTTTGAAGTGTTGAAAGCTAATGAGCATGCAGCTTTCTCGGGAAGGCATGCTGATTGGCTGCCACTGTCTGTCAACACTCCAAAACAGAAATTGTTGGCAGCCATCTTGTGCCTCAGTAGACTGAGGCACAGGAAAGCAGAAAAACAAACGTGTAGAACTCAAAAAGGGGGCAGGGTAGAAGCACCCTGACCCTCTAAGCCTGCTCAGGGGGTCCCACAAGCACCCCCAAGGCCCTTATAGATATATAAATGTTTTCTCTTTTAATTTTCTCAGGAACTACTGGAGGGATTTACACTATTTAACCAAAAGCGTGATCTGTGTACCAGACTCTACCATTTTTCCAAGTTTGGTGTAATTCCGTTCAGCGGTTCGGGCTGTAGCCGTGTCTAAAGGTCCTATGGAAATTAACATGGGGAAAACACGTTTTGGGACCCCCTTTTACTCGGCACCCGCTTGACGTATCTACCCGAGACTTTCGGGGAAGAAGCGGAGCGGAACGGGCCATCTTGTTTAAGAAATTCGCAAACATTCAACAACCGGCGCCAAAGTTATTCCCAATAGAATGTTGCGTATTTCCTATGGAAACTAGGTCCTAACTATATATACCTACTGGTGACCGCCAGTAGGTAATGTATATATAGATATAGGTATACTATATCTGAGTAAGGGGTGATTACACCACCTTACCCAGGCTGTGGTGTCAGTTTAGAAGGCAAACTAGGCGTGGCACAATACATGCTGCAGCCCCTGGTAGGCCTAGGGTGCACCTATGCCCTGGGTACCTAGGGTGCACAATACAGGGGCTCACAAGGGCGACCCAGTAACCAATCTGGTATGTACCTAAAGTACATGGTATCAATTTAGAGAGAGAACAGCTGGGCTGTGGGCCTGATTAGCAGGTCCACGGCCACACTAAAGTAAAAAAAACAGAGAATCACAGCAAAAAGTGGGGGTAACCATAGGAAGCAGACCCTACTCTCCTACAATTATTAATAATAATCAAATAAAGAATTAGAGTTTGAGTTCAAACCATTTCAGAGAAAAAGCTTCATAAGTGTGCAACCAGCATTTAACACCTGTGTTTTATCAAAGCAACAGACAAATCTTTCACAGCTATGTAAGGAACAAAATAGCACAGCTGTGTACTTCTCATTTTAACTAACTACTTTTACCACAATTGCTGCTTCTTTTTTTTTATATATCGCTCGAACAAGACTCTTACGAGTATGGTCTTTTAATCATTCTGTTTTATTGCATTACCGAGCTGCATCAAACCTGTTTTTATGGGGTAATCCCATTAGAGTTTAATAATATGAATGTACATGTACTGTATGCTTTTATGATTGTTTTTTTTTAATAATCGAATAAAGCTTTGAAACTTGAAACTTGACTCTTACGAGTATCAGAGCGCTTTACTAGTCAAATTTAAGAAGAAAACAAGAAGTAGCAAAACAAAAAAAAAGGTGAAACATCTATACATAGCTTATACATGTAGAAAATCAGCTATCTTGAAAGACAAAATGACAGCTAATGAGCACATACACATAGATAGATGTAATATACAGAAAAACTAGCAAATAGGCACAGTTCACGTGAAATGAGCCATGAGGATCGCTTTCACTTCTTTTTTGAAGGAGGCAGAGGATGGGTTCGTTTGTTCTTGTTTCAGTGGGCACAGCCATACCAGAGAATGAACGAATATAGGTTTTTTTCTTGGCAAATCGACGTGCTTTTAGAAGAAGTATCTTGGCACTCCTGGAGGCTCTGCTGCCAGCAGAGAGCTCCAGTTCCTGAGCTAGGTAGTGCAGGCATTATGGTGTAGGGTCTTGTGAGTCATACAAGCGATTTTAAGATGAATTCTAGATTCAAATGGTAGCCAGTTGAGGGCTCTTAAGTCAGGGGATATGTGAGAGTTACTCTTTGAACCCGTGATGAGTCTCGCAGTTGAGTTGATAGTGGCTCTTAGTGGGGCTGTCGATGACCTTGGGAGGCCGCATAAGGTTACTGCCCCATATTCCACTCTAGGTTTTACTAGGGCTTGAACTGCTTGTTTGAAATCGAAGGCTGGCAGAAAGGGTTACAGTTTTCGCAGGGTCTTCAGGTGGAAGTTGGCTCCTTTTGTGGAAGCGCCGATATGCTTCTGCATCTTTAAGTTGCTGTCAAGTGTTATCCCTAGCAATTTCACTGAGTCGACGATGAGAGGTTGTCCTTTGAGAGCTGTTAAGGGCTTCAGCCAATCAAGGATAGTGGAAGTTTTTGTTAGGGGGCGATTAAGAGGAATTCCGTTTTGAGGGAGTTTAGTTTCAAATGGTTGTCAGCCAGCCATATTTGGGGTTTTTGTAGGATGGAGTTGAGTGATTAAATGTCATCAAGTGAGTGGATCTTGATGTAGATTTGGGTGTCGTCTGCATACATATGGAAGTGGATCTTGGCACAGCTGTGAAGATCGGTAAGAGGTTCCATAAAAGGGTTGAAAAGGGTCAGTGAGAGGGAGGAGCCTTGTGGAACTCCTAGTGTGACTGGCATGGGGTTGGACAGGGATTGGTTGACCTTGAATCTTTGGGATCTGTTTTGAAGGAAGGAGGCAAACCAATTAAATACAGTATCAGACATTCCCATTCTGTGTTTCAAGAGTTCATGCAGGTTGTCGTGTGTGACGGTGTCAAATTCTGACGATAGGTCGAGAAGGATAAGTAAGCAAGCTTCATTTTGTTCCAGAATTTTTAGAGCGTCGTCAATTTCATGAGTCATGGCTGATTTGGAACTTTGACCTGCTCGGAGGCCTGATTGAAATTGGTTAAGCAGATTGAATTGATCAATGTGACTGTTCAGCTGCATGTTAACACATATTTCCAGAAGTCTGGCTAGCGTGGGTATGTTAGAAATCAGACGATAGTTATTTAGGTCAGAGGGGTCAGCTGTTGTTTTCTTTAAGATCGGCAACACCTGACCTGTTTTCAGGATGTCTTGAATTATTCCTTGCAGGAGGGACGTGTTTATGATCTTGGTCCATAGAGGTAGTAACAGGGGAATTAAGCCTTTTAAGTAATTAGCCGGGAACGGGTCTGTGAAATGATTGGAGGGTTTCAGAGAGGTTAGTGTCTTTAGTAAGGAGTCTTCACTGTAAGTGTTGAAGTCGGACCAAGTTGCGTTGTTTTTGAGTTTGAATTTAGGGAGGATGATAGTTTGGGCACCATCCAGGGCCACAGATGAATTCTTATCCATGTCTGAGATGGATAAGAGGTCCTTGAGTAGACCTAATTTTATAGATTCTCTTTTTAGAAGCAAATAAGGAGGCAAATTCTTCACAATTGGTTCAATTAGGAGGGATGGCGTTCGGGAGACTGGGTATGTTCTTGGCTTGGGTTTTGATAAGATCGAAAAGCTTTTTGGGTCAGTTCTTGGCTTGGCCAAGTTGCGTCCTGAAGAAGTCGGTTTTAGATTTTCAGATTTTTCTAAAATAAGAGTTTCTGGAGAGTCTAAGAAGCTTAAGGTGTCAGCTGAGGGTGCGGCTCTCCAACGCCGTACAATTAATCTGAGAGTGCGTCTGTCTTCATTTAGTCTCCCATCATACCAGGGTTTTGAGTTTTTTGTTGTGGAAGCTCTTTTCAGTTGAAGAGGGGCTATGTTATCAAGAAGGTTGTTCATGGAGTGAAAGTAGTGATTGGTCAGTCCCTGGACATCGTTTAGGTCTTCCGGGGGGCATAGAGGGTATGAGTTAGTTAATGCTATAGGGTTAGAGCCGATGTTTTTCAGGTTTCTCTTCCAGATTTTACATCTCAGGGGTTGTGTTGGGAGACGTTTAACATCTTCTAAGACTTGAAAAGTAGTAATGTGATGGTCAGACCAGTCGCATGGGAGGATTGAGTCAAGCAGTGTGGAGTCCACATTAGAAATTACTATGTCAAGAATTGCAGCTTTGTCGTGTGTAGGGCTGTTACATATTTGGTTGAGATTAAGGGCAGCGAGGAAGGCTTTGAAACTGTTTACCCCAGGGTCATTCTGGTCATCCCAATGGAGGTTGAAGTACCCCAGGAATATGTGCTTATTTTGATGACTGTTATTTGACGCTAGACTATCCATGAATTGTTCTATGAATGTGAGGTTATCTCCGGGCGGGTGCTAGAAAGCGTGAAAAGAGCAGATTTGTTTGTTATTACTGGCGATGTTAAAGCAGAGGTATTCACAGGAAGAAAAGGCAGGGGCATTGGAGTTGGACACTGTTAGGCTGCTCTGATGTAGGCAGGCTATCCCACCTCCTGGCCTGTCCGTTCTGTCGAGTCTGGTGATGTCATAGTTGGGGGGTAACAAGATGTCCATGATGGGTGTAGATGTATCATTTAACCAAGTTTCCATCAGGATCAGAATGTCTGGTTCATTAGTGAGTAGTAAGTCAGCTATCTCAGCTGCATGTCTGGATGCAGACCTGCAGTTAAGGAGAATACAATTTAGTTGCGTCTTGTTGGATACTGTGTTTGGTTCGATTGTGAGGGGGATTTTAGTGAGGTTATTCTCAATTATGCCTCTCGAGTTGTTTCTGGTGGTTCTGTGTGTGTTGATAGGGATAAATTGAATTTGGGATTCTGTAAGAAAGATAGTTGGATGCTCAATGTTCAATGGAGGGGGAGGAAGCTCGTATGAGCAAAGGAGGGCCCCTGCTTCTATAGAAGAAATAGGATTTATCATCCTGCTGGGGTGGGATAAGGCATAACAGTGCAGCACTGTACTCCAACGTGGAGACCCCTGAACCTGGGAGCTTGCAGGTAGGTGTTGGGTGTGACTAGAGTTCTTGGATCGAAGGGAAGATCTGTATTCCTGTTCACATATTATTTTGCATTTTTTACCTTCAACTAAACGATTACAAAAATTATATAGCTATATTTAACACATTCACTCTAATGTCAAAGAATTGCTTAAAATTAAAAAAAATGCATCAATAAAGTTAATTATCCATCTAAAAATGAACTATGCAATGCACTCCTTGCGTTTTTAGCGCGGGATACTCTTATCTACTCTCTGCTCCTCACTGGAAGTTCATTGACTCAAGACAGAGAGAAATGAACTCGATTTCCCCAGAATCACCCAATGTTGATTGCACTGGAAAACAAGTCTAAAAATCTGGAGAGTGCATCTTCAGCACAAATCACACCCCAGCTCACGTTATTCACTACAGACACCTCAGAGCCATGTGATCCGTCAAACAGCTTTTATCATGAGCAATCTAAAAGTGGAGCAGCCATGCCCTGCAACCCAAACAAACTCGACGTTCCGCTGGGAGTGGTATTTATTCTCTATAGTACGGGTCAGTATTGAAGAGTGCACAGAATCTGCTATTTCCACAGCAAATACTTGAGTGTAACTCTGTGAGGCTGAATGGGAGGGCCGGGGCCGGGTACCCAAGGAAAACACACTGTGTAAAAGTATAGGAGAGAGGGCTATCTATAGGAAACGCAACACCGTTTGCCTGCGGCATCTGGGACCATGAGTCAGGCCAGGCACGACCCAGGACAACAAGCTGTCCTGGAACAATACTGTCCAGCACGAGACAGCAGGCACTGTAACCCTGAGCAACACGGTGAGCAGGTACCCATATGTGACTTCACTTGCACCTCTGCTCACTGCCCTGTGACATCAGAGCTTCCATCGTTGTGTGTCTGATCTGTGACAAGCACTTATATCACTGCATGTTCTACCCTATGTCAACAATCGATTGGAGAGAGCAGCATGGGTACGATGAAGAACACATTTGGCAAATAATGCAATTCAGCTGTGTGTTTTGTATAGGTACAGTGAAGGCTGCAAAGTATGGTTTTGTTTGGAAGATGGTGTCCCACGGCGGAAAAATACATAGATGATTTTGCAAAGCTAAATTCTAAAATATTTAAGGGTCACCTAAAGAGAAAGTGTGTCACTAGTGGCACAGCACTTCATGTGTGTGAAAAAACAGATTAACATTTTATCTCATGGAAACAATGCTTTTTGGAACTGCACAAATGTTTTAACTAAAGACATACTCACACATATTGTCATTACACCCCAGAAAATGAAGGTTTCTACATTAGTTTTACTTAAGCAGCAGCACAGTCTAACTAACAAAAAAAGACAAGGTGATACATTAATAAAAATGCAGATTACTCACTGCCCGTGGTGCCCAGACCGGAGATGTCTGCATGTTGCAGGGAGGCCTAAAGATGTGTTGTAAGGACTCCTAAATATGTGTTGTAGGGACACCTAAAGATGAACAACCAGTAGAAACCCTGAGATTCCCATGCCCAGACAGGAGATGGAGCCATCGCGAACTGTGCCATGAGCTGAACGCATTCCGATGGACAACCAAAGTGTGCAATGACTGAAATTGCCTGGGATGAAACCAAGCACCTTAAGGAGTGCCATACACCAATAACAAGCAAGCCTTTCTGAATGCAACAGAAAACACCCAATGGCAATCGGTGGGTGTACCTAAAGCCCACAGAAGAAATACCACAGGTCTTGCAGACAGAGCAAGCGCTGTCGAGGCTCAACCTAAAAAGGATGCAAGGATCAAAATCCCTAATGAATGACTCCTAAAAATAATGTACACTTTAAACAGAGGCGGCTCCTCCACTAAGGTGGAGGAGTGTCACCCCATCGCTCTCAGAGCAGTGGAAAGGGGAAAACCAAAATAATAATAACAGCGTTATTATGATTTTATTTTTTCGTGGGTACGGGACTAGGTTAGGGCTGGTGGCACTGGTGAGGAGGATTTGTTTGTGCACAATAGGTGTGCATGATGGTTTGGCTGGCCATCTTGGGCCAGTCAAACAGTCATGCACACTTTGCATGTTCTCCACCAGGGTGTAATACACAGCCTGGGTGGACTAAACATGCACAGGCTCCCTGTCCCCATCTGAGCGCCGAACCACGGTGCTCAGACCAATCACAACACTACTAACAGCTGCATTGTGATTGGTTATGGGGAGCCTGTATGCTTCCTGTTTTTTCCAGACTCAGAGTCAGGAAAAAAGCGGAGAACGGATGAAGAGAGACGGCGGAAAAGGTAAGTGTTTTTTTTTTATATTTTGTAATTTTCAACCCCTGCCGCACCACACCCATTTACTACGAGGCACCACTATGTGCAAAGTTAATTACCTTTAAGACAAGTGTTGTGCTAGAATACTCTGGGCTCCAGTGCTGTCTTTCATTGGATTGCAAAAATAACAGATTTCCAAGTTTAAGACAAGTATTGTGCTAGGATACTCCCTGACTTCAGTGCTGTCTTTCATTGCATTCCAAAAATAACAGATTGCCAGGTTTCCAAAATTCTGAAAATAGTCTTGGCTGTAGCAACTATGTTTCCCAATTGCATAGCAGTGATGTTACTGACCATGAGGAACTATTCACAAAGGTAAATTTACATTTGAGTATATCTACTCTTTCACTGATTAGTGATTTTGCTACTTTTGACTATTCTCCATTTCAGAGTTCAAATTGTATACCATGAAAAAGCAGCTGGAGCCAACTTTACAAGTTTGACCCTCATACGGACCACACCACTGTCCCAACTCAACTTCCCATCACGGCTGATGAACGAACCGTGGCCTGCCATCACCACACCGTTAAAATAGCTTCTACCATGAAGACCATCAACTCAGGGCTCCATCTTACCCTTGTCCCTAAGCTGCCTTCACCAAGGAACTCCTACCGATCAGTGAAGCACTAACACCAATTTCCAATGCCTCTATTGGCGCAGCAATTCAAAAGGTAAAGTTGAGCGCACTACCGTTCTGCGTATGTGTTTCAATAAGTTGTGTCGTGCACCAGGGTCTCACTCTCTCAATCTGAGTGCTATTGGAAAATCAAACTGGATGCATCCCCATACCGCGGGGCATGTCCCCTGGGCACTGAACCAAAAGTCCTTATAATAAAGGTTTCTTCTTTTTGAATCAAATGATGTAAACGTAGTTGTAATTCCACAGAGTTTTCTTTTATAGAGATTGTTTTAGTCACAATTCAATAGGTTCAAATTCTAACACACTGTATCCTTCAGTTCCCAGAGTGCATTATGTTCATCATATGACTCTTAGATGTCCCAATGCATTTCAGCAAGAATTTTGCCTTCATCTGGGGATATTCTGCAAAAAATAAACTGTGTTTTAAGATCTGTGTGACGCTAATATATTTGGTGGTCACAGAAAAATGTGCTATGAGTTTGGCTATGTGTAATATATCAAAAAAAGGACGGCGTGATTAGAAGTGAATATCGCAAGGGGTGTGGGAGTTGTAAAACAGTGCAGGTTATTAGAGACGGTGAAAATGAACTGGATAGATATGTGCTCGGTGGGTTCATAAGTTCACTAGAGGCTCTTAAGAATATGATAATAAGTTTGTGATGTCTTTGCCTCCTATGGTAGAAATTCAGGGCTCACTATAAATTGGGAGAAATCCTATTTGTGTGTTTTGAGTGGAGATACCCCGACTCCTCCGCGTAACTGTCCGATTCAAATTTCCACTGATGGGTTCAAATACTTAGGGATTTTTATCTCAATGGCCCCAAAGTCCGTTATGAGAAAAACCTCCTTCCCCCTTTGATTAGATTAAGGAGTGGCGCAGCCAACTGGAGGAAGCTCCCTCTCTCCATGCTGGGGCGTGCGGCCCTGTTTAAGATGATGTCCTTGCCTCGTTTTCTCTACGCCCTCCAGAATACATTAGATGTGGTTCCTGCCAGTTACTTCCGAGAGGTAGAAGCGGTGCAGCGTAGTCTGTTATGGGAGGGTAGACCCCGTATTGCGTTGGCTAAATTGACGCTTCCGTGGTATGATGATGGCATAGCCCTCCCTGACATCAAGAGATATTACTGGGCTTCACAGTTGGGAGCCATAAACCTGGGGACTTACGGGCTGGACACGGATCTGGGATATGCGATGGACAGGCTACTACTCCCAGGTAGCAATTATAATGGAGCCTTGTATGCCAAGTCAACAGGAAGGAGTTTGACAGGACCAACTAAGATTGCGGTGCGGATATGGCACGACGCTACTAGCTCTTTGGGGTGGAGGTATCGTCTTACGCTTGCCACCCCACTATTTAGCTCGGATAACTTGGGAAAGCTTTGGAAAACTAAGGGTTTCGATAAGTGGGACTTGATAGGGATTGCCACGATTCGCGATGTTTGGATGGCGGGGAGGATTAAGACATTCACTGAATTGCAAGCTGAGTTCGAGTTGAATAGGACGGAGTACGTCCGCTATGCACAAGTCAGTCATGCTTTAAAGATGGCGCTCCCGGCGGAGGAACAGATACCCGAAGTCTCGCCGCTGGAGGACAGGATATTAGATGGGCACCTGCCGGAGAGAACTATTTCCCTGATTTATAAAAAGTTGATTAACCATAGAGCAGACCTCCTCGTAGAGCTGAGGGACAAATGGGTGCGGGATGGCATTGAATTAGACAACAAAGACTGGCAGTCGGCTGTGTCCTCCCCGAAGGAAGTTGCGATTCCAGCAAGATTGAGACTGGTCCAATAAAAAATATTGCATAGAGTATATGTTACAGGTCCACGTTTTATTCGGATGGGGTTGTCTGAGGACGGTTTGTGTAGGCGGGGATGTGGTCAATTGGGCACGTTCCTTCATATCCTTTGGGAATGTCATTATATGGTGGACTATTGGAGTAAGATACATGCTGTCCTGCAGGAGGTATTGGGGGTGGCAGTGTTGCCGGAGGCGAGGAGATGTCTCCTTAATATCTGGGAGCCCACGGATTTGAACACGGCACAAACCAGATGGGCTACTTTGGGAGCAATGATAGCTAAACAAAATATTGCTCAACAGTGGGGATCCGACAGGTGGCCCACGCTTGATGGGTGGAAGGAAAGCATGGATTGGTGTATGTTCCGGGAGAAGACGGTATACCTGTCACGAGGGCGTCCTCATAAATGGGCAAATATTTGGGCGTTGTGGAATCGTTATAGAGGAGATATTTGTGTACCACCAATGGACTCTGTCTTTGATATTTCTGGGATCCACAGCAACTCACCTCAAGTCTGCCGTGAGGGCAATGGCATCTCCCTCACATCCCTCACCTCATCCAGTGCCGTGAGGGCAACGGCCGCAGTCTCCTTCACGCCGGACCCGCCGCAGCAGGAAACTACAGCTCCCAGCTGCCCTAGGGGTCCGTCGCAGCACCAGTGACGCCAGCGACGCGCCAGGAGGTGCTTTAACTTCGAGGAGCGCCGGACGCGCTTGGGATCCACAGCAACTCACCTCAGGTCTGCCGTGAGGGCAACGGCATCTCCCTCACATCCCTCATCTCATCCAGTGCCGTGAGGGCAACTGCCGCAGTCTCCTTCACGCCGGACCCATCGCAGCAGGAAACTACAGCTCCCAGCTGTCCTAGGGGTCCGGCGCAGCAGCAGTGACGCGCCCGGAGGCGCTTTAACTTCGAGGAACGCCTCCCGCCCCGCGGGATGCGCGCGGGCAGCGCCGGGAGAAGCCCCGGACAAGGGCGGGACCGTCTGTGGCCATCCAAGGTCGGAGGAGGCCGGGCTGGGCCACCCCCATTTCATCAGCTGATTGCTGTTGCAGACCACTAAAGGTACTGTTCTCTCTAAACCATAGTGCCCAAGGAGGGGTTGGATTATCCCGCCGCTTGACTGTATTGACACTTCATTTGCTTCCCAAGGGACTGATTCCTGCCCTCCCTGATTTTCCTACTGTTCTGTTTTCCACTATATTCATTGTTTGTAAAATATCACTAATTGTTAGGTATGGGGAAACGGAAGGATATGGAAGGCGGGGGTGCGCCTACTAGTAAAAAGGAGAAAAAGGCAAAAAAAATGAGCCATGCTGCCATGAACTGTGTCTTGACTAGGATCGAAGACATAGTCGCAGATTGCAAATCAGCCCTAGTCAGTAATAGTACTATTGGCCCAGATAACGCTGCGCATAAATCCCCTGGCGCTGCAAAAAGCGTATCCCCTCCATGTTTGTAAGCCGGAATCCTGGAGGGCAGATTCCTGGCATCTTGCCTGAAGCAGGTCCGGACCCCGATCTTATTACCCAAAAAACACCAGAGTCTGATCCCGGCAAAGGGCTGGATCGGGATCTGGTCATGCTTCCATTGGTTCCATGTTCAAACAGGTTTGCTCCTCTGGATCTAGATAGTGCAGCTATAGTGGAAAATCCTGGAGTGACAATGAGGGGCGATCATGACAGAGCTAATGGAGGAGGGCAACCTTGTGGTAACCTATGCATGACCACTCAGTCAGAGTTTTTGGAGAGGATCCAGATCCTGGAAAGGCTTGTGGCAACCTTAACTGTGAAGGTGGATGGTCTGCTACAAGGGAGGCCGAGCAGATGTCCGGACCCCCCCAGTTCCTCTTCTACGGGGGCAACCAAAAATTGCTAATATGATAAACACTGACCAACAGAGAGTAGTGTCATCAAAAGTACCCTCCCCTATGATCAATGAGCCAAAGGGTGGTGGGAGGGCAAATGGTCCAATAGGCATTTCTAGGTCTTATGCTGATTCCGTGAGCCGCTGTTTGTTAACAGGGCCCTCGCAGGGACAAGTTCCATCTATAAGGCCCAAACAACCAGTGGCTCGTCCCATTCTAGAAGCAAATAGGTTTCCACCATCTATAAGTGCACGAGGGTCTTTACCATTCCGCCCCGTGGTTAGGCCAATTGTGTATATGACGCATGTCCCCAAATTGGCTATGGCAGGGGGCTATGAAAGCAACGAGTCAATACACATCAAATCAATTCATTGGCTGAGGCACACAAGAGGGTGCAGATCTATCATTAGAGACGATATGATGAGAGTAAGGCGGATATCTAGGGCCGATTCAATAAAGGACTGTGTGGAGATGGGATTTTTAGATCCAATCATAGCAGAGAACTTATTAACTTTGGACTATAGAACATCACCCCCCGAACACTCTTCCATCCAGATCCGCCGGTTTCCCCTCTGGACACAGGCCCGTGCACCAGAGGAATCTGGACTGTGCCAAATTGATTGACTAGCAAGCACACATACTCTCCCCTTGGGCTCTGATCTGTATACACTAGGTGGGAACGATTCGAGACAGGCCCCCCTGGATCGAGCTGCTGCTGCCTCTTTGAGCAGCGGGGAGCTGGTGGTGGACAAGGCCGGTAGAGTGGGAAGAAGGCTAGATAGTAATGACAATTCCAGCAAGAAAACACCGGGGACAATCCAGTTTATTTCCTGGAATATAGCAGGCTTAAACAAAAACCTAGCCGATCTGGATTGGAATAATTTCATAGATAACTATGATATTATCCTATTCCAGGAGACATGGAGCTTGGTCCCCCTTTACAAGTTAGGGTTTACTACATACCACACCCCGCAACTACATCAGGCAGGGGGCGCCCATCGGGGAGACTCATTATATGGCTGAACATCGAGCTGAATTTGCAAGTATCAAAACACGACACTCCATCTCAGGACATTCTCCACATTTCAGTTGAAGGGAACGAGACTAATATGCATTTGGAAATCTTTAATATCTATGCCAGAGGGTCCTCGGGTGCCCAGGTCAGCTCTACCATATCAACTCTTGATAGGGAATTGTCGGCTAGTAATACCAACACAGGGATTATCATTGCTGGTGATTTCAATAGCACCTTTGAGCCCCTGTGCAACGATGACATTTTGGGTATCGGGGATGTGGATTCTAAGTGGGCTATTCCCCAACTTACTTTGGCCCCTATTAAGAGATAGACCCAGAGAGCTGTCCAAATCAATGCTCTAACCTTGGAGCATAATCTGAGAGCAGTGAATGGTAGAACCAGATCTGATCCATCGGGAGCATTTACCTATAACAACTTTAGGTCCCCATCACGCATTGACTATATATTGCTAGACGTGGGGTCATGGGCTGACCTTATCGACATGGAGGTGGCCCCCAGGTGTGATAGCGATCACAATCCTCTATGTATGCAGCTGAGGCGTGCACTTCCATTGAACTATCTGGCCCTATGAAGCAGCTGACTAGGGAGATAATCCCTTCGAATTGCAGTCGTCACCTGAGATGGAACAAGGTTGCAAAGCAGGAATCAGCCTTGGAAAGTATCAGGGATGCCGTAAATCTTAGCATCTTGGAACTAGACGATATAACGAGTCGCCCCCCCAGTGGCCCTACAGGAGTCTCAGCTTACGAAAGTTTACAAGAAGGCTATGGGGTAGATTGGCGAGTTCTTCCTGGTCAAAGAAAAAGTCGGTTGCAAGGCCCCCCGTCCAAAGGCTGCAAACCTGTGGTACTCCGAGGCTTGTAGGATAAGGAGGCAGGAACTGACACAGGCCCTACGAGCAAAGGACCAACCAAGCATAGTCATAGCGAGAAAAATCTATTACCGGACGGTTGATATTGCCAAACGTCTGTGGGAGGAAATGCACTGGCAAGAATTGAAATCCGCTGCCCAGATGAAAGACTTCACTAGATTCTGGGACCTAATTAGCACTAACATCAGGAAAGGAGCAGATCCGATAGCAATTCACATAGCCGGGCGCCAATGGTTTGAGCCTTTTATGGCCTATATTCCAGTGAGGATGGAAATGTATCTATGGAGCAAGTGACAGGGCCTACCGTCCCCGAGCCACACACCCAAGGGGAACCGTTTGGGTTAAGTGAGGTGCTATCAGCAATCGCATTAATTGCCCCGGGCAAGGCCGCAGGCCCTGATGGTCTTCCTGGCGACCTTATGCTGTATGATAAAAATCTTTGGGCACATTTCATACTTCGGATCCTCAACCTCATCGTGAGCGGACACCCAGTGCCCGATTCATGGAAGGGTGCTGAGGTGGTGACCATCTACAAGAAGGGGGACCGGGAGGACCCTGCCAACTACAGACCAATCAGCTTGATCGATGTAGCCCAGAAAGTGGTTGGCAGGGTCCTACTGACAAGATTGAGGTCATGGATTGACGAGGAGGGCATTCTGTCACACTTCCAGGAGGGGTTCAGACAGGGGGTTGGCACGATGGACCCGGTCTTCAGATATCTTGCTCTTTACTGGAAGTCTGTTACCATCAAGAAAGGCAGCCTTTATTTGGCTTTTATTGATTTAAGAACGACCTTCGACCTGGTCCCCCGTGCCAAGCTATGGCAGACAATGCTTGACCTCGGTACTCCCACCCCAATCTTGGACCTCATTAAACGACTCCATGAGGGGAATTACGCGAGAGTGAGGTGGGGTAACCAGAGTCAACTGACTGAGAGGATAGCGGTCAATAGAGGGGTCCGCCAGGGCTGTGTTATGGCCCGACCCTGTTCTCCCTATTTGTTAATGGGGTGGTGGACCATCTGAGGGAGGACGGGGCCGATGCCCCAACCCTGGCCGGGGAGAAAAAATCCCCTCACTGCTTTTTGCGGACGACACCCTCCTGATTTCAAAAAGCCCTATGGGGCTACAAAAACTACTTGACCGCTTCACCCAGTTTTGTGATGCTAGAGGTTTGATTATAAACACATCCAAAACAAAATTAATGGTCCTGGCACCATCGAAAAACTTCAAAAATAACATCAGATTGAATGACTCCCCCCTGGAACTCGTTGAAGCCTTCGACTATTTAGGAGTGAGGATTAATAGCCGGATGAAATGGTCCTCGCACTTGGCTAAGATGCTCCTTAATTATAAACGAGTAGCGGGTGCCATTGCTAAACATCAGCGCCTCTCCTATAGCCGACCAGTGGGTCCTGCCATTAAGATCTATGAGGGAAAGGCCCTACCCTCATCTTCATATGGAGTGGAACTGTGGGGTTTCCAGAAGGTCACTGACCTAGTAAGTTCAGAGAACAAGTTCTTCAGAGACTTGGTCTCGATTCCTCCATCGACCCCACTAGTCCCGCTCCGCTATGATTTGGGGAGACATCCAATAAATGAGGTGGCAAGACTGCACCCCTTACTGTTCTGGACACGCCTCAGAAGGTCACCTGAGCTATCCCACTATGCTACTGCACAGACCAAATTGATAGAACTAGATACTGGCCATAAGATAGCTTGGCTAACCAATTTGAAACAGCTAGTGGGGGACATCGGTCTGGGAGAAGCGTGGGTGAGCCAGGACCCGCCGCCCAAAGTAGTTGTTAAAAAGGCATATTGGGATTGGGTTGCTGTAGCTGCATCTAGAAGCGAGAATTGTGGCACCCTGACAGAATCCTTTTTGGGTGCTAAGCCTGTGCCCAAATTAGAATCCATTTTGGACCTTATTGAGTCCCCGAAAGATAGGGCCTTGTATTTGAAGTTCCGGTTTAGCACCCTCCCAGTGAACAATTTTAAAGCAGGTTGGAGGCTCATGAGGGGGGGTGATTTGGGGTGTCCAGGCTGTGCTTCCCCTACGGAATCTGTTGCCCATTTCCTCTTCGCCTGCCCAGCATATGGCCAGGCGAGGAGGAAATGGCTGAAATCCGTCTGTTTCAATCTGGGCTGCAGAGACCACGGGGCAGTTCTGCGTATTCTAGCATCGGAGACTTCGATCCCCAGTTTAATATGTGGGTTGGCCAAATACCTGGGTTGTGCCTGGTTGAGGAGGATGAAACTCTCCGGGATGACCCAAGTACAGGCTGTGGAACTGTAGATTGCAACACTGTAATGATGCACATTTAGTCTTTCTATGATATATCATTTTCTACCTGCTTAACCAATATATGATCGACTTGTATTATAAACGTATGTATTACATATCATGGATGGACTATGTTACATATTATAGCCTTGTATATATTGTGCAACGTTTCTTTTACTGGGTGGAGCTTCACCCTTCTAATATGCTTTTTAATGTTTTTATACTTTTATGATATTGTATATCGAATAAAGTTATACAACAACAACGATATTTCTGAATCCCCGTAACCCATGTATGTAACAGTATTTTGTTTTTCCTTGATCCCCCCCTCTCTTCAATACTCTCGATGTGATGTACTGTTCTGTGGAAGTGTTTTCGCCTCTGTATTGTTGCACTTTTTCTAATGTCTTGTTTCAATAAAAAGACAAACGAAAAAAAAAGGAATATGATAATAATCAAGTGATTTGAGGGAGCACATTGAGTTTTTAGAGAAACGCTACTGCGTTAGCTCGCTGTGGCCGTTCAGATATTAAGAGTGCCTATGGTCGCTAAAAATGCTTCGTGCTCGGTGCAACATGCTCACATGCTCTTACATTGCTTAGAAAATGTTAGAAACCAAGCTTAGCGAGGGGCTCGGTGTAGCGGTTATTTCAATTCCCGAATCGGCTGTGTCCCGGCATTGGAAACCGGAAGGGTATGATCGAGGGTGAGGGGTGTGGTTTATCAGTGCACGTAAGTACGTGAATTGTTAATGGCGATTGCTACTAAATAAAGATATGTTGAAATACGAACGTGTAAAATAAAGTGAAAACAGAAATGAGAACAAGCTAGGAAATAAAGTTTCCGAACCATTAAAGTCATATTACAATTAACACATAAATTCCATACGGTCATTGAGACCGTAAGGTTTCATGGAACTGAAAAGGTAAATTCAGTAGTTTTCACGTTGTAATAAAAAATTGTGATTGTCTCTCCCTTCAATTCTGTCAACGTTTTCGCGCACACAGAATCTGATTTGGCTGACATTGTGTCCTGCTTCTATGAAGTGTTGGGCTACAGTAGATTTAATCTGTTTGGTTCTTATGTTTGATTTATGTTCATTTAATTGTGTCTTTATTTTCCTTTCTGTTTGTCCAACATAAATCTTCCCGCAGGGACACTTTAGCATATACACCACGTTGGTGGTGTCACAAGTAGCAGTTGCTCTGATTTGGATTTTATGGCCTTTTTATAGGATGGCTAATGCTGGTGCCTTTTATAATGCTTTTGCAATGGTTGCAATTCCAACATGGTTGAGTGCCCTTAAAGGTAGTTTTTGGAATTATGGAATCTGAATGTTTTAGTCTCTCCCCAATGTTCTTACTCCTGGTGTATGCAAATAGGGGTTCTGTGTCAAATATGTGATTAACATCTTGTTCCATTCTGAGTACTTGCCAATGTTTCTTGATAATCCGTTTATATGCTCCTCTCATGGATGAATATTTGGAAACAACAGTTATTAGTTCTTTGTTAGGTTTGTCTTGTGTCATTAATAATTCCTGTCTGGATTTACGTGAACATCGTTGCTGTGCTTGCTCTAGTATCTTATCGGGTTACCCACGTTGTCAGAATCTTTGTGTCATGTTTTTGAGTTGTTCACTGTTTTTTTCTGGGTTGGAAACTATTTGCTTGACTCTTATCATTTGACTGTAAGGAAGGTGTTCTTTCAATGGTTGTGGATGGAAACTCGAATAATGTAATGTGTTGTTTCTATCGGTTTCCTTCCTGTGAAGATCAGTTTCAAAGCCCGTGGGTGTCTTTGTGATTCTTACATCCAAGAATGTAATAGTTTCTGTTTGCATTTCATGTGTGAACTGTATCCTTGTGTCGATGCGGTTGAGTTGATATATTTCTTCTTTTAAGGTAGACTCTGATCCCTGCCGCAGCCAAATTCCCAGGCACCTGTAAACATGCAACATCATGCCCCAGCCACAGCCACGCTTTCCAAGTACAGACCCATCTCCCTCCTACCATACCCGGCAAAGGTCCTAGAGAAACTAATGAACCAATGGACCAGAACTAGTTACTCGACACTTCCCAATCTGGCTTCCACAGCAATCACAGCACAGAATCTGTCCTGATCGCAGCCACTGATGACATCTAAACCCTCCTCGACCGAGGACAAAAAGCAGCTTTGATCCACCACGACCTATTGGCAGCCTCTGACACTGTATCCCACCACACACTGATTTAAAGACTCCACCACATTGGCATCCAAGGGGACTCACTCGGATGGATCACCTCTTTCCTCACCAGAAGAACCCAGAAGACCCACCTCCCACCTCTCTCCACTGAACCCAAGGAATTCACCTGCAGAGTCCCCCAGGGTTCATCCCTCAGCCCCACACTCTTTAACGCATACATGACACCGCTGCTGACCATCATTAGATCCTACGATCTCATCATGATTTCCTAAGCAGACGAGACCCAACTTATCCTTTCATTCACCGACGACCCCACCACCACCAGAACCAACTTCCACAGATGCATGACAAACATCACTGTTGGATGAAGAACAGCTGCTTGCAGCTGAACACAGATAAGATGGAAGTACTGATCTTTGGCAACAGCAGCAACACATGGAAAGACTGCTGGTAGCCATCAGACCTAGGATCTGTACCCACTCCTTCCAACCATGCCAGAAACCTCGGAATTATCATTGACAACAAGCTCACCATAAAATCAAAATAAACACTGTCTCCTCCACCTGCTTCCTCACTCAAAGCATGCTACGTAAGATCTTCAAGTGGCTACCCCTACACACAAGATGCACAGTGACACAAGCCCTCATCACCAGCCAACTGGACCATGGCAATGTCCTCTACATAGGAATTGCCGCACACCTTGTACAGAGACTTCAGACCATACGGAACACCGCAGCCAGACTCATCCTCAGCCTTCCCACATAAACCCCCATCACACCCCACCTCAGGAAATCCGTCTGGCTCCTCGTACAGAAGAGATGCCAATTCAAGCTGCGGACTCACGCACACAAGGCTCTACACAACCAAGGGCCTGTTTACATTAACCACTGCCTGAACTTTAACCAACCATCAAGAAGACTACACTTTGCTTCCCTTTCACTTGCCCATACTTCCCGCATTTACCAAAGTAGAAGTGGAGGAAGCTCCTTCTCCCAAATCGCAGCAAAGAACAGCTTCCTCACGCACCTCTGGACCATCACCTCACTTATGGATTTCCAAATGACCCTCAAGACCTGGCTGTTCGATTAAGCTTATGGGGCCTGCAAGTACCTGGATACCCTATTGGGTGATTAGCGGCACTTTATAAATCCTGATTGACTGAGGAGGCAAACACCAGCTACAATAGAGGAGGTTTTGATAGCAGCAGTGTCAGGATGCAAGTGAGCTATTTTTCCAACCGCCGTGGTCATGTACGCCTCGTTTGTGGTTATCAGCTTTGGTGCAAACAGCTATTGGGCCACTATTGCAAATTTTAGCCTATGGCTCTGACCACTGTGCATTCGACCACCCACTGCATGGTTGACTACAGTCAGAGGTGTATGTTCAACATGTTATATTAGCAAGGTAAGGCACCTGCCATGTTAGCGGTGGGTAAACTGTACATAGGCGAAATGAGCCCGCAGCACAGTATACTGCGGTTATTGGTAATACATGTTATGCTACCCTCACTATAGGGGAAATTTGACTGATTTTGTCTCGGCTCGATTACGCTAATGCCTTATTCAGCGGCTTGCCTGGGTACATGATTCATCGCCTTCAGGTGATACAAAATGCTGCAGTACGTCTGCTCTTCTCTCTTCCCAGGAGGTCGAGCGTGCGGAGCCATTTACGAAGCCTGCATTGGCTCCCAGTGCCACACCGAATTTTGTTTAAAATTCTTGTGTTGGCATTTAGAGCAGCTCATGGCCAGGGACCGACGTATTTGCAGAAACGGTTCTCATTCTACATTCCCAATCGTGCCCTACGATCGGCCAACCAATGCCAATTGGCCATTCCCAAATACAAATACGCCCGACTGGGCGGCCAATCAATTTCAGTTAAGGCAGCTTCTGCTTGGAATGCCCTTCCCCTATTCCTCAGAGCCTCTACGACCATTACTGTTTTTAAGAAAGAACTTAAGACTTATCTGTTTAACGCTCCACTCTAACAGACTTGCTCTTGATCTATCACTCTTGTTGTTAAATTACTCACCGCGCCAGGATACCCCGTGGTAATAGAGCACGCTATAAAAGTTTTAATAATAATAATAATAATAATATAAATTCTTTAATTTGAAGATGTGCACAATTCTGCTACAGACCTGTGAAGGGCAACTTGGGGATGAGAGGTGGGTGTTCAAGATCTGACAATGATGATGTAAAATGTGCACTTCTTCGTGAAGCATTGACGTTCAGACACATGGCTTTAGCCTTACTCTTCACATATGTTTCTCTGCACACTGTGACTAAGATACATCTTTGTGTTACTCTTTACATAGATACCCTGGGAGAGCCTCCAGTCTACTGCCCATTTACAGACCTACACATCATGGAAGAACGACATATCATTGTGAAGTTCAATTTAAATAGGCAAACAATCCTGGATCTATTTCATCATTTGGAACCTCACCTCAATAATCCTACATCAATACCACCACTAGTTAAACTCAAGTAATTGTTTGGCCATATGCCTCTTCCTTACAGCAGCAGTCAGCTTACACAGTCCAGGCAATATCAGATTCTCACCTCATAACACGGCAGAATGGTTTACCTATTAGGTCTGGTTTCAGTTTGATGAATTATCATTTATAAACCTTACATCCCTCATGACATCTGCTTCAACTCTCTATCGCCCCTACAACACATCATGCATGCTATGGTGGCGAAGTCCGAATATGGCAGACAGTACACCACTCAAAATAAAGACGGAGCTTTAGCACAAAGAAACCACCTTACTAGTATTGCTCCCTCAAAGCACACAATGATGGTGCGATGGCAACAGAGATCAGCGTGTTTGTCAATACTGTTAGGGTGGATTTTTAAGGGTGGGCAGCACTCCACAGAAACTCACTGAGCTTTTAAGTAACTCCACGGAATTCCGTGGAGTAAGACTGTGAGTTCCGCCCACTCCTAATTACAAGTGCATTATATCTAATGGCACTTGTAGTAAGATGGAGTAACCCATCTGCTGAACTCTAAATCAGGCTCTAGGAGTTCAAACGAATTATTATGTATGTATTTATTTAACATATACAGCAGTGAATCCACAGAGATGCTGCTGTTCCCTACTCTAATACAACAGCTTAAAAACAACTAGACAGACCGTATAAACATATTCTAGATATTCTTAAAAAGAAAAAAAACTCCGAACTCCTACTTCTACTCCAAACAGAATTAGAATAAACACATCCTATCATGCTGTTTAATACATTGCGGTATAATATTCTAAAACCATCTTGTACTGGTGATCCCCAAGGTTAAAAAGGCACGTATGGGGGGCAGTTCCTTCCGGTTTCTTGCAGCCAGGAGCTGGAATAAGCTCCCGCTGGAACTACGACTGGAACCGTCGGAGGCAAGGTTTAGGGGAAAACTTAAAACCCATTTATTTGTGCAGTAGACTGGCTCTGTGAGCTTTGCTGAGGGCTTGCTGTTTCCACTTACTACAGCGCGGGGACACGCCGGTGCGCGTAACCAGTCGCTTTATAAGCTTCCCTATTATTATTATTATTATTATTACTAATCCGAATAGCTCCTTAAAATCTTTTAAAATTACTTCAAAAAGATGTTTTAGTTATACTAAATATTTCTGAAGGATGGTTGAACAATAAAAATAATGCCTTATCACAAGTCTCACAGCAAAATTTCTCCGATATATGAACCAAATACTTAGATCTCAAAATGTGTTGACCTGCACAGAAGAACAGCACAGGCGCAAAATCGTGAATTGCTGCATTACGAAATTGACAACTACGAGGACCTTTGACTACTCAGATTTTGACCCCCAGATTCACGTTGAGAGGGAGCAGACCAAATTTAAACTTCATATAAATGGATGTTACTTGAGGGTCTAAATTTGCTTTCAGGTAAAATTGCTTCTCACCATGATTGACAAGAGAACAGTTCCATTGCAATCTTGTAATCAGCTGGCGATGTGCTAAATCTCATTGATAATGTTTGAGTTTTATCAATTTTTCAATTTACAAAACAGAATTTTTAATGAGTTTTATGCAAAACATTCTACTTTTAAAAAAAGTCTAATCGGACAATTCTATACCAGAATAATTTAGTGAAGGACAACACATAGCGGAGAATTTGTGCACGGGCTCTATGTTCAATACTGGTTAATGTCAGCTCTAGACAAATCATTTCAATGGAAGATGACTACCCTAAACTTAAGTAATGTTTGAAAAGTTTAGTCTCAATGCTGGTATAACTATTCAGGGCTGCTATTGGATAGTCCTCAGCCACAAATAAAGTACTACTGATGGGATTTTGGAGAATTACGCTTTTAATAGCAATGAGATGTTTCTACCCCCTACCAAATTAAAAAATGTCTTTAAACCTAGTCCGATTGTGGAAGCTTTAGAAATGTGACCCTTTACATGTTGGACCAAGAGAGATTATTTCAAATGAGTGTTCTAAGATAAGTATTTGCCTTCACAATAGCTAGTTTAGCCGCTTCAAAAAGGCATATATATTGAGATTTCACACCAGAGCCTCCCATTACCATGATTGTTGTCTTACCTTTGTTAACACTCACATCATACTTAGATTAATAAACTGCTAGAACATCTACCTGCCTTTGAAGACCAACCATTGTGAGAGACATCAAAATTAAATCGTCAACATACATTAACACTGAAATTGGTTTTGAACCTAGTTTCGGAGGGTGCACTTTCAGATAGTTTATCAGATGAGCGAGGTATAGGGAAAATAATAAGGATGACAGGCACGGCCCTGTTTTAACCCATTTAGAACTACGATATTACAGGTGCTATCTGACTCAGAAACAAGTAAGAGCCTTATCCAGTTCTCTGAGTGTAAATAGGTCAAAGGTCTTAATAAAATAAACAGAATGCTACAGTGAATTAATTTTTGCCATGATAAGTGACGGTCAACTTTGTTGAAGGCATTACTAAAATCGACAAAAGCCAAGTATAGTCTTGCCTTTCTCACTCCTATATAATATTCAGCAATCATTATTAAGGATAGATACTTGTCTATAGTACAGCAATCGTCTCTAAAACAACACCGCTCCCGCAGAAGATGTTTGAGTTGGTTAAATTAGAGAGCCTTTGGCAAACATTTTGGGGCAGATCTACAAGAAAGTGCCACAGCGCTGCACCACAAGCCCTTTGGCTGCGCCTCGCTGTGGCACTTTCAGAGCACAGGAATGCGACATATTTACAATGATATGTCGCATTCCTTTGCTCTCCCCTGTGCTGGCGCAGAAGCAGCTGCCATGTGCCGGTGCAGGCACCCTTGCACCATGGTGCAAGGATGCCTACGCCATGGGGAGATTGCTTTTGTGAAGGAAGGGGCCCCTTCCTGCACAAAAGCAATCATTGCAGGCATTTTCCTCTTTTAATGCGTGCTGTAGAATGCAGCACGCATTGAAAGAGGAAAAACGAGGAGAAATGAAAACATTTCTCCTCGCTTCGCATGGCTACGCCACCCCTATGGTGACGCAGCAAACTGACGCATTTCCAGGTTTACGATTTCTCGTAAATCTGGAAATGCATCAGTGGACATGCGTGGGAACACCCACAGCAACACCCATGTCCCGCCCATAACACGTAAAGTGCTGCGTGAACAGGGGCGATTTTTACAAGCACAGGTTAAGTCACGCAGGGTGACTTTACCTGTGCATGTAAATATCCCTTAGCAGGCTGCGCTACCGGTGCGTCACGCAACGTAATGCACCGGCGGCGCATGGGGCTTGTAAATCTACCCCTTTGCCTTTTACATTCAAAAAGGACATTGGTCTGTAGCTTTTAGGGTCATTCCTGTCACCCTTTGTATATAGCGGATTAATAATACTACCCTTCCCGGAAGATGGGTTAGATCCTGGCTGGACATAATAATCAAAGATTAGTTTCAAACAAATTTCCCAGGAATTTGAGCAGGGTTTTAATATACTAATGATGATTTTATACGGGTCAGCTGCCTGTGAATTTTTCAACACTTTTATTATTTTAATGATTTCTTCTGCAGACAGGTTGTCCTAGTCTATAGAGGGGAGAAGTGCTAGTTTTAATAAAGGATACTGTTTTCCAGTCTCTGGATACATTGCCCTATGTGTGGCTGCCAATGAGATTCATCTAAAGGAATTGCTTTTATCAAGTGGTCTTTACCTAAGCACTTTGCAATTATGAACCAGAACTTACTGGTATATCTTGAAAGAATTGCACTCTGTAATGACCACCATAATTTCGATACTTGGGCCATTTTTTTTTTTTATATCAATTTAGATAGCATAACCTTTTTCCACAAGTGAAAGCTAGCTTGAGAAGAATGGGCCATGGGTTTACCCAATTCTTCATAAATTTCAATGACTACATTCTAATGGGAGGGAATGTTTAAATTGTTTGTGGTAGAGATAACCATATATTGAATATACATCCATCAACTATCATTCAAAATTGGATGATTTACATAAATCCTACTCTGGCAGATTTTATAATCCTATTTTCATGTGAGCCAATTTTTGGACTATGAATGAGAATTTAAGATCAATTGTCAACTGACGATGATTGCTCCAAAAATGGGCACGTAATGTGGTGCTGGTATTTTTTTATAGAATCCAGATAAGTAAAAAAAGCATAATCTAATAAGGACCTAAGCGTACGGTGCTGCCATGAAATATTTTCAGAGGAGAAGTCATTAAATCTTCCATTGATTAAGACTACATTTTATTCCAGGGCCCATTCAAGTAAAAAAAGGGGCTGTTTATAATTGAAATAATTCAGTTTAATGTTTCATCCCACCACAGGGAGCTTGCATTTGTTGTTAGCGCCCATGAAGTCTCTAGGTGCATAGTCAAACACTTGGACAGATTCATTGAATCTAATCTTCACTAAGTGCAGAACTTAACCTTAAGGTCACAGAGACCATTGTACCCATCAACAGAGGCCAGGAGCTAATATTTCTGAAGATGGCTAAAAAGTGGTCAAATATGAAGTTTATCCTGTTTCACTATAAATTCGCATTCTCCCATGTGACCTTCAACTGGCATCCGCTTCTTTGTAAGAGCCCATGAAGATATAGCAAGGAGGATAAGAGGGAATGGTAATGGGTTGCTCTTGATTGTGTAGAAAAATGTTTTTCCAATATTTTTTAATTGGAGTAGTTAGTATTTTTGAAAGATTGAGAGTAAACCTGTGGTGATGCAGGCAATTCTTTGTTGCCTCCAGGGGTTGTATGTCAGCACAATGCGGGCTATTACCACGCGTGCCATTACAATGCTGTTTTTACAACGAAAGTCATTATAACGACTTGCCTGTATGCGCTGGATAGTGGAATAATTTAATTTCCTATTCCAACTCCAGCCCACGTTACAGTAGGGAAGGTGTTGGAATAGAAAATTAAACTATTCCTTGTCCAACAGCGCCCTCCAGTGCACTTGCGTTGTAAAAGCAGAGTAGTAATGGCAGCGCGTGGTAATGCCCGCGTTGTAAAGGCTGCTCCCCCCTCCAGGTGTTGTTATATGTTGGTGACTGATAAGGTGTGGATCAACAGTTGTCATGATATAGAAAAGCAGGCGTTTTTTTGCAGATGAAAATGGGCTTCAATGAGAGCACCAACTTTTGTGTTGATTCTTGTTACAAAACCTCAGAAATAACTATTACAATCGGTGCCACAAATGTACAAATAGATTTTTTTCAGAGATCTGTCATGGCCATAAAAACGATTTGTAGATACTAGAAAAACAATTCTCTGTTAACTTTCTTTAGGCCTAACCACCATTCAAAATCCACCAATCACTTTAGGATGATAATAGAATAGACTCATTTCCTGATCTCCAATACGGAAACCAAAATAATCAATTTTTTCCCTTGCTTATTGCTTCTCTCTTGGCAGGGCACTTCGACCTAGGAGTCCCTGAAACACCCAGGCTTCTGACGGTAATGTTTTCCACTCCTCTAGAAAATGCAACATACGACCTCCAACCTGCTACTTTCGGCTAGCGCCTACCTGGGACACATCATAATCTAGAATGAGAATTTTTTTCAGAAAGATCCTGTTTCTGTTTATTGGGCTACTGATCAATAAAACTCCTTCTTTGAGAATTTGTAATTTGCTCGGGTGGTTGCACTCGTCTGAGTGGTTGCCCGTGATTGGTACTGTGGAAATTGTAGGATTAAGAATATTTCCTGTCTTTGAATAGATGATACATCCTATCCTCAATCTAATCGCCAAAAAGAAGAGTGTCATCAAATGGCATTCACAAAACTGTAGATCTCTGGGTTACATAAATATTCCATTCCTTTTAATAATATTTTGCATCTGGTTACTATTGATGCTCCACTGACAAAAGCAGAAGCTCTGAAAACATTTTGGGCCAGATGTAGGTAACTTTAATTTACCGTCTCATAAATACCGAATTTTACCGATTCGGTATTTATGAATCGGTAAATTTGAAGGAGGGAGATGTAGGTAATTTTTTTTTTGATTTACCGAATCGGTAACATTCGGTATTTACCGAATCGGTAAATACCGATTCGGTATTGCCCATTGATTCCTATGGGCCTTGAAGCCCATAGGAATCAATGGGCAATACCGTTTCGGTATTTACACACATACACCTATATTGATGGAGCAAATTAAATAATAAAAACTCTATATGAGGCATGGCTCATTTGCTAAACTAAAGTTATTTGTGTGATGCTTGACATCAGTGATGTAACATTGATGGCAGACTCCCAATACGAAAACTGTTCCAGCATCACTGTCCCCAGCCACTGTTCCCCCAAATCACTGTCTCCTCCTAAGCTCAGCAGGGAGAGAGCTTCCAGAAATCAGGTTTGAGGTCTTACTCAGACAACAGACTCTACTCCCTCTCTCCTTGTTTCAGTTGAGACAGGAGGCCGCCTAGTTACGTCTCCTCTATTTGGTGGGCAGGGTTCCCATTTTCAACATTTACCAGTTGTTTTCTGTCTTGGAAGTAGGATTCTCCTCACAAGTAAGAACTGGGAAGAATATGGGTGGATTGCAGGAAGAAGCCATGAATCATAAGTGGGAAGACTCATGCGAGTCACGAAGATCCTCCCCCAACAGTGGTTGAGATTAGCATGTTGTTGTGCGGATCATCAGGTAAAATTTACACCATGTTTTTTTTCATGTGATGAACTATTCTGCCACAATAGTGAAGCAAGATAGATTGTCATTAAAGGGGATCTTTTGGTGTATATATTTATTTAGAGCAGGTATGAGAGCACGAATTACCGAAAATTATCTGGGCGCTAATAAGAACCTTCACTCGGAAGGGAAACAGGTCCTGTGCACACGCATCCAGTAAGTGGCCCTAGAGTCAGGACACGATCGGTGGGAACAAAGATCTCTTGAGGTAGAAATGAAGTTCAAACACAGTGGTTATGATTGTGAAGAAGATTTATAGGTCAGTACAAATAATAATATCCAGCCGACACATGTTTCGTCACACCATGAAGGGGATGTGATTTATCAGGGCTAAGAAGGACATGGACAAAGGATACAAGACAAGTGAAAGGCAATTAGAAAATGGGCAGATAGGATGTGACATAGATAGTAGGTGGGTGACTGCATCAGAAAGTGGGATAGTCTTACAGTGGTAGTGGAGACCTTATGGTGCGTAAAGACATAGGGCCAGATGTAGGTCACCAAATACCGGTCGGTAACGGCCGATTTCGGCCGTTACTGACCGCTATTTGGTGATTGAGATGTAGGGGGCCTTAAATTTACCGAATCTGTAAATTTACAGATTCTGTAAATAACCGAATCGGTAAGTTTACCGAATCTCAAGTTTGTGATGTAGGTGGCACTGAAAACAGTGCCACCGGCCCTTAATAATTCGTTATTTACCATGACATACTATGTCATGGTAAATAACTAATTCCTGTGTACATGCACATCTGTGCATGTACACCTGTGCCACAGGGCATGTATGTGTGCCACATGGCACACAAGCCAGAATGAGGGGTGCAACAGGGTGTCAAAGTGACACCCTGTCCCCCGTGCAAATTCGGTAATTTTACCGAATCGGTATTTACCGATTCGGTAATTGACATTGATTCCTATGGGCCTCAAGGCCCATGGGAATCAATGGCGATTACAGAATCGGTAAATACCGATTAATTAATTACCAAATCATACCGATTCGGGAATTAATTCGGTAAAATTACCTACATCCCGATTGCCAGTTCTTAAATACCGAATCAGTATGATTCGGTATTTAAGAATCGGTAATCTGGGATTACCTACATCGGGCCCATAGAGTGTAAAATCGAACAAAAAAAACCCATATAAAACCAAAACATAAGGTGAGGTGCATCTGAAAGTCTTATTAAAACCACGAGCAAGTCTGACAATGAAATGGCATTCTGAAAGGGAAGACTGGTAGTCAAAACATTGACTGTCACGTTTTTTCCTAAGAGAAGACAAATATGCAAACTATGTAAAGTATGACTGCATGCGTGAGCAAAAGGGTAGGGTGCATGTGAAGACGAAATAACCATGCGTAAAGCTCAAATACGACTGTTAGAATTGCAAAATGGTGGAAAAAACAGCCTTAACTGTAAGTAACAATTCGAGCATCAATATTTAAAATTTAAATCAAAAAGGCTAGAAGGATGTCAAAAAGCGTGCCCACTGCATGGTTTAAGGAAAGGGATCAGACCAAAATAATGCTTGGAGGTCAGGGTCAGAAAAAACTGGATCATCTATACACAAGTTGCAAAATGTAAAAGAAAAAGGCAAGGTAGCATGTCAAATGAGCGAATGCGTGTGTGCAAGCAATAGGTCCACAAACGTGTGTTGATTAAAATCTGGGATAACTGTAAGGCAAGTCTCGAAATTAATATACCAAACGGGTCCGTCCGGATACTAAATATCATGCTACACAAAGTGATGTTACTCGAGAGAAACGTGACATAGGGAAAATAACGTAAAATACATACATTGATTGTGACACAGAGCGCTGATAACGATTCTCAAAAAAATGCAATACGAGTTGTATGCTCAGTAGACAAAGAGGTAAAACACGGGCAAGTAAGAAAAAACAGACAGTCGAGAAAAAGAACCTGAAAAAGAGCGAAACCTGAAGACAGCCATGAGAGAAATAGGAACGGAAAGTAAAGGCACATATTTAAAAGTTAAATAACTGCTAACGTAAGCGAAAATTTATAAAATTACAAGGACTGCTATGTTACCTGTAATGCTTGGACTTAGCTTCAATCCACATGAGCGAGGAGACGTATGCAAATCTAAAATCGACCTATTCAAATTCATCAGGAATCTGAAACTACGTACGCATTTCGCTAACTCCCCTGACATCACCAAGAATACCATCAGTATCTACAACACCAACACACCCAGCTTTCAGACGATCAATGACATAAAAGCGACACATCTACTGCTATCTATCACAGATAACGATGACCATCCTATGAGTGTAGACAATCTCTTACAAGACTTAAACATTGACCCTTGTACCACCATCCCCAGTGGCCTTAAAACAAAATCGACATGGACACCTACCTTGCCAAGTGGCAACTTCATCGATGTCTTCCACAACTTGGTACTTAATAACCTGAACCACTATGAGTCTAAAACCCTAACCAATTCCAGACACATCAAAGACAACCTAACCAGACAGAGGAGAGCCCTGAATCTTCTCAGCAAAAACGATAGTATCATTATCAAAGAGGCAGATAAAGGTGGGAATGTCATTGTCATGAACCGGACGAACTACAGTGACGAAATCATGCGTCAACTTAATGACAACCTCTGTTACGAGCCTGTCAAAACCAACCCCATGGGTCCCTTGACCATCCTTATCAATAAGAATCTCCAAAAATGGCAAACCGAAGGTTTACTGGATGAAGATGAAACACTGAACATGAAGGTTGTGAGACCCACCTACCCCTGTTTATATATACTTCCTAAAGTACACGAACCGGCACCCTTCCCCCCAGGAAGACCTATCATCTCAGGGATAGGGGGACCGACAGAAAGACTTTCCTAATTCGTCGACCTATTCTTGAATCCCATGGTCAGGAACCTGCCCTCCTACATCAAGGACACAAAGCATATATTGAGTATCTTATCGGATATTCAGTGGCAACCCAACACCATCATGGCCACGCTCGACGTGGTGTCGTTATATACATCAATCAATCCTGCCCTGGGCCTCCGCACTATAATGAAACTTCTACAACACAGACCAGCCAATTTTTGGGCACGCACTGACATGCTCATTGCCATGATGAACATGACACTTAGTAACAATTACTTTATTTACAACCAGAAGTGATACAGACAGACCAAAAGGGTCGCTATGGGCTCGAAATTTTCGCCTTCCTTCGCGAACCTTTACATGGGTGCGTTGGAAACCGAATGGCTTTGGCGTCCTAATGGTGCAGAATGGACAGAATATATAATATACTGGGGCAGGTACATTGACGACTGCCTTCTTCTCTGGTCTGGTTCACAAAACCAATTGGATGCATTTTGCCTATATCTCAATACTAATAACATGGAGATGCAATTCACCTGCCACTCTAGCTCCTCACGTATTTCCTTTCTGGACATCGAGCTTTATGTCAAGGACAATGCCCTGCATAGCAGACTTTTCCGTAAGGAGACATCGTGCAATGCACTCTTACATGCGGACAGCTCTCATCCCATGCTCCAAATACAAACAATTCCTTTTGGCGAATTCACAAGGGCACGACGCAACTGCAGTGAGAACACTGAGTTCAACACTTGCCTCGAGGACATGAAGGAAAGATTCGCCAAACGTGGCTACAAGCAGGCCACTATTGAAAAAGCAGCAGCAAGAATTGGAACTGTCAAAAAAGAGAACACACTTATCTCCAAGAACAAGGTACCACCTACCAAACAAGTAGCAAGGGTCATCACTGACTACAATGAAGCCAGTGTGGTCATGAGGCAAAGCTGTAATAAACATTGGAAAACATTACTCAACGACACAACAATGAAAGATGTCATCCCTACCAAACCCCAATTCACATTCAGAAGGGGCAGAACTCTGAGAAATAGACTGAGTCCCACAGTTCCTACCGCGACCATTAGTCCCTCCTGGCTCAACACTTACTCCATTGGCTTCCACAAGTGTGGGTGCTGCAGCGCATGCAAATGGGCATGCAACAGAATCAAGGAGTTCACAGATTGGAGGGACCTTAAATTCCAAATCACCCAGAATATCAATTGTAACACCCGATATGTCATCTACATCATTGAATGCACCTGCAAAAAATACTATGTAGGTAGTACCATCAGAGCTTTAAAGGAACGTATCATGGAGCATGTGAGGTCTATGCACAATGGGGATGCCAGATACCCCTTGGCCTCACATATCAACAACTGTTCCACACAAGGGCCCAACAAGAGTCTCAGGTACTAAGACATCAACGTCATGGAACCTGGTACCAGAGGTGGCAACCGTGAATTAAAACTCAGGAGAAAGGAAGCTACCTGGATCATGCGCCTCCAGGCAGTTAAGCATGGACTCAACATAGACCATGAGCTTCAATATTTCCTGGGCTCTTGATCATTACCTCTGTCATTTTCTAGATTTCTGTACTTATTTCAATGTCCTTTTTGTTTGCTCATCTAAGTCGTATTTTATTTGTATCTATTTTTTATTGGATCCATGTTCTCCATTTTCTGAATGACGCTCTGCCAGCAGAGCCTGTTTATTTTATTTTTAGTTTCATTTTTGTTCAA
Source organism: Lissotriton helveticus (assembly GCF_964261635.1). Lineage (NCBI taxonomy): Eukaryota > Metazoa > Chordata > Amphibia > Caudata > Salamandridae > Lissotriton > Lissotriton helveticus. Next base: position 6,181,108 of record NC_136062.1, on the reverse strand, counting down.
AAGTATCATTGTACCTGTGTTCGTACTGCTTACAGTTGTTTCCCTTTTGAAATACTTTCTCTTGTGCTGACTTTCCATACCTTTTGGTACTCACCTCGCTTTCGCTCTTCTCTTTTCCTTTGGACTGCAACCGTCCACTCGCCTCTTCTCCCCTTGCTATGGAGATCTTATAATTTTTCTCCTTGCACGTATACTAACCTTAGTTACTTTATTTATTTTTATTTACCTTTATGTCACACATTTTCTCCTTACTCTCATTTTCTACTGCCTACTTTTTCTGGTTGCGCACATACGACATACCTGTATTTCCCTATATTTTGGAGCCTTTTTTCCATTGACCTAGTCATGTCTTCCGGTTTTACCACCTTTTGCCCGAGCCCCCCCTTTTTCTGCTTGCATGGATCGTGCACCATTCAACTTTGGCGCATTCCTGCAAACGTTTTGTTCGATAGACTGGGCCTTCCTTTGTATTCCATATCCTTATCACTGGATTCCACAACCTACACTCTGGATCCAGGTTTTTTCTGGTTTTCACACGCCCCATCCATGCCATGGGACTACATGCCCGATGGTTTCTTTTTAGATGGGCAATTTTGTGCGACTACATTTATACGGACTTTGCCCTTTTGGAGACATTGTCGTTGTTTGCACCTCTCTACACTATGTCCAGGAACCACACATCCGGTGGTTTCCTCCCTACTTCCTATGTAGTTATATATCAGGTCAGCACTCTAGTGCTACTCACTTTCCTTACGCAGGCCACGCCCTTCACCATTTGAACCTTGCGGGTGAAAGTATTTCTACCTCTTTCGAGTGCACACACGTTGACTCCATTACCCGGATGTTCTACATTTCCCGCGCGCACACACCTGTGCGCCTTCTCCTTTTCAGGTAAGCCTTGCTGGTGTTTCTCGTATATAGACACCTCTGGTGGCCCCAGGAGCTCCCGCCGTGTTTACTTACGAAATCCCCCGTTTCCCCTTTTAGGTCCCCGTTTTGGGTCTGTGACGCACCAGTCCAGATTATTTTACCGTTCCGATAGCAGGGGACTTAGGTGGCTTGCAAATGAATCTTTTCCGCCATCCCGGTAAGACTCCGATACCTTCCTGCTTAGTTTTAGCCGTGGTATATCCTATGCCTTTACCGTTTTCTTCATTTGCTTATACCATCTCTTTGTGGTTTTGTCACCTTTTCAGAACCCCGACCCCATGACAAGCATTACAGGTACCATAGCAGTCCTTGTAATTTTATAAATTTTCGCTTACGTTAGCAGTTATTTAACTTTTAATTATGTGCCTTTACTTTCCGTTCCTATTTCTCTCATGGCTCTCTTCAGGTTTCGCTCTTTTTCACGTTCTTTTTCTCGACTGTCTGTTTTTTCTTACTTGCCCGTGTTTTACCTGAATATATGATTATTCAACGATTTCTTGTAAAATATATATATATATATAATAAATTATATATATATATAATATTATATATATATATATATATATATATAATATTATATATATATATATAATATATATATAATATATATATATATATATATATATAATAATAATAATAATATATATAATATAATATAAAATATATATATATATATAATAAATTATATATATATAATATTATATATATATATATATATATATATAAATATTATATATATATAATAAATTATATATATATATAATATATATATATATATAATATTATATAATATATAATATATTATTTAACGATTTCTTGTAAAATATATATATATATATAATAAAATAAAAGGTAAAACACCTCTTTGTCTACTGAGTACACAACTCGTATTGCATTTTTTTGAGAATCGTAATCAGCGCTTTGTGTCACAATCAATGTATGTATTTTACGTTATTTTCCCTATGTCACGTTTCTCTCGAGTACATCACTTTGTGTAGTATGATATTTAGTGTCCGGACGGACCCATTTGGTATATTAATTTCGAGACTTGCCTTACTGTTATCCCAGATTTTAATCACCACACGTTTGTGGACCTATTGCTTGCACACACGCATTCGCTCATTTGACATGCTACCTTGCCTTTTTCTTTCACATTTTGCAACTTGTGTATAGATGATCCAGTTTTTCTGACCCTGACCTCCAAGCATTATATTGGTCTGATTCCTTTCCTTAAACCATGCAGTGGGCACGCTTTTTTACATCCTTCCTAGCCTTTTGATTTTAATTTTAAATATCGTTGATTCTGCTTTTTGTTGTCATTACCTGGGCTCGAATTGTTGCTTACAGTTAAGGCTGTTTTTTCCACCATTTTGCTATTCTAACAGTCGTATTTGAGCTTTACGCATGATTATTTCGTCTTCACATGCACCCTACCCTTTTGCTCACGCGTGCAGTCATACTTTACATATTTTTCATATTTGTCTTCTCTTAGGAAAAAACGTGACAGTCAATGTTTTGACTACCAGTCTTCCCTTTCAGAGTGCCATTTCATTGTCAGACTAGCTTGTGGCTTTAATAAGACTTTCAGATGCACCTCACCTTATGTTTTGGTTTTATATGGGTTTTTTTTGTTCGATTTTACACTCTGTCTTTACGCACCATAAGGTCTCCACTACCACCGTAAGACTATCCCACTTTCTGATGCAGTCACCCACCTACTATCTATGTCACATCCTATCTGCCCGTTTTCTAATTGCCTTTCACTTGTCTTGTATCATTTTTCCATGTCCTTCTTAGCGCTGATGAGTCCCATCCCCTTCATGGTGTGACGAAACACGTGTTGGCTGGATATTATTATTTGAACTGACCTATAAATCTTCTTCACAATCATAACCACTGTGTTTGAACTTCATTTCTACCTCAAGAGATCTTTGTTCCCACCGATCGAGTCCTGACTCTAGGGCCACTTACTGGATGCGTGTTCACAGGACCTGTTTCCCTTCCATTTGGTATAGGTCTTCCTACACCAGTAAAGGGGTTGTTTGCCGTCTGGGTTTGTTCTCCCCTGACCTGTCTTGCACCGCGAATATTGACACTCTCTTGACATACTCAATGATCACACAGCCCTGAGCGCCACTTCTTCCTGTCCTCACAATTCAAACCCGAGTTCTGCATTCAAGAACCTTCACTCGTCTGATGTTCTTGGTGAAATTTAGTGAGCAACCAAAGCAATTAAGCAATATTTTAAAATTCAGCAAGTGTGTTTTCACTTTCAGATCACATGTGAGAGTTTTCCACAGAATTCATACCTGTAAAGCAAAGACAAACCCTGCATAGCTTTCTTGACCTAAGAAAACTCTAGGTTCAGTTGACTGGTTGGGTAGAGTCTGTTATAATATATGCACTTGGCACTGTGAGGTGTGTAAACCTTGGCGACCCTTAGAGTGCGGATGACTCTAGGGATCCAACCCAGAGCAACCTTCCCTCTCTTGCCTATCTCTTTCTTCCTTCTCTTCTTGCGCACCTTTACTCTATTCTATCCCTCTTTCTCTATGAGCCAACGTATTTGGCAAGTTACACTCGGACTGACCCTGATTTCAAAGCACACAATATTATATATCCATCCTTGTATTTCATGATCCTTGCTATGGCTTAAGTGGTCTTCCAACATAACCTTTAAAGCTGGTGTTCCATAACATTTCGTGCTCCAACTGTATTGTAACAGGTGTGTTTATTCTGTTATCACTTATTATGTTCTTTTTATATGAAAATAAAAATAAGTTAAACAGAAAAAAAGTCTTATAGAAATAATATAAAACTAGGCATGCAAGAATGCACGTATAATAAACAGTAATTCCTTCCAATCACTAGTTTTATTGAGTCCCATTATTTTCTCTGGCTAGGCTTAAATATTTGTATGCGTATTGACGCAGAATCTGTTCCCCTTTATTACACACAAGCGTAAAGATGATTACAGGTACGTATGCGATAACTAACTATCTGCATCAGCCACTATTAATTGGGCAACTAACAATATTAATAAATCCCATTCAAGGTAAAGACTTCCGTGGCGATTTTTTTTTTTTAAGAGAAGCTGAATGCGGGTAAAAAGTATCAGGGCGTGTTTTTAGACAATCGACGTTAGACACCTAAGTGCGCTTCGCCACAGGATACCTACCACACAAACACCTTGCCTAAATGCGGCTTATTTACATACGGAAAGGCAGCGAGCCTACGGGAGCGCAGGAACCACCATGACATCACACGCAAGGGGCGTGGCGACCTGTCTGCTGGCTCGGAGTTGACTGTCAGTGCTGCCTTGACAGCGGCAGCCGTGGAGTAACGGCCCGTTCTCAAGGTTTGATTTAAGAAGACGCAAGTGGCTGCAGCTTAGTGTATTTTACACAAAAAAGAGCAGATTCCGGGCAGGGAAAGGAGCTGCGCTTCTGAGCCTAAAAGCAGAAGCATGTCTGTGGCCGGGATAAAGAAACGGTATCATAAGACGCATCAGGTAAGGACGGCGGTTATTGAGAGATAGATGCCTTGTCGTGAAGGTGGGCAAATAAGGACCCTCTAACATGGTATTGGCAGGCACATGGACTGTTCTCAGCAGATTGGTGAGGGGCTCTGGGATAGCAGATGGGTTTCCTCAGCTAGTAACTAGTTTGGAAGGCAAGTGCTTTTCTGTTGCTACTGTATTTAAAGCTCGGCTGTCTGCCGTGGGTAAAGGCTATCTGCTTTCAGCCGAGGCACAAGTCGTAAACAAGCATTTGCAATGCAATAGGTCTCGCATATGTTAGAGTTAGAGCTATTGGTGTCGTAAATGACAATGACTTTTATCTCTGTGTCTTGGTTTGGAGTGTAGTGTGTGTATGAATGGAGACACAGCTGCAGTACTGTCTAGAGGACTTAGAATGAGGAGTTACCGCTGTGACCAGTGAAGCAGCTGCAGCATTATGTAGAGGACTTAGAATAAGTAATAACCAATGAGACCAGAGAAGCAGGTAGCAGCACTGTGTAGAGGACTTAGAATGAGGAATTACCAACCGGACCAGAAAAGCAGCTAGCAGCGCTGTCTAGAGGACTTAGACTGAGGAATTACTGATAGGACCAAAGATGCAGCTACAGTACTCCAGAGAGGATATACAATGGAGGAGTTACTGACAGGACTAGAGAAGCAGCTAGCAGAACTGTCTGGAAGAATTAGAATGCAGAATTACAGAATAGACCAGAATAGCAGCACTGTCTAGAGGACTTGGAATGAGGACTTACTACTATAACCACAGAAGCATCTAGCAGCACTGTCTAGAGGACTAAGAACAAGGAAGCGTTGTTCTGAAATACATGGAAGTTAAAGCAAGATCAGATGGAGCACCGGGCCCAAATGGCCTGCCACAGAACCTTTTCAAATCTGATGTAGCTTTTTGGTCAGGAACTCTAACAAACCTTTTCAACTACGCCCTGAGAACCGCAACCATCCCAGATTCATGGCGGGGTGCAATAATACATCCAATTTATAAATCAGGATCTCGCGCTGCCCCTAACAACTACAGACTCATAGCTCTTTTGGACATTGAGGCTAAGCACTATGCAGGCCTCCTCTTGGAGGACCTGAAGCATTGGGCAACGGAACACAACCGGATCCCGATGAATCAAACGGGGTTTGTTGCCAACTCAGGGACTATGACCAATCTCCTAGCAGTGTCAACCATCGTCGACAAAGCACTCTTAACATCCAGGACAGTGCTATGCTGCTTTGTCGATTTCAAAGCAGCATTTGATAGGGTTCCTAGGGCGGCCCTATGGGAAAAGCTAAGGAAGTGGGGAATCCCTGACAAACTACTGGAGGCCATGATTCAACTTCACTCTCGTACCTGGGTACGAGTGAAGTTAGGGTCCGGCACGCATCTCTCCCGGAAAATTATGACAACGAGAGGTGTAAAACAGGGATGCGTGCTGGCCCCCCTTCTCTTTAATCTGTTTATAGCAGATCTGTCACAGACCCTGGATGAAACTAATAGTCATCCTCCAAAGGTGGGCGGCACGGCACTCAGCAATCTGTTATATGCCGATGACCTAGTTCTTTTCAGCCTCACCAAGGTCGGGCTGCAAAGGCTCCTTGACACACTGCTTCGCTACACAATAGCGAATCAATTAGAAGTCAATCTAAAGAAAACCCAAGTAGTCCCCTTTGGGAAGAAACGACATGTCTGCGGTGGGTGGACTTTCAACAACATAAGCCTCGCGATTGGTCAATCGTATAAATATCTTGGTGTCCACCTGGATTCAAGGGGCAACCTTTTAAAACAGCGTCACGAGATTGCAGTTAAAGCCACGACCCTTGCAGTATCTTTAACCAAGCTTTCGAAAAACCTCTCAGGTCCAACCCTTTCGCCCCTCCTGGAAGTCCTGAGAGCGAAAATCGGCCCCACCCTATCATACGGGATAGAGTCATTCAAGGGTAAATTGAATACGGCCCTAAATCAACATACCACCAAAATCTATAAAAAGGTCCTCCAGTTGCCAACTTCTGCATCTGCTGCACAGATAAGACTGGAGATGGGGCTACCAAACTATGAGGTTTTGAATATTGGTGCATATCTAAACTTGTGTCACAAGCTGAGGCAGGCTAACCCAGGCTCACTAGAATCTCTAGTCTGGCTGGAAATCTCCCAGAAAAATCCAGGTGGAACGTTTGGTCGCCTTTTTAAGGACTACATTCAACAAATGTCAGCAGGTGACCTATGGGCTCTTAACCCCAGTCAGACAGCGTTTAAAATCGCCATCAAAAAATGTGTAAGAATGAGATCACTCATCACAGACAAAGCACTCTTCTCAAAACGCAGCCATTCTTGGGCCCTTGTAAATTCTTACAGTCGGCTACTCCCCGCCGCTTACTTTTCCTGCACATATCCACTGTATCTAAAACGCACCCTTATAGCCATTAGAATGGGTGATTGGCGTTTTCTGCAAGATTTACCTCCTTGGAGACGGACAGTGGAAGATCTAACCTGCAGAGGGTGCGGTAAAACAGCCGAAACATTGCTACACGTGGTTTGCCTTTGCCCAGCCTTTAACCTCCAACGCAGGTGCAAACTAAAACCCGAATGGAATAGGTTGGGCGCCCGAACCTGCAGGCAAGCCATCATTGTGGCTCTGAACCCTGAAAACACTGACTTGAATATCAGACTCACAAAGTTCATCCAGCAAGCTTATCGTAATTTTAACTTAAAGAGGTCCTGCTAAATCCTCCCTCTTATTTCCTTTTTCTTTTTTATTACTTAATGACCCTTACGATACATCCCAAATTTCTAGGGGGATGAAACGAAAAGAATATGAGTAGTACCCCTAGGAGAATTGGGTCGTTTTTTAGTTGTTTGATATCCAACTCAGTGAGAGTAAAGAAAATGGGGTGAAGTTCCCAGTATATTAGATTTTAACTTTTGTACTATTTTTTTTTCTTCTGGTTTTTATCCTTCATAAAAATATATTTTTTTTTTTATGGACCTAGGAGGCTGAGGATGCGGAAGACCCCTATTTTTATCATGCCTGGCTAATTGACTGTCTTGTTGTTTTTATTTTTAATAAGTTGTATAAAACGTGAACTATGTAATCCTCTTTTAAAGATATCTGTGTTATATCTAAATAAAGAATTTCTACTACATGGAAGTTTTCTGTTTAATACTGATTTTTAGGTTGAGCTTAAGGGCAGTGTGCATGCGCTGCTCACTCTACAAGGCATGCTGTCTTGGGATAGGCACTGGAAGCCCCACCCACTCTACGCCCATATTTGTCATTAGGTTGTGTCATTGTCCTTCGTAAATGCTGTCTTCTGATTTGTAAGTAGGATTGCTAGTCCCTCCTTGGTACCGCCTTGTCCCATTTGTTACCTCCCATAACGACTGGACCTTTTACTTGGCTTGTTACACAGTCTGCATTATATGTGGGTGAGCACTATTTAGTCACTAATGGGAACAATGGTGGCTGCAGCGTGCCCGCACAGGACAATGGCAGGTGCTTTTCGTATAGAGCGCTATACCACTCTAACTTTAAAAGTGGCTGTTCCCTACTACCACAGCACTCGCGGCACAATGACTACGTTCTTTCACATTTTTTTTTTAATTGCATGCTGAGTGCGGTGCCCGCTTTAGGGACACCAGACTCAGTTTCATTGTTTTCTTTAACTATAATGTGGAACGCGGCGCCTGCTTCAGGGACACCATGCTGGTTTTTTTTTTTTTACTTTATCGGTGAGCGCGGCGCCCGATTTATGGACACCATGCTCTACGATGAAATAGGTCTAACTTTTGCCAAAGTTTGACTTATTGGTATTGCAAATGACAATGCCTTTTAATATTCTAAAAGGCATTGCCATTTACAATGCTAATAGCTCAAACTCTCGTAATTGCAAGACCTATTGCATTGTACATGCTTGTTAATGCATAAAATTAAAAAAATATTCCTATAACAATGTATGGCGAAAAAAACAAAGTGGTTTAGAATGTTGATAAATGCACGTTGGAAAGAAGGTTTTGGGTCATCTAAATTAACAGATATGGTGGAATTGAGCGTGATTTGTCTTCTAAGCTGAGGTATTCTAGCATACTAATTAAATAAATGTATTTTTGGTCCTAAAAATGAATAATCAAAAATTAAAATAATTAACATTTCAGTGTTACTAGGTGTCTTTGAAAAGATGGGTTGCATATGTTAAGCCTAAGTAATGCTGCATACTGTGCCATTTTTAAAAATTTGTGCTAAGGATAGGATCGGATGCACATTTATATAGCGCACAAATGCAACAGCATCTTGGCGCTAATGTAAGTGAGGGGGTATCACCTAGATGTCAAACTATATTTGTGGGAACAGCAGAGTTTTTAAGATCTTCCTAAAAATTCGATAATTGGGCTGGAGTCGCAAGTTAGATGGCAGCTTATTCCATAACTTAGCTGCACGATGGGAGAATGCTTTTCCACCCCATCTGACTCTCCCGATTTTTTCTACTTGCATGAGGCAGGCATTGCTAGATCTTAATGTCCTAGCTGGAATATAGGGCCTGAATAGTCTCTGCATATCCTTGGCCCCTCCCCCATAGAGCACTTTATGGACAGTGCATAAGGCCTTGAACTCTACCCTTTGCTGTATGGGGAGCCAATGGAGGGCTCTGATTCCCTTTGACGTAGAACTGCCTTTGGGAATATGTAGCAGCAACCTAGCAGCTGCCTTTTGCAAAGACTATAATTTGTTACTCTGGGCTTTATCAAGCCCCAGAAGCAGCGCATTACAGTAGTCTAATTTAGGCAGCAGAAGGCCCACTACCACTGTCTTTTGCAAAGCCTGGCGAATGAAAGGGAAGATTTTTCTCATTTTTTTTATAAGGAAAAAACAGGAAGAGGTAAGGCTGTTTACATGCGCTGAAAAATTGAGCTGACTATCAAAAATTATCCCCAGATTTCTAACTTTAGGCACCGGCTTGGGGCATTCCCCTGCACTTGTTGGCCACCACGCGGAGTTCCACAGGGATTGTCCTGGCCAAAATTCCATGACTTCTGTCTTGTCTATATTGATCTTTAGATAGCCCTGGTTCATCCAGGTCAGGATCTCCAAAAGGCATCCATGAAACCTGGCAGCAGTATCCTCAGGTTGTTTGGCTAATGAGATGATTAGCTGGGAATCATTCGCGTTGGATACATTCGCGAAGCCGTGTTTCCTGACAAGTCTCGCCAAGGGAGTGACGTAGATATTAAAAAGCATCGGCGAGAGTGCTGAACCCTGCAGGATGCCACAAAAGAGACTGAAACCCTCTGATTGCATTCCCTCCCAATACAGCTTTTGTTCTCTTCCTTCCAAAAATGATGCAAGGAGAGCCAAGGCTGAGCCACCGATACCAATATCCTGTAAATGTTGGACTAGCACCGAATTATTTACAGTGTTGAAAGCTTCCGACAGATTTATCAAGATGAGAATCGCCTCACCCCCTCTGTCGACAGTTTTCCGAATCTCCTCAGTTGCTACCGTACGGGCAGTTTCTGTGGAATGGTGGGTTCTAAAACCGTGTTGGGTCGGGTCCAACAGATTATTAGTATCCAAGTACTCTGTTAGAGTATTATTCAGTATTTTCTCCAGCACTTTAGCTGCCATAGGAAGACCTGCTATAGGGCGCTGGTTCTTAAGTTCCGAAGGATCCAAAGTGGATATCTTCGGAATAGGTCTAATTATCGCCTTCTTCCAAGCAGTCGGATACTTCCCTGACTCAAGCACATGATTGATTAGAGGATTTAAGTTGCCGACGATTTTACTAGCCCCTAAATGCATGATTCTAGGGGGACACGGGTCAATAGGCGAACCTGATTTATATTGAGCCTAGTATATTCAGAATCTCCACATTAGTGGCTACAGGGAAACTGACTAGACTGGCATGAACTGGTTCTGCCTCAATATGTAGTTCCTCATCCATGTCTATGCGACTCTTCTGAAGGTCGTCATAGATAAGGTGGACTTTATTTTGGAAATGTGTGGCCAAGTTGTTACACATCTCTTGATCTGGCTGAAACCTCATCTTGCTGGGGTTTAGATAGAGAAGTGATCACCTTGAACAGCTCTTTAGCGGAGTTACTAGCATTTTCAATCCTCTGTGTATAAAACAGCTGTTTTGCCCTAACAATGGCCTCTTGATACTGTGTAAGGGCCTAATTATAGACCGTTTTACTATCCTTATTGTAATTTTGCCTCCAAAATCGTTCAGCTCTCCTGCCACTGGCTTTCAGACCTTTCAGCTCTGAGTTATACCACGGCGCAGAGGGCTTAAGCCTCTTAACCGTCACCACTTTCTCCGAGGCCACAGTGTCTGCTGCTGCCAGAAGCCATTGATTAAAATCTGCTACTGCCCTGTCATTGGTCTTAACTGCCCAAATCAGAGGCTGACCCAGTGCAGATTCTAAATCATTTGGTAGGACCTTATTCCAACATCTGATTTCTGTTTTCGCTTCAGCATTCTGCGTATAGGACCCGTACAGAGAGGTTTTACACTTGAAATACACTGCTCTATGATCTGACCAAGGAAGAGCAGTCACATTGGTCACATTGATCTCATCATTATTATAGAAAATGCCATCCAATGTATGGTCCGCCTGATGGGTAGGTTTCATAACCAATTGATTGAAACCAAAGGCTGTCATGTTGTCTAATAATCTGCAGGTATCAGTATTGTTACCTAATTCAAGATGATAGTTAAAATCACCGAAATTTAGCATAGAGTCAGAATCCATACAGGATTCCATATGTGTCATCAGAGCTTGTGAAAAAGCAGCTCAAGGCCCAGGTGGGCGATAAATAAGAAGTCCCTGGAGCTTCCAAAAGTTGTGAGCCTTTTTAGAGAAATCCAAGAGACTTGGGGCCCTACGTAGGTAGCCCAATTGCGATCGCAAATGTAGAAATTAGCAGAACGTCTGCATTTGCGACCACAATTTGGGCAGTGTGCTATGTAGCACACAAAAACCCACACGCAAAATAAGGAATCGCAAAATGTGCGATTCCTTGTTTTGCTAGTGCATTTAAGGAATCCCAAATTGCGATTCCTTAAATGCAATGTAGGAAGCACCCAAGTTGTGCGATTTTGGCTTAAGGAATCTTAAATTACCACCAACTTCAGGTTGGTGGTAATTTGTGATTTCTTTGAAAAATTCACTTTTTTGCATTTTTCAAAGTCCCATGTGGCGCACATACATCCCCTTAGCGCATGTATGTGTCCCACATGTGCACACATGTTTATTTCAGGGGTGCAAAAGGGTGTCCTAGTGACACCCTTGCAAACTTGATATTGCATTCTCAATTTGCGATTCGCTAATTGAGAATCACAAATTGAGAATGTCTTCCAATTCATACCTATGGCCTTCTAGCCAATAGGAATGAATGGGAAGGTATTCCTTATTTGTGAATCTCAATTTGCGATTCGCAAATAAGGAATAGGTGGTATTTGTAAAATATATATATATATATTTTTTTTTTTTTGGTTAAAGACTTTTATTGCAAAATAGTAGTAATACACAGCTTTGGGCCTACAACCCAAGGGGCCGGCCGGGATGTCATGTAACGATCGTTTTGTACTATCGGAGCAACACAGCCCGTCAACCGACAACCTTGGGTCCGGCGGCATATTGAATAAGCTTCAAAATTTCAATTGGTGCATGCTGTGAATAGAATAACATCTGACTTCTTGTATAGTGTATACATTGCAGTACATCGTCAAATAGGTAATATGAACAGTAACCAAACAATAACTGGGCAGCTGACTTCATGCACGATATCTAAATTGGTATGCAGTCTTTGCGTACGGCTATGTGTACGCTGGCTGTGTCACGTCCTCGTATTAAGTCGTCTATAGGAGTCACGTGGAGTCGTAGGCACTACCACTCACACCCCTCGATCCAAACTATCATCATCCTCATCCATCGCACCCTCAGAATCTGTATTGGTTTCTTCAGGTAGTGGGTCATATAGGTCCCCCCTATACGTATTCCATGGCATCCAGATCTTATTCCACTTACGCGGACACGCACTTGCTGTATACACCGCTCGTTCTGTTAGCATTAGTGCGTCCATGTTTCTACACCAGTACGCCAGCATAGGCGTGTCAGTTGCTCCCCACTTCTGCGCTATGTCTCTCTTAGCCACCATCATGCCTATCGTTCCCCAGATTTGACCGTGACGAGCGAGATCGTTAGTCTCCCATATGTTCAGTAGACATTTGCAGGGTTCAGGAATGACAGTGGTCTCCAATGCCTGGGAGACTGTACGCATTACCTACCTCCAATACTCCATCACTCTCGGACATTCCCAGATGGTGTGTAGAAACGTCCCCTCCTCCCCGCACCCGCAAAGACAATACGGGTGTTGTGCCCGGTGAAATTTATGTAAGGTGGTTCTGGTGTAGTACACCCGGTGCAGTATCTTAAGTTGCATCAAACGGAACTTAGCAGAGATGCCTATTTCTTTCGGGGAGGCTAATGCTTCGTTCCATTCTGTTTCGTCCATGTCGCCCAGCTCGCTCCCCCACCTCTCGCAGTTTACCTGTAGGGTCAGTGAGATCGTTTATCAGTTTGCGGTATGTGAGTGAGGTGGCGCTGTGTTGCATAAAATCTGTAAGCAGTCTGTCTTCTACCAGGGAGGCTTCATGGACGTCCGTATCTGTATGTATCACGGTGCACAAAGCATGTCTGATTTGTACGTATCTGTAGAGTTCGTTCGGGCCTAGTCCAAATTGTTGCTGGAGTTGGGGGAACGGGATTACAGTCCGGTCCGCCCACAAGTCTCCCACTGTTGATAAACCAATATTGTCCCATTGTGTAAAGCCCTTGCTCCGTCTCAAGTGCCCTAGCGCCTTAGCATCCCATAACGGAGTTAGTTTAGTGATCACACCGTTCCACCCAAGTTTTGCCTGTGCCGCGTACCATAGTTTCACTGTGTGGTTTGTGGGGCCTATAAGTCGTGCCGCCACCCCTTTGTGATAGAGCGCCGCCAATAAGCTGTGGGTGCCTAGCTGAGCTATACGCCGGATAGTTTTGGGGTGTATGTATCCAGTAATTAATAACCTTGAGCTGCGCCGCCCAGTAATACATCTTTAGGTTTGGCAATGCAATTCCTCCCCCATACCAGCTGCGATTCAGCTTTGCATGCGCTATAAGGGCAGGGCGATTGCCCCATAGTAGGTTAGAAACTAAGGCCGTTACCTGCTGAAAGTAGCGCGGCGACACCGGACACGGGGTGTTTTCAAGCGCATATAGGAAGCGGGGCAACGCCATCGTTTTATACAACGCTGCCCTTCCCAACAGTGTCAGAGTCAGACCAGCCCAGCACTGCACGACCCGCCTTAGGTGATCTAGCGGCGGTCTCAGATTTTTGTCATAGAACTCAGACGGGGTCCTGGTGACATGTATACCAAGATATTTAAAAGACTCTTCCGCCAACTCCAGCTGGCACCCTGCAGGCAGGACTGGCTCCGGTCCGCGTAGTACATAAATCACGGACTTTGTCCAATTCATCGTATAGCCCGATGCCGCCCCAGGGTATCACAAAGGACTAGGAGTTCCGGTATCCCTTGCTCTGGTTCCATCAGATAAACCAACATATCATCTGCGTAGAGGGAAACCCTATCCTCCCATCCCTCCTCCCAATTGACGCCTTTCAACGGTGGCGTAGTCCTAATCAGAGTCGCCAGCGGCTCTAACACCAGGGCAAATATCAATGGGGACAGGGGTCATCCCTGGCATGTCCCCCCTCGCAAGCGGGATCGAGTGTGAGACGTGGCCGTTTGCCACTACGTGTGCCACCGGACGTGTGTACAAGAGGCGGATCCAAGATATAAATTTAGGACCGAAGCCCATATGCGAGAGCACTGCAAAGAGGTATTGCCACTCGACCATATCGAATGTCATCTTCGCGTCTAAGGACAATATCACCGCTGCCGTCGACAGTTGCGGCGCTCGAGCCAGCGCCCCATGAAGTCGCCGAAGGTTCAGAGCTGTACTTCTGAGGCATAAATCCCGATTGGTCTGGATGGATCAATTGTGGAAGGTGGGTCATTAGTCTAGTAGCCAGCAGTTTCGCCAGTATTTTCGCTTCCGCATTTAAGAGAGAGATAGGGCGATAAGAACTGCATTCTGTAGGGGGCTTGCTCGGTTTTGTGATCGCCACGATAGTCGCGGTCCTCTGGTCCAGTGGGAGCTCAGTAAGTGCCAGGCTATCTGTGTACATGGCTAACAGTGGCGCGCTCAACTCCTCAGACATCAACTTATACCATTCAATAGGGATCCCATTGGGGCCCATCGCCTTCCTGGATTGCACTGCCGTAATGGCCAATTGTATTTCGTCCGACGTAATGTCGGCTTCTAATTCTTCGGACGCTTCTGGTGTAAGTGTTGGGGTTGGTATGCGGCTGAGGTAATCCGTGACTACCTCTCTCGTTACCTCTCTATCCGGGGTGTACACTTAGTGGAAATAGTCAGCCAAAGTGCCGACGATATCATCTGGGCGAGATCTAAGTGTGCCGTCGGAGGCGCGCAGTTGTAAGATGGCTCCAGGACCCCTCCCTTTCTTGCCTAACCAGGCTAACATTTTTCCTGCCTTGTCTCCTATGTCATAAACTCTATGGGCGGTTGCTGCAATATTGTCAATGGTCCATCTCTTCAGATGGTCCCCATGGCGTTGCTGACATAATTGTAGTGTGTGCAGGGATTCCGGTGTTGGGTCTTCCATGTGATTCGTGTTTGACGTGTGTAGTGCAAGCTCTAGGTCTGCTAATTCCTTCTGTTGTGACAGTTTGTACCCCGTGACGGACGATTTGGCTTGCCCCCTTAAGACAGTCTTGTAAGCCTCCCAAGGAACTGAGGGAGAGGAAACCGATGTGGTGTTTTCAGCAAAGTAGTACTTCGTGGCTGTCCGTAAGTCTTTTCGAATCGCGGGGATTTTAAAATATCCTGGATATATCGGGTGTATTCGTTTACGGGTCTTTTCCTGGCAGGACAGTGTTAAGGTCATTGGGGAATGGTCTGAAATACCCCTAGGGTGTATAGTTATATTGTCTATGGTCAGAGCTCCAGTATTCTGCGTTAGGAAATAGTCAATTCGCGACAGACTACTATGTGTTGCCGAATAATAAGTGTACTGTTGAAGGGTGGGGTGTAAGTGTCTCTATATGACCCAGCGCCTCCAAGAAACTGGTGAGGCGGGAGGGCCCCTGTGTCTGGACCCGAGCAGGAAGTCTGTCTGTCGCGTCATGAGCTGTCGTGTTAAATCGCCCCCTAAAATGAGGTCACCTGCAGGTAGGTTTAAGAGGAATTTCCCCAGTGCTGGTAGTGCAATGAAGTGGAGCGCTGGAGGTATGTAGACGGACACCACAGTTAGTGGTCTCCCCCCCCATTGCCCCTGTACAGCCGCAAAACGGCCCTGATCGTATTTTTGGTATTCAGAACTATGAAGGGAAATGTCTTCCGCACTAGAATGCCCGTTCCCCTCGAGCCTGATTTGAAGTCAGAGTGAACCACCATTTTGTATCCTCGCCTATCTAGCGCCTGACTTGCTTTCCCCGTAAGATGTGTTTCTTGTAGTAGGACCAGCGCTGGTCCAAGTCTCTTTATGGCCTGCAGCACTAGACATCTCTTAATCTTATCCCCTATTCCCCGCACACTCCACGTCAACAATTTGAGGGGTGCTACCCGTGTTTCCCGCATTTCTCCAGTGGCATTGTCAGTTCCTGAGCTTTGTGCCATGTTTATTTAGTCTGTGAGTATATGGGTGTCTCCTATATCGTAATGTAGGTTGTTTACCTCTCTGTGACGTCGCCAGCGTGGTCTTGCTTACGTATCCTGCCTCAATACTTAAAGTTAACAAAACTAAAACCAATCTCCCCCCTCCCTCCCACCTCCCTGCCTCCCTGCCTAGCGGACTTTGAACTGCCCGCCCCCCCAACGTAGCAGAGTGCTTGTCCCCGTTTAAACCCATAGTACTTGCTTGCTGGGGTAGAGGTCTCGTGGCCGCCTCGGCCCTCCATTCCCTCCTCAGCCTGCCCAGGGCCAGTGTCCGACAGCAGCCCAGTCATCTTTATTCATAGCGGTTGCCGTTCCTGCAATTATCAGGACATCCAGCGCTCTGTCATTGTACATTGTCGAGTGACGCCGCCCCCGGCGATCTTTCAGGAGTTGTACATCGCAATGCCGATTGGCCAGTGCGGTCCCCTTGCTGTTGGCTCCGATTGTTCCTGTTCGTCCGGCGGAGTGCCTTCACTCGCCTCCATCCCTCCAGCCAGTCGTATGCCGCTTCCGGTGTATCAAAAAACCATGTCTTGTTGTTATCCACCACTCTCAGTCTCGCTGGGAATAGCATAGAATATTGCAAGTCTTTCGCCCTCAATGCCTTAACTTCTAAGAAGCTTTTACGTCTGCGGGCGACCTCCGCGGTGTAGTCCGGAAAAAATGCGATTGTGGAGTTCTGGATATGTATTAGCGGTGCGGTTCTCGCAGCTTGGAGGATTGCGTCCCTGTCCCTGAAATTAAAGAGTCTAGCCAGGACCGGCCTCGCGGGCGCCCCAGGTTTTGGTTTCCCGCCAGGGACTCTGTGCGCTCTTTCCACAGAGAAGAAGTGGGATAGACCTTTTGGCTGTAGCCTATTCTTGATCATGTCCTCCACGTAGAGATCCATTGCAGGCAGGCCCTCAGATTCCGGAAGTCCCAGAATTCTCACATTATTCCTTCTAGAGCGCCCTTCCTGGTCATCCAGCTTCTCTCTGATAAGTTTGTTTTCAGTCTCAAGGCGAGCCACTGTCGTCTGTAACTCCGATACATCCTCCACAAGTGATTTCGTGACCACCTCCACTTCTTTTATGCGCTCCGCCATTTTATGAAAGTCCGCCCACAGCAGCGCAACATCAGTAGAAATTGTCCCAACAGTTGCTTGTACTTGCGTCAGGGCTTTCATGACATCCTCAAGAGTCACCCTTTTGGCCCCGTTACCTTCTTGCGATTTCCCGTGGGGTGTGCGTCCTTCCGGTGCTGTCGTGGTGGTTTTTTCGTAGGCATATTTGTCCAACTTAAGCTGGGCCGAGTGGGACTTTGAACCTCTGCCCGCCATCACACCGCCGCCTGGGGTCTCCTTACAGAGACGAGTCTTTCGCGTTCATGCCCTACTTCCGGTGTCTCGTTTTTGTGGCCCTCACGCTGGATCTCTGCTCTGAGTTGCGCGTGGTGAGCGGTCACTGTTGCCGTTACAGTCAAGGTGTGCGCAGTTTTCACTCCACCTGATAGTGAGAGATGAATCTCAATACCGTCTTGCTTCAAACCTATTCGGTGGAGTCACTGTATTGTAAGAGGGAGCAGAGCCCCCCGTCAGAGCTGTGTGTCTTCAGGCTGCGCTTGCTTTATTGTCTCGTGCACAGTGCCAATCAGTTGTAATGAGTCACTGCCCAGTCCGAGTACTCAACTCCGTAGCTCCGGTGCACACCCTGGTCGTTCACTCCTCATTTCAGGCGTGTACTTGCCACTGCCGTATTCTTCTCCTCCAAAGCGCCCAAGTGAGACGCACAGCAAGCGCCGTAGGGGCCAATGCTTGTTACTGCCACAATTTCGGCCTCGAGCCTCACTCACTCCTACCCTGCGCTGGGCAGCTATACTATATTTGCCCCGATTGCGCAGTCCGTGGGGGCAATCCGGCCTCAAACCCGGTCTCCTCTCTGCTGGTGGTTTCGCTGGGCCTCGGTGGGGCGTGTTCGTCAAGCGGGTGCTGCTAGACCCACCGCAGCACTTTATTTAAATATGTCCGTCCGCCGGCCATTACACACTTGCGCTAGTGGGCTGATGCGTTGTCACGGGCTCCGCCTCTCGTCCGCTTACCGCAGTCACGGCGCCGCGGCCCAGACCTTCAGGGCTCCGGGGTCAAGGATGGCTGGGCGGAGCGTCCGGTGGGGCACCGCCGGCCTGCTGCAACTTGCGGTCGGGCTCTCTCCGTACCCCAGGTCGGCGTCTGGAAATCAGCGCGGGCCGCAGGCCCTCGGCACCGCTATCTCCAATTTGCCGCCTCGCTTCAATACAGGAGGTTTACCGGCCGTAGCCGCTCGGTCCCGTACCCTGGGCGCAGCCTTGGTGGTCTCAAATTACGACGGATTATTGTTCGGATAGCTTAAAGGGCCGTTTTCACCATGGAGCCCTCTCGCTACGCAGCCCTCCCTGTTGGCTGCTAGCCACGCCCCCCTTTGTAAAATATTTTGTTAATCCTACCTACATAGCGTTTTGCGATTCTCTAATTGAGATTCCCTAAAAATCGCAATTTGAGAATCGCAAAACTCATATTACCTACATATGGCCCTAGATTATGTAAGTGAAATTTTTTTTCATCGCTCAGAGGTCAAAAGAGTAGAATATCTAAAAGGCATATGGTTGATTGATGATGATGATGATTGAGCCAGATTGAACTGAGACACTCATTACTATAGTGAGTGCTATGCCATGTACTATTTAAAGATGAAATTATGGTACGTTTTCAAAAGTCATTTGCACTGAGAACCACGAATAGTGCAAATACGGGAATACTGACGAATGTTGAAAATCTTGCACTTGAAAAAATGAATGTACAAGTAGTGTAAATGTTCACTGTTATAAAAGCCAAGATTGTACAACACTAAGCTACAGAGCAGGTTCTACGCTGAATGGGAGACTGAACCGTACATTTCAGATAAAAAGGAAGTCGGGCTGCACTAAGAAGGTACGGAGGAGGGCAAAACGGGAACAGCTCAGGGAAATGTGGACAATAGAAAATAGATAATCTCCAGTTTTGAGGCGTTTAGCATAAACCAGCATGGCCCTTGGCCATACATGAAAAAAAAATATTATGTCATTTGTATACCGCTTTCTATGTCTCTTGCGAGGCCTATTTGGCACTATTTTGGATGGTCCATATGTATTACTTATTATATTACATAGCTGTAAATTATCGTTGTGCTAAAATAAGGGGGAAATAAGTAATGAGAATAACGATGTGTTCATCGTCAGCATATAAATAGTAGACCAAGCCAACGTTGATGATTATATCCCTAGGGCCATTTTAGATTTAAAATGGACAGATGTTGTAGCTTGTATACTGTTTAGGTGCACTAAAATGTAATAAAATATGGCATGGACTGTTAATTTGGGGAAAACAGACAGGAGAACCTAAAAGCAGGACTATTTATGTTACAACAAAGGGGCACATGGACTATTTTGTAAACTGGTAGACTTTGTGAGATGTTAAGGAGGACTGACTGGACCCAACCAATGGAAGAAGAGTACTTTGGCATTAAATGAAAGTGTGAATGGAAATTCTGATCCGGCGCTGCACGACCGAAGGAAAAGTACCAACCCCATTGAAGAGAAGTTTGCTGACCTGCTTTGCTAGTTTTTGTTTAGTGCATGAGTTAGCTTCACCTATTTTAACAAACATGCAGCATACAAGACCTTTTGAAAGAATTCAAAATCTGATAGTTGCGTTATCAGCTATAAAGTACAAAATAGTCTGCTTCTATTAAGAACCAGCCCCTCTGAAACGTATAAAAGAACCCCTCCTATGCCAAATGGTTCTGGCCCTGGTTGTCCTTGAGCACCTAGACTAATGTGGAGAGCAAGAAGAGCTCGGGAGTTCTTGAAGACCCACTACACCCACACTCTCAATCATTATAGGCACACCACCCCACCCACACCACAACAGAGTATGCATGCATGAATAAATACACAACACAACTTTCATTTGGAGAAAATATTGCTGCAGGTTTATTCCATTCAAAAGTATGCAAATATGGTGGGTTAACTTACGGGCGATCCAAGGGCAGGCAGCTGTACCAACCTATGCTGTCCTGCCCGCCTGAGCCAAGCACTGTGGAGAACCCAATTGGAGCTACCCTTATAGAGGTGATCCCCTTACTGGATCACATGACACATTGGTCCCTTATTACTCACGCCCATATCAGGGCAGAGCGTAGCAAGGCAAGCCCCCGGTAGTTCAGGTCCACAACCGCCCGAAGGACTTACGGGGCGCAGACGTAATTGTTCCAGGACCCTCCCATGAGGCTCCTGGGATTTGGCTCTGGCACCCCTATTGTGCTCTTGCAGAGGTATCCTTATGTACCCATACTGCTTCCAGATCGCCCTGTAACTACGCCACAGCTCTGGAGGCAGCCCCCATCGCCTAAAGAGCCCACCAACACAGCTGTATTCTCACTTGCCACCTGCATTTTCCCGGGCCTCATTTATGTCCCGTAAGAACAGATTCATGCCCACCTGTGCCAGGTGTACCCCAACTTTGTCAAAATAACCTTTGGTGTTCGCCCGGCATAGCCAATGCCTGCTGAAGTCAAAGCCCCTTGCCCAGCGAACTTGCGCATGGAGCGGGTTATCCTTCTCTGGGAATGTACCAGTCTCTCACATGACTTGCAAGACGGTGATGGCTTCCCAAGAGGGAGCTCTCTTAAACATCACTATATTACCCTGCAAGCTGATGTGGCTCCCACCTCCTGCAACCTGTTGTTGCATCCCTTCTAGCATTTTGTGCCCCCTAACGCCTGTTTCCCCAATTTATGGAACAGCAGCACACTTGCTAAGAAGACCGCTTCCACAACCAGCCTATATACTCTGGCTATGCGGACGGGGCATTTCATGCATCACTGAAGCAGCCCGTAACCTGCCCTGGGAGCAGAGTGTACCTACTTTGTTGAGGTTGACCAGCCATGTGCGCAGAACTTTGCGATTAATAAACCATGGCAAACAAGATTGTTCGCATAGCGCACTTTTGCAGTCACAGCAACCATATGGAGTGACAACTTACGCCAACTACCAGGCTTGTTTAACTAAAGCTCTATAATAGACACCCACCTACCTGTTAACCAGCTGTGACCCTTGATGCTCTATAGGTCTTGCTCCCCACTCTATTTATGCAGATTCCTGCAATGTATCCTTCTGCCCCTGTATGGGCGGGAAAATACCTGTAACATTGCAAATCCCACTGCACTCACATTCTCAGGCAGTCCAGTGGGGGGGGTCCTTAGCATTAGTTCTTCTACATTACCTGGCCTCCTAGCCCGCAAGGGCCCTCGTCTGACAGCAGACTATCTGCTGTGTCTCGTGTGCAATGACCGCACCCTGGCACAAGACGTCCCATTTTACACCTCTGCTAACAGGCTACCTGCAGTGAGGCTGGAGTGAACGGTTGTATGTTATGCCTCTGACCCTAAGAACTTTGGTTTGCTTTGGCAGGGGTCAAACTGTTGCATCTGTCACACTCAAAATAGTGGCAATGTGCAGTTCTTTTGCTTTCTACACTTCAGAGTGGGACTACATACCCCACAAGACCACGAAGTCATGTGTATATTACCAATGATACTATTAGAATCTGAGGTTCCCAGTGTGACTATCCCGCCATGGAATATGTGACTTAAGCAAGGTAGTCTTCGTGTACTTGACATTATCCCTCCTGTCGTACAGTAATTTTGCCTTTACAGTTTAATCTGTGGTATTCCCCCCAGACTTCCCAGGCTGCGTACTGCTGGCCACGTGCACAGCTGCTGGTGTAAAAGGGAATCTCCCTTTGCAACTTGCAATAAAATAACGCCCACTTGAATGTGCTACGATGTAAGCAATTAAGTGCCTAACCTATCTCTTCCCCTTGAAAAGATACCTAGACACCTTGTGTGGCAACTCCCTTTACCCAAGATGCAGAGCACTAAACCTGGTACACTTGGTTATTCCGGACTTTAATTCCTAGTGGTCTATGTGTTATGCCTTTGTGTTTATGCCTTTTTCAAAGCAATGAACCCGCTCACACACAAGACCCACTGGTGGCAAGTCCTTATAACCTGTACATGGAATTTAAATTCCACTAACAACTGCACTGAGGGCAGGCCACCCTCACTGTTACTGGTGTCTGACTAATTGGCCCTTGGAGGCCATAGTAATACTGTCCGGTCAGCAAGCGCACCCACAGTACAGTTGTAATTTAGTAACTCGTGACGCCGACAACTGCAGGTGCCTACTACCGGGTTGAGTGTATGCTGCCCAGGAACTTAAGCTTTAGGCTTGGTGTGGATGGGTTGTTAACAATGCCTGGCAATAAGTGTAGTACCTTTGACAAACCTCTCCTGACTGGCATCTATACCCTTTTTAAACATATTTACAGTTTTTTTGCCACATGGCACCCTACTGTTTGGTGATACGGAACCTCCTACCCAGCATACGCTGACAGTCCCGCATTGCCATCACACCACCTGTGTATCTTGAATCACCATCCTATGTCGCCTAACCTCGGTTCTAGAGTGCACTTAATCTGCGCTGTTGACCAGACAATTTCACAGACCTCTTTGATTGCTAGACCCTGGTGAACACATTAATGGTGTTGAATCTGGTTTGAAACAATGTATGCATGGTGACCTCTATTTGAGACAACTCACCCCTTCGTGGAGTGACAGCTACGCAGGTGCCTAAACAAGTCACCCAACAGACAAGTTGGCCCTGACTACTTTGTGTGTTGGTGCCAGATTTGGAAAGAGCCTTGCCTTCACTTGCTGCCCCCTGGGAAACACACAATGCCCGTGCTCTGGCTGCGATACGGTGATGTCCTCGTGTAGCATCGAACCCCTGGTCAAACAAGAGTGCCAACTCCAACTATAAACCCACATCTTGACAATTGGTGGAATCTAGCTATCCCCAAACTTCTACTGTTGTAACCCACGGTCACGCCTCCTGTTCAGTTCAATGTAGTCATTTATGGCACTGACAACCACAAAGGCCTAATACTGGGCAGTGTAAATGCAGCCCAGGGTGACCTTAAACAATCGGCTTGGTGTGGATGGGTGCCAACTTTATCTGGCTGAAGTGCAATCCCTTTGACAATGACTCCTGACATAATGTGCCAATCCAGGTAGAAGAAAGTTATCCAGCCGGCCTTACTTCCTGTCCCAGTTATCTGAGTAAATTAGTGAAAGATGCATGTTTGAACTGGTAGCTGATACGGTTACTCACACCCGCATACACTCAGCTCAGAGCAGCTCGCTAGACAATGGTTTCCATTGAAAGGTGGTGCCAAACAGACCTCCAAGCACTTTAGGGCTCTAATCCAACAGATGCCCTTTGCATAGGATACCACATCTGGCTTTAAGCCGCTCAGTGCTACTGATGGCTAGGCGCTTCCTGACCCACAGCCAGCTCACCCTGATACAATCCGCTCATGGCTGGGACTCAACAGACACAAACCTAGTTGCCTAAAACATTATCCCTGTGGGGCGGCTGCAAATGGACTGCAAACAACTCCTAGGTATTCTCTACCAATGTTATAAATGGAGATTCTTGTTGGCTAGGGTATGCACCTAAGCCTGGCTAAACCCGCCTCTCTAGACAGGAGAAGGGCGTACACACTTAAGCTGACACCTGCCCACCCCCTGGGTGGTTAGGCAGAAACTTCGGCTTATCCTAGAGGCAGTGTAAATGTAATGTGCCAACCGCACTCCCACAGTGACACACTATGCACCCTACAGAAGAGACTCCATACCAGGTTATTTTAATTACCCACCGTATCGTCCATACAAAAGAAACTTAGTTCCATCTGTCCCTATTACCCTGTTCTACCAAACCTCATCATGACATCACAGGGATTACCTATCTCACTGGGTCAATTAGGCCCCCATCCTACAGCTCAGTTAACAACCCCGTAGTTGCTGGTAGGAACTGTACTTGGCATAACACCTTATGTATCCACTCAATCAGCAGTGTACCATACTAACACTTGTAGCAGGGCGCATATCATAAGTACCTCATGCCCAACTGAGGCATCACATAACGCACGGACACACAGACCCTTCTGTGATTACAATTACCACCTTATGTTCCTAGCAGCGCCCGGACGCATCACTCAGACCAGCCAGTAGAAATGCCGGTGGTGACTAGGGACAAAGCCCAAAACAAAGAAGCGTAACTGAGACTAAGGCCGTCACTAATACAGTAGCTAGTCAATGGGCCAGTGGAAATAGACTAAAATTTCCCTCCTCCGGTCCGAAGAACCAGCAAACGTTGATTTTATTGGGCAGCTTCCAATAGGCTAAACCCTCGTCAGCCGTTCTGGTCATCAACCACATCCCCCCCCTCTGTATACATCCCCCCCCCCCCCCTGTATATCGGAGGACAAGCCTCATGGCCAGGCATAAAAGCTGCATCAAAACGCCCTGCGGCTCCAATCCAGTCACAAATGCAGAGACCGGCCCAAACTCTGCCCGGAGTGAGCCGAGAGCCAGGGTAAGATGCCCCCTTGACATCTCAGATAAGACCCTCAAATTGTCTAGCAGTGCTAGAACGCCAGCAGCTGAACAGCAGGGGCCGCACTACAAGACTGCCTCCTCTAAAACCTAAGGCATAAGTGCATTCAGCCTGACCAAATACGTGACCGGTGGCCCTTGGCTGTATAATCCCCACAGAGTGTGGCAAGACCCATAATTTGCCTTCCCAAACAGAGAACCGAACAATGCCAGACTTGTGTTACAAACAGGTGAGTGTTCTAGATGTCCGTTCTTGAAATACAGGCTATGACAACTCCTGGGCGCCCTCACGCAGCGTTAAGATGCGTGCTAACCCATTCAACAGACTGCTCACTCAACGTCGTCACTGGACAATGCAGCACACTCTTTGCCAATAAGCCGATTTAAGTCATAAATGATTTCCTTGTCACTGTTGGGATGATCATTCTCGCGACTGAGGCTTATGAATAAGAATGCTGGGGAAAAGCAAGTGTGCCACTCTTTCCTGTTTCCCCGCTGCATCCCACTCAGCCATGCATGCCACAAGCACACAGAGGCTGGGCATCCCGCCCCAAAGGCGCTGCCAGGGGCCTCTAGAATAATCGAACTCAATACATTACAGGGCGTACAATCCCCGCTATAGGGAGACAAAATTGAATTGTGTTGGCATCCGCCCACACTGTGCTTAGTCTACGCTGTGAACTAACCTTTCCTCATTAACATTTACGAGACAACCTGCAGGATTACAGAAAGCCATTGACCCCGAGGGCAAAGATTAAAACCTTAAACCTGCTTGTGACTAGCCGGCACAGTAGACCATGATGCCGTGAAATTATGTAACATATTCTCAACAAGGGAACCCAATTTAGGTAAGAAAGGACCTTGGGTAGTAGTTGTGTATTCAGAAACAATGGTCCTTACATTAACCAATATATGGAAGAAATAAATATAGGCTAAAATTAGTGCTATATTTTGTATGTCCAACCGGACAAAAAGTTTAATACTTCATTAAATTATTAATAGACATAAATGCAACACAACAATAATAAGGGACACAGTCCTGAATCCTACACAAAAAAAACCAGTACATATACATATAAAACAAAGACTTTTCAGGCGAAACAAAAAGGCTTGTAGACTGTAGAATATTATTATGACAAGCTTCAAAAAACAGTAATAACATTTCTTTTATCAATGTGATTAATGTGTATAACTGTTAACTGTAGTCGACAACGTTTCGATCCATTAGGGGGTTAGTTGGATCATCATCAGGACTTTTCAGATGTAAGCCTGAATAAGTGTAGGCAAAAGCCTGTAGAAAAAAATAAGATATAAGAAAAACAATATACCAACCAATACCGTTCTCAACTGGAGCAACACTAGTTGCCCTCACAGTCTAACATCGCTAATACAATATGCGGGACAAGTAGTGAAAGTGTCCACAAAGAACTCTAATAACCAGCAAGAAGGAGAGAGAATTGCAAAAATGCATAAAATTCACCATTCAGGGATGCTAAGAAAAAGGAGGTTTAGAAAGATGTGATTAAATAATAAGAAAATGTGAGAGAGGATAAATGGCATGTTGCTGAACAAAACATTATGTATGAAGAAAAAAAGTATAAGTGAAGAATAAAAAAAAAGAAGAGAGATTTGATCACCATCGCCAAGTGCTCAATGCGCTACAACGTGTGTTAGGAACAAGGGCATATCAATCCACATAAATATACCTCATGTGGCGCAATAATTCTTGGCTCAAGAAATCAATAGACGAGTGATGCTGGCTTTCTTGCACCACCACGCGAACCATGAAGTTCTAATAAAGGAATTACGAAAGAGCGCATTAATGTGCGTAAAGGACATACTATCTCATCTCTGTCAATTCGAACTAAGATCTAAGCTCAAAACAAAGATGGGTGCGACACTGCTGGCCTCTCCACCGGATCGCCCCTCAGCATTCTGGGATTAGTAGTGCGGGTAGCACAGGAAACCGGAAAGTTCAAAGTGTATCACCTTGGTTGGTGCAATTCAGCTCTAGAAAGTTCAGTAATCTCTAGACCCGAGACATGGCCCGGGTTTCGGGATTTATATCCCTCATCAGTAGAGATAAAGTTCAGGGGTGGTGAAGAAAGCCGCCGTAGATCCGTCAAGGGCTTCGTTGCCTGCTCGGCACGCAGGTGCGTATCCCAAAAAGCCCGTCGGCTTTTAAGATCTAAGCTCACCTGCAAGGAGAAGTTATTGACCGCTGCTTGTTATCACTATGGCGGCACAAAGAATTTGGACAGCAGTGGCAGTTTTCGATGTGACCAATATCTGCTGTAATAACAGGGAAGTCTATTAGCTTCTATCGCGGCCCTAATTATGAAACAACAATTGTTTATTGCATGATACAACCACATTTACTATGGGAAATTAACTCCAAATGACAGTCTCACCTAATGAGGTTCCGTGACGATTTTAACCCGTGTTTTCATCATTGTCGTAAACACATGATTTTGGTATCAGTGAACCGCAAATGATCCATTTAGTATATCCTGGTGTTTTCGCTATGCTACGAGCAAGAGCACTCCTGTTATGAACACATTTCTGTTCTACCCGTGGCATCCATCTTAGAACACGGAAGCCATTTTGTATTCCTTGCCCTCACATAGTCAATGGACACGCAATGACCTCTTTTTCATCTAAGGACACGTAGGCTTTAACCGGCGATTCACCTTGCTAGTGACACGTGCACCTTAGGCCAGCAACGCTGTGGCAGCATGACTCGGCAAGAACTGCCTCCCCAGCCTGAGGCCAGTGCTGCTATACTGGTTCTTGTGTTCGTTGGCCTGATCATGATTAGGCGGCCGAAGCTGGTAACCGTGCCCATTTACGACCCACAAACATCTCTTATCCTGTCTTTCTATCTTCTGCACCTGGCTCTGCTCCTTTCCTTCTGGGCTTTTATTAGGGGGAGGTAACGAAATTTACGATGAGGCGGTCCGGGTCTTGAATGAGAAATTGACATGGGATTATGATGGAATAGTAGGAACCCCTCATTCGTAATGTTTTGACATCAGATACTGTTGACGATTCCTGTACGACGCCAAATATTTATTGTTTAAAACACGAATGTTTAGAACTGTGGTAACATGTAAAGAATTTGCCCCGAGCAGAATATTTAGTATTTAAGGAGTAACCCTCTTTGTACAAATTGAACAGGCTCCTAGACACTGCCCGTGTGCAGTTTCTGTGACTTCTGTGTCCCTGCAGTAATAAACCTTTGGTCTTTGACGCCACCATCGAGAAGCCCGTGTTTCTGTTTGTTTGTGCACCGAGACAGGTAGAACTCCGGGGTCTTCGGGTGTTATCCCTGACACCTCTGGACAGAACCAAAAAGTCCAGAACTCCAATTGGCGCCACACGTGGGGCGACGTCATTCGGTACCGGTCCAAAAGCCTGAAGAGTTCGAGGAGCTTCGTGTGAAGATTTCAGAGGGAGGCGCCCCACTTCATCGATCCCGGCATATCGCAAAAGTGGCCCGACGTTCTCTTCCACGAGGGTTCCCGTTCAGACGGCTGCAGTGGTCCGTTGCCTTGACCGTCGCCCTGTCTTGGACCCGAGGTGCAGTCCTTAGTACGGCGAGACGTGACGGGTTTCTCCTTGGTGACGTCTTCAGTGCCTCAGTTAAGTATTTTGTGAGGGTTGCTCCTGTTTGGATAATCCTTTTAGTTCTCAGTTCAGTTCAGTCCTGTAAGATTATCACTGGTTATTCTGGTTACGATAATCATTCTGTTCAGTTCAGGTATCGATACATTTGTCAGTTCTGGTAGGCCTAAGTTCTTGGTTCGAGTGCGCATCTTTTCTGTTTGTGTCTTGTTTGTTTTGTGTTCCGGATTATAAAATGGTAAGTCGGAAAAATTGTATGTTTTCTTGTTTTAGTTGCAACAGTGATTCCCAGTTGGAGGACTCGTGTTTGGTTCCTCCGATTGGAACTCCCCTTTATGATCTATATTGCAAGTTTGGTGTGGGCCCTATCTCTTATAACGAGGTATGGATCCACTATACAGAGAAAGATGGTGTCCTTAGTTGGCCACTACATGGTAGTTTTGAACCTGAAGTTCTCGATAATCTAGAAAGAAGGTTGTTTAAGAAGAAAGCCCGGCCGGCAATGTTTGATTCTTTCCGTTATTGGCGAAAAGAATCTAAACAGAGAGAAATTAAAAAGTTGAAGAAAGAACAGAAAGAGCAAGAGTTGACTTTAGAACAGTCTGCTAAGCAGCTGCAACTCAACGAGTCTGAGAAAGCGATGGAGGTGGCCAATAGAGAGCATAATTTAGCAATAGACAAGTGCTATCCTGCTTTGCCATCGAGTACAGCTAAGATAGTAGAGGACCCTGAAAAGGATCCCCTGTTATCTTACTTGTTACGATCACCCCCACCGTATGCACAGGGTGCTACGGCTCCACCTATACCGAATGTTCAATTACCGGTTGCTGGACAACCTGGTGTTCCCGCTCCTCTGAATCAAGTTCCTGTACCTCCTGTGATCACTATTAATGTTCCTTCGGCACCCCCTCTTTCAGGGTTGCCGGCTCCTTTACCTATACCTGTATCGCTCACACCTGCTAGTTCACAAGCTGTTTTGCCCGCTACTCCTACTGTTCCTGATCTATCTGTTCCAACTGCTACTCTATTTACTGCTTCTGCTAATATTATGACTCCACTTTCTGTTCGTCGGAGAATCACTGATTCTGTCTCTAATATTCTATCTCCCTTCTATAAAACTCTGATTAAGACTCCTACCTCTGACTCTGTGCAGAGACGTAGTCAGCTTCCCAGTACTGAAGAAAGAGGAATATTAGATTCCACTGCTCTTAGATGGGTTTCAAAAGTTGGAAGATATAATGTACAAGATGTATTAGATACATTTATGCAATGGAATGAACCGACACAACGATATGTGTTCGATGAAATGTGTTTCCTTCTACGTGAGGAATTGGAAGAGGATGACCCTGAATCAAATCTAGGAGAATTAATTAATGTTCAGAAAGAGTTTGCTGCAGGTATGATAGTCGGTCAAAATATAAAAGAAGCGATGGAACTAATTTTAAGTTATAGGAATGACCCATCCCTTCGTTCACCAAGAGAGTTAGAGAAACGTAGTACGAAACAAAATCGTCAATATCCAATGAGAGAGGTTCCACCAATTTGGCGTGAAGCTGTGCAAGCTAATGCACCGCTTGGTATTGCAGCCGCTCCGGCACAATTCCAGAGAGTATGGATACATATTCCATGGAAGCGAGCTGAAGTATTAGCAGTGAAACAGGCCTTGCCAGATCCACGTAAAAATCCTGCAGGGTACTACAAAGAGTTGGCTCAAACAGTTGACGCTTGTGTATTGAATCTTGCTGACATAGATCTGCTATTTGGTAATGTAGTACCACAACCAATTTGGGCTAAAATTCGTAAAGAGAATCATCCAGTTGCCCTAGGTGGTGATTGGGCAGCTATAATTGCAGCGGATGGTCAACAAATAGGTGGTTCTAAACCTGAACCCTTAATTGCTACTTTACCTGGTAGAATAATCGATTTAATGAAAACCCTAATGCCAGCATTGCGCGTTAACTGGGACAAATTGTCCGCGTGCAAACAGAAGAAAGACGAAAGCGTCTCCGACTTTTTCACAAGATTCGAGGAAACTTTCGTGGATCATAGTGGTCAGGATATGAGCACAGAAGGAGGCCAGAGATTATTTGTTGATAAATTTGTGCACAATCTGTTGCCAGAACTTAGTGGTAAATTAAAGAATTCTGAAAGTGCGTGGGCTGTCTCTACGACTGCGCAAATACTTGCGACTGCCCAGTACTATGAAAATAGGGATAAAGAGGAGAAAGAAAAAACAGATAAAAAGACGAAAGAGTTAAAAACTAAAGTACTTTTACAGCAAGCTTATCCGCCTCGCACGAATCAGACTAGTACACAGCAAGGGTCATATCAAAGAACGGATTATAATTTTCAAAGGCCACAATACCAATGGAATCAATGTGCTTATTGCAAAATGGAAGGTCATTACAAAAGTGAGTGTCCAGTTCGAACGCAAAATAATACTGCGGCTGCTCAGAGAGGTCGTGGTAGTTCTATGCAAAACTCTAGAGGTCGAGGACGAGGTGCTATGCCTCCGCAGACGAGTGATCGCCCTTCTAATTATTTCGACCAGCGAAATGGACAATCTGCCCAACAGAATAGGTCTCCACAGTATCATGTTGAAGACTATTATGAAGCTAGTGAGGAAGTTCAGCAAAGTGAGTACTAGGACAGCCATGGACAAAGAGAGGGAGTAGTATCAGTTCCAGTAGATCAGAGTGGGCCTTATGTCGCAGTAGCAACATCAGGTATAGTCGAACCGTTTCTGTTGGATACTGGTGCAGCAAAAAGCTCTATCATACATGCGAAACTCCCTGGCGCACCTTTGTCTGGCTCAACAAACGTCTCAGTAGGTTTTTCGGGCGCCCCTGTTCATAACCCTGTTTCTGGTCCTTTGTCTATTTCTGTTGGACCCCGTCAATTGAAAGCACCCATGATTTTGACGACAGGTTGTAACGAAAATCTGCTTGGTTTAGACTTGTTAAAACGCCTGTACGCGACATTGTACTGTTCTCCAGCAGGAGTACAGCTTACGTTGGGTAAAAGAATAATCTCTCCGATGTACTTGTCGATGGATGCGCTCCCACCAGAGCTGCGTTCACTCCCTGATACTCTTTGGGCGACTGGTCCTAATGATGTAGGTCTATTGGAAATTCCACCCTATGTAGTAACTTTGAAAGCAAATGTCAAACTTCCATGAATTCCACAATACAGAATCTCTAGTGAAGGAGAGCGTGCGCTCCTACTGATAGTACAAGATCTGATCAAGAAGGACGTTATAGAAGAAACTAGAGGTAATGTCTGTAATAGTCCTGTACTGCCTATTTTGAAAAGAACTGACCCAACAAAACCTCCAGTATATAGGTTTGTAACTGATCTTAGAGAGGTTAATAAAATTGTGATTCCACAGTTTCCTGTGGTTCCAGACATTACTGCATTGTTAACGTTGATTCCTGCTACAGCAGCATGGTTTTCGGTTGTCGACTTGAAAAATGCCTTTTTCAGCATTCCGATAGCTGAAGAAAGCAGAGATATCTTCGGTTTCTCTCTAGGAGGACGAAGCTTCAGGTTTAAACGCGCTCCACAAGGCTATTGTGAAAGCCCATCCATTTACAGTCAAACATTAAAAAGCCAGTTAGATTCCTTCGTACTTCCTCCTGGTTCTGCTTTAATACAATATGTCGATGATCTTCTAGTGGCTGCCGATGACAAGGAAACTTGCAAAACAGCTACAATTTCTTTATTGCATCACTTGTCAGATTTGAATCACAAGGTGTCACCTTCAAAAATGCAATACTGCTGCCAAGAAGTGACCTACCTAGGTCATCTCTTGTCAAAGGAGGGAAGGAAGTTGACCCCAGAGAGAATAAAAGCAATTACACAGATGAATGTTCCTAGCACGCAGAGAGAAGTACGTGCCTTTTTAGGTATTACCTCATATTGTAGGCAATGGATCCCAAATTTTTCTCTTTTAGCAAAACCATTGGTAGCCTTGACTAGGAAAGGTGTTCCGAGTCCGGTACCATGGTCTGCAGAATGTCAGCAGAGTTTTTCTGAATTGCGAAATGCACTGTGTTCAGCACCTGTATTGGGTACACCCGACTACAGTAAGCCATTCACGCTCTATGTCCACGAGAGAGAAGGTTGTGCATTGAGTGTTTTGACACAGAAATTTGGTGATAAACAACGCCCTTGTGCGTATTTTTCATCAACGTTAGATCCGGTAGCCAGAGCATTGCCTAGTTGCTTGAGAGCTACAGCCGCAGCTGCAGCTTCCATTCGACAATCTGCTGGTTTAGTAATGAACAACATGCTAGTGGTCATGGTTCCTCATGCTGTGGATACACTCATGAACCGAA
This sequence comes from Lissotriton helveticus, assembly GCF_964261635.1. Taxonomy (NCBI): domain Eukaryota; kingdom Metazoa; phylum Chordata; class Amphibia; order Caudata; family Salamandridae; genus Lissotriton; species Lissotriton helveticus. The sequence goes on along the minus strand of NC_136062.1, from coordinate 6,148,402 downwards.
CCAAGACGCAGCACCTCACCAGTGCTAGATTATCAGGTTATGAACTGACACTGTTAGCTAGTCACGTTCAGATCAAGAGATGCAATGTATTGAATCCAGCAACATTGTTGCCGACTAGCCAAGAGTCGAGTGATTCCGAACCACACGACTGTTGTTTCAAAACTGAGGAAGAAACAAAAGGACGAATTGACCTAAAAGACACTCCGTTATCAGATCCAGATGGAACGTTGTATGTTGATGGGTCTTGCTTCAAATTGGAGAATGGTGATGTGACTGCTGCTTATGCAGTAACGACCTTGAGTACGATTGTGGAGACTGCAAGAGTGAGTCAGAATTCTGCCCAGGCTGCAGAATTGATCGCGCTAACAAGAGCGTGTGTTTTAGCTAAGGGAAAGAGAGTGAATGTGTTCACAGATAGTCAGTACGCGTTCGGCGTGGCCCATAGTTGTGGCCGTTTGTGGAAAGAGAGAGGTTTCATTACGTCCCATGGGACTAAGATTCAACATGGTCAGCTAGTTAATGACTTGTTGGAATCTCTAACCTTGCCGACTGAAGTTGCGATTGTGAAATGCAGTGCTCATAAAGCAATCACGGATGATGTTGGTCGTGGGAATGCTTTTGCTGATGAGACTGCAAAACAGACAGCTAGAAATATGATGAGTAGAATGTATGTTTCAACGTCTGCAAGATGGATTTCTGAGTCTGGAATGTGTGAAGACACAGTGGAAAGCGTGAAAGAAATTCAGAAAGAGGCGACTGAGGAGGAAAAACTTGCATGGAAAGAGAGCACGGGTAAAATGGACTCGAGTGGGTGTTGGATTGACTTGTCGGAACAACAGCGTTGGATGTTGCCTGATGCGTATGTGCTTGCAGTAGTAACGATGGCACATGGAACAGCGCACATCAGTTCAAAAGGGATTTGTAAGATGTTGGCTCCGGTCTGGAAGAATGATGGGATTAGTAAGTGTGCAGAGAGAGTGGTGAGAAATTGTATGGTATGCTTGATGCATAATCCTGGCAAGGGAATCCCCACACCTGCAGGTCATTTCGCTCCTCCTTCCTGCCCCTTTGAAGTGATCCAGTTAGACTTCATTCACATGGATCGTTGTAATAACCTAAAGTACATCCTAGTGGTAGTTTGTGCTTTCTCCAGATGGATCGAAGCATACCCGCTAAAGGACAATACTGCCTTATCCACTGCCAAAATTCTTCTTAAAGAATACCTCCCCAGATACGGAATGCCACGGATTGTATGGTCAGATAACGGAAGTGAGTTCGTAGGGAAAGTTATGCAGAGTGTGTGTGCCGGCCTAGGGATTAGACAGAAGTTTCATAGTGCGAATCATCCCCAGTCCGCGGGTTTAGTCGAGGGTTACAATGGCACCCTTAAACTGAAACTTGCTAAGATACAAGCATCCACGGGTTTGTCCTGGCCAGACGCATTGCCTTTGCTATCAACAAGAGCAACTGTACATTCTAGAGTAGGGCTTAGTCCATATGAAATAGTTTTTGGTCGTCCTGCAAATGTTTGGGGGGTACCTAGACCAAAAGAATTCAAGCAGCTGGAATACCCAATGTTAATTGATTACCTTTTCGACTTGACTGCTAAATTGAGTCTTATTCACCAACAGGTTTTCGATGCATTGCCAAAGCCACCGGAGAGTCCAGGCCATCAGCTGAAACCGGGTGACCAGGTGGTCATTAGAAATTTTGCAAGAACGAAAAATCTTCAACCCAGATTCATTGGCCCTTTCCAAGTCTTACTAGCAACGAGAACTGCTATTCGTGTGGCCGGAAGGAAGAACTGGATCCATACGACACACGTCAAACGTGTGCCTCTGCCACTTCCTTACGACAACTGGGTAAAGAAAGTAATCGGTACTTCTGAAACAGAACAAGTCCCCAGGTTCATACCTTTCAGTGATGCAGAACTGATCACGGATACATCAAACTCTGACTCTCCTCCTGAAACTGCTCTTTTGAACCCTGAACATTTGCCATCTGCAAATGTGAACATTGCAACGTCGGCTGAAAATACATTGTTTCGTGACCAGACAGCTCCTGCAAAACTGAGATACAATCTGCGGCCTCGCAATATGGACAAATAAAGCAGGAAACTGCCTATTTTCAGATCTGAATTTTCTATACATTGCCTCCAGCCAGGAAGTTTGCTAATACTTTGTATTGTTTCTTTTTGTTTTAAAATTGCCTTGCCGTCTGGGTAGCCGTAGGGTCGTGGCTGTGTGCCTAGTTGAATCTGCGGGGGTCAGACACAAGGTCGATCTTTCTGTTAGTTCTGGGAACTCCCAGGGCTGATAGAGGCATTTTCATCTACGTACACATCATCAGTGGTCGCGAACGGTCGTAGAAGATGGAGCTTCCTGAGCTGCAAAGAAAGAATGTAATTTATGTTCGCAGAAATAGACTGTACAGAATACTTCACAGCAAATGCTTTCTAATGCAATGTGCAGTTACATTTTTAATTGTTTTGATAATGTTGGTGGGTGGAATCATCTTTGGTGTGCATTTGATTTTTATGCCAGTAACTACAGTACCTCCCCTTGATCCTACTACTTCTACGGTTTCTTCTATGCATTCTTTTCACTCATTTCCTGAACACGAACAAGCTCGACGCTCAGAATTTATTAACAATACATTTGTACAGCTCTTGCATCAACACCAACTGGTAGTTAATACTACAGACTGCTGGGTGTGTGGCTTGATACCTCACACTATGGATAAAGGCATTCCCTATCTAGTCTTGCCTTTTAGCTACAATGGATCATTTCAGGCCTTTCAGACCATTTTTTCATATGCCCTTGAGACCTATCCTCCGCGTCCACCACGGTCCACTAAATACAACTCAGCCAACAAAGCTTTAGTCCAGGGAATTATTGACATGATGAAAGACGTCAATAATACTCCATCTTACCCTAGAGATGAATTACGGGTGTATTTGAGTTGGAACTCTACAGAGTATCGCCTTAGTTTGGGAGAAAGCAAGCGTAAAAGCTCCACTTCAGTTTGGGTCGTGCCTCACCGAGGTCAGGTCTGTTTGCAAGGAAATGGGAGAAATCTGAGAGCTCAGCTAGGGAGGAGTGAGTGCGTTGAGACTTACGTATTTCCGTCTAACTCCTCCCCTGCCTTTCTGACTGCTAGGGGTACCTACTTCATCTGTCAGGACAGAGCATATACATGGCTGCCTGCTGACTTTTCAGGTTCATGTTATATTGCTCGATTGTTACCTCCGACATACACTGCTTCTTCAGATTATCACAAGACCAGAGTAGCAAGAGGTGTCTTCAGCAAGGAAGATACCGCTGGTCAGGAAGCTGGAGACTTCTTCAAAGGTTTCCTTCCGTTTTGGGGGCCTATGGCCAATAGTAGAAATCTACGTCAACTAACACGGGTAGTTGAATCTACTATTACAGAAACGGCTGGTGCCCTTAGTAACTTAACAGCTGAGCTTCAGGCGGATCGTCTCATGACGTTACAGAACCGAATGGTTCTAGACGTAATACTTGCAGATCGAGGTGGGGTATGCAGAATGATCCAATCGAGCTGCTGTGTTTTTATTCCCAATAATGCACCGACTGTCTATGAAGCGATCTCTAAGCTACACAAGATTTCCGACTCTATACACGTAGACAAGGGAAACTGGTCCTTCATGGAGTGGTTTTGGACTCTGGTATCAGCGTGGGGATGGAAGGTTCTGATGGTCATTGGTGTCATCTTAGTATTTCTGTTCTCGTGCTGCCTTATTATCCAATGTGGTCCCGCTCTGTGTAGTCTCTGTGCTGCAACCTGTTTCAGAAAACCACCTACATTAGGAGAAAAGGCACGGGACAGGATGATGGTGCAACAACATGTCACTGACCTAATGAGCATAGAGTTAGATTCTGACATAGACTGAGTAATTGCCTATGTAAGGGCAAAAGGAGGGTCTGAGGTTCCGTGACGATTTTAACCCGTGTTTTCATCATTGTCGTAAACACATGATTTTGGTATCAGTGAACCGCAAATGATCCATTTAGTATATCCTGGTGTTTTCGCTATGCTACGAGCAAGAGCACTCCTGTTATGAACACATTTCTGTTCTACCCGTGGCATCCATCTTAGAACACGGAAGCCATTTTGTATTCCTTGCCCTCACATAGTCAATGGACACGCAATGACCTCTTTTTCATCTAAGGACACGTAGGCTTTAACCGGCGATTCACCTTGCTAGTGACACGTGCACCTTAGGCCAGCAACGCTGTGGCAGCATGACTCGGCAAGAACTGCCTCCCCAGCCTGAGGCCAGTCCTGCTATACTGGTTCTTGTGTTCGTTGGCCTGATCATGATTAGGCGGCCGAAGCTGGTAACCGTGCCCATTTACGACCCACAAACATCTCTTATCCTGTCTTTCTATCTTCTGCACCTGGCTCTGCTCCTTTCCTTCTGGGCTTTTATTAGGGGGAGGTAACGAAATTTACGATGAGGCGGTCCGGGTCTTGAATGAGAAATTGACATGGGATTATGATGGAATAGTAGGAACCCCTCATTCGTAATGTTTTGACATCAGATACTGTTGACGATTCCTGTACGACGCCAAATATTTATTGTTTAAAACACGAATGTTTAGAACTGTGGTAACATGTAAAGAATTTGCCCCGAGCAGAATATTTAGTATTTAAGGAGTAACCCTCTTTGTACAAATTGAACAGGCTCCTAGACACTGCCCGTGTGCAGTTTCTGTGACTTCTGTGTCCCTGCAGTAATAAACCTTTGGTCTTTGACGCCACCATCGAGAAGCCCGTGTTTCTGTTTGTTTGTGCACCGAGACAGGTAGAACTCCGGGGTCTTCGGGTGTTATCCCTGACACCTCTGGACAGAACCAAAAAGTCCAGAACTCCACTAATATGCAGGTACGTGCTGCCTATATTTCCGTAGGTAGTTACCAGCAAGGAAAGACTCAGCAATGGCGGGTTTCCGGTGAAATAAAATGGTAAAAAGACAATAAATGACTGTTACCTAGCCTGCAATGCTAACGCTGCACAAAATTTTTTAAATTAAATAATGGCAATTCCCTAAGTGATCAGTATCCAATATGGTAGCAGACAAGTATGTTAACTTACATCCTAGCCCAAATTCTTTAAAAACCAGTTGAAAGTTATAATTTATCATGTATTACAGTCATATTTACTAAGGGCAAGTGACCAGAATTAGAAGCTCACTTACTGAGCGGTTACATGTTCCTCTATTCACCATGGCGGCATTCAACAGAAATGACGCAGCAGTGGCAGTTTTCTGGTATAGTCGGCCCGTGACAATGCACTACAAAACATTTAGAATCCATTACCAAACGTGCAAGGCAAGTAAAGCTTAACAATTATGCAGTCACAAGCATAGTCCACCTACAAAAAGTTTAAAGCGGCTCAATGGCAGTAATACGAATACAAGGATGCAGCGAAGACGAGACAACCCTCGCCTGCGCGTAAAATAGCATGACGTAGTGCGTGGCGGCCATATTAGGTTAGTGTTGAAATGTAATAGAAGAAAGACTGGATGAAAGACCCAATGGACAGAGACCATCATACAGCATTCAATTCAGGAATAACTTTCACAACTTGTCCCAATGCAGACAGGCCACAAATAAAACCATGTAAAAATGCACACCCAACAAGATTCCTCACATTTTGAGCATTGCAGATAATTTTTATATAAAAAAGAGAGGAGAAAACGAATTTAACCAAATATTATCATTACCATAATTCAGAGCACATTTGAACATCAAGCACAAGATCGTGAGCAGTGACAATTGTTGAAAAATACACATATTCAGTATTAATAAGGTGGTTATACATAGAGATAAAGTGCATAACGTCAAACAGAACATGGGTAGCAATAGGCCATAAAAGATGGTATTAACAATCAATTTAATCTACGGATGGAAGAGACATGTTAACCAGACTTATAAACCCATAGCCATGGATTTTCAAAGTAAGGTGGTCCAATTTTCATTCCTATTTAAACCATTCCTAATACCATTCATGCGTATGATTAATCTCAACTCTTCTTTATTCAACAATTGTGTAATGTCACCGCCTCTTGCAGGTAATTTTACCGCACTGAGGACAGTCCATTTGATGTCTTGCTCAGTATGCTTAGCCTCTGTGAAATAAATGATCAACCAAAGGCGTATTCGGCGTTTTGCAACGCATCCTACTGCGATGCTGGCCAATTCGGGTTTTGACTTTTTGGGTCGTCTGCTCAATATACACAAGGGGGCAAGGCATTGGATCAAGTAAATTACATTACTGGTGTTGCAGTTCGAATAAAACCTGGACTTTACTGTAACATGCTTAAACGTGAACTCTTTTCCTTCTATTATGGAGTCACAAACATTGCAACAACCACACTTAGCATGCCCCAATAAAAAGTCCAGACCCCAATGCGCATTGAGAGTGGTGGCTATTTAGGCACTTGGTAAAGCTGCTCTTACAAGATGGTCTTTGAGATTACGGCTTTACCGAAAGGCAAAAAGAGGTCGATCAATGTCAAGGTTGCCAGCATTCACTGTAACAGCACCAGCTGGCTGATACCACGCTACAGGGATACAGCTCCCTGCCCCAGACCAGCACATAGGCCTTGAGCATGTCAGGAAGCAGGGCATCATACCTGTCCTGCACCCAGCGACAAGCTAACGAAAATATATACCAAGTGCAAAGCAGCAGGCGCGCACAGCCTGCATTAGGAATGTGGCCCCTTCAGGGCACACAAGCAGGCACCCAGGCAAGGGCTTTGCCAGCATCACCAATCGACCTCTGAACTGGAGCAACGCCCTTATACAAGTGCAAGCATGGTACCAATAGCGAGGCCCAAGGTGTGCCTTTTAAATCATTGCAAGACAAACCAATTGAATAGGGAACACCAGAGGGTACTTATATGGTGCAGGGTAGCAATGCCCTCTAGTGAACTACATGCATACGGCTGGCCAGCGGTGGGCTCTGTGTTTTCTGTGAAAACATGTTAAATCGATTCAAATAAAGGCTTCAACATGAGGTGCTGCAAAAACATCGAGACAGTCTTTAAACGTAGACAACTCATGATACACCTTTGTCAGCAAATAGCTGGGGAATGGAGTCGCAATGCCCTCTAGTGACCTGGATGCACAAAATCTGAGCTGCGGTGTGCTCCATGCTAAAAGGCATTCTGAGAATGAGCCCCGCTCTGTTTGTGCGAAACCGACGTGCCGCAAACTCCCTCAAGGCATGAGCACCCCATGGAAGAGGCCATCCTGCCCCACCCGCAGCCATGGGTGCTTAGACTGGTGTGCCGCCTGACCAGAATCTGGCTGTTTCGTTCATTGCATCCAGATATATAATATAGCAAGTAACATCATACCGACAACAAGTCAGGACTGCTATCCTAGTCTATGACTGCTAGTTGAATGACAAATAAGCAGCGACTTGACATGGGCCGCAAACCTGACCTCAGCTAGAGCACACCAGGGCCTGGACCTTAGCAGGAAGCCCCTAAACCCAGCACCCCAGTTCGTCCGTTGTCCAGGTCACCCCGCGGCATGGCAGGGAATCAGCCAGAGGAGCCGATAAAACCTGGGGCCAAGGTGAATAATTGCAGCACCAGTTTGTGGGAGGATACACGACCCTGGTCTCACACTTGCCCGATAACTGACATTTAAAAATGTTAAACAGCACTCGCGTTGAGGGCCGAATGCACCTTACCGGAAACCCCACATGCCACGGGGTCGTTCAACTTTACTGACCGCACAATGCCCGACGCGCAACTGGTGGAATCCGCAACTCAATTACATACCTAGATAGGCTGGGGAACCTACAGTCCTCCAACACTGGATGGCTACACACAATGCGACCCAAAGACTCCGACTATATGTTCTAGGCATAGAATAGTCTGTATGCGAACCAAACACGGAATGGGGTTTGAATGGAAACCCCACCCCAACCCGGCAGAGCCCTGCCTCGGGGGTGCTGCCCCCTGGCGACAAACATGCGCTCAGCTTGTTATCCAATACCACGCCCGGGCTGGCGGTCCCTGCCCCGGACATGGTAAACAGCCGGTCCTGCTCCACTTGTGCTGCACCATTCATTATAATGGGGTAGCCCAGTGACCCTCAGAACCCGGGTCCTAAAGCTAAACGAAAATAGTGTGCTGCAGTCAGCCTGCCTCAGAGAATATGCCTGTATGAAAGGTAAATGGTTCAAAGAGGTCAGGGGGTGCTTCCGCAGTCGCAGGCACGATCGCCGTTGTCTGAGCGACAAGAAATAAAGCACTATCGGGGGCTGCGCAGTACCTGGTGGCCACCCGTTGAGCCCACCCAATGCCGGAGCAAACACAAACCGGTCTGGGGATGGCTACCCCACTCCCCGGACACTGATCCCGCCACACTGCCCCTCCATAAAGCCACTACCCCGAGTATTCTTCCCCCCCCCCCGCGCTGAGGCAGGCTTCAACCAGAGGGAAGGATCCCCAGTCAGATGAAGGGAAAACCACGACATGGGGGGGTTTGGCAATAATGCCCACGAATCTCTGAAACCAAATGCCCGACAGCGCCCAAGGCCCAATTGACTGCCGGTGTGGCACAAACTGGGATAGCAAATGCCTAATTTTTCCCAGACGGCACTCACCCTCTCGAGCCCACAAGGATGCAAGGCGCCGCCGGGACTTGCCGAGGTCAAACACAGTCCCCTCTCCAGGGTCGACTGTGACTCACAAGTCAGCAAAGCCACCAGACCCGGTGGAATCCACAAAATCCAGAACGGGGGGAATCCAGAACGGGAGCGTAGCCCCGTCCCCCACAGATCCCAGAATGCAGACTCAACCAATGCACAAGCAAGGTGGACAGCATGGGCCAAACCCCACCGTCCTTGGTTACCATCCCATCCCGTCAGGTCGTATTTCACTAATAACCAAATTGGACCCAAGAGACCCGCCGGCCTCTGCACACCCGATAACCACGAGACAGACTCAAAACCAGGGACACGAAGCCAACCCACAATGGAAGAAACTTCTGAACTTCTCAATGCAACCTGAAACACCGCACCCCAATGGCTACTAGACAGACATCAACCCCTGGTCACCTTCCAACAACAGGTCGGAGGCCGGGCCGTAACGTGTAGAGCAGCTGCACAGCATGCCCTTATTTCGCCTAGCCATAACTGCACACACATACAAGTATGCACTGCCCTCAGAGCAATTAAGGTCACAGTAGAAACTTGTATCTGTGTCCCAACGTTCTGCTGCTCTCTTATCTATTTCGCCACTTCATAGAGATCAAGGCCAGAATTAGACCCGCAAGCTCCCCTGTGCTAAACTCACACCCTAGTAATAGGGAACACTCAATCCTACATCCATGTTTAGGACCACCCTCGTTTCACCCGCCCCGGCCCGATAACGTAGTCGCTCCCATGCAGCCCCTGTGCCTGCCTGCATGGTTGTTAGAGCACTCTGTCATGCGAGAGACAGGAATACCCCAGACGTTGTTGGGGGGGGGGGCTTGAACTCCTGGGCTGACCCACCGCAACTCTGGCTAGCCTGACGCACCGTGCACGACGCGACCCCCGGCGGCGTGACCAGCGCAGGTTATACATTACGACGTCCCCCTGCCCGTGTGCCCTAACCCCATTGACTGTATAACGTCAAGAACCCCGATACGGGAGTCTGCGCCATATAACCGCCAAGAGTCAGCCAAATACCATGTAGCGCCTCGGAGCACGGAAGCAGCTCGCACGCGACTGCCGTCCGTATTCCGGAACAGCACCAAGCATATCCAGGTCATTTGAAAGCACCTGAATATGTAACAGCAAGCACGGTACATAGCGTCAACCCCAGGGATCGAACAGCCATCAACCATCATACTAATGAAGTTAGGCAGCCTGCATACCAGGGAATGGCTGACACCCAATATACCGGACCCAAATGAAGGCGCCACCTCATGCCGCTGAGACGGCCTGCATTCAGTGGTACTCAACATGGGCTGGAGGTCAGGCGCAGGTCTCCGCAGGCCGCGCGGCCTCAGTACGGGAGGGCCAGCCCCAAACCAAATCTGCCTTCTACACCCCTCTGGCCGAGATACATTCCTCGGGGGAGGGGGAATCCATACCTGTAGCGCTGCCCCCTCTCCCTCCATGCAGGCCCCCAACCCTGGCAATGGCCTGGCGGTGGTCGCACTCACCATTAAAAGAAGGGTTGTGGGAGAGTACCAAGGACTCACCGCGCCAAAATCTCCCGACCCGACAGCGTGAAGAACGGCGACCAGGGTAGTGACCCACTAGACGGCGTACCAGGCAACAAAGAGGATCCAAAATGGAGGGGGGAGGCCTAAATACCCTTTCCACCCCACGGCACGCCGGAAATGGCGTGTCTGGCGTGACCTGTAAGGGGACTCCTCCTGGAGTCCTGCAGTAGTGAGTGGGGGTGGGGAAGTGCCCAAATGGATCTAAAAGGGCCGCCCTCTTAGGTGGCCCCCTGCGTGGGCAGTGGGCAGCCACAGTCTGACTACAGTCACTGCGGCGGGTTTACAAAAGAAATCGAGGCTGCCTGCTAGAACGGAACTACTGGCGAACATCCGCCCATCTCCACAGCAGTACTCAGAAAGGGAGCACTGCGCTCATTGGTTCAGAAAGCTGCGAATGAAACAATAAGCAACAATTACAGTAAAACTCTACACAGATTCCTTTCAACAATTAAGTATTTTTCAAGAGCACATAAAACAAAACACACCTGTGAAAAGTCAAATTGTAAATCAAGAAACACCATTAAAAACATGCACCGGCAATGCAATAAGTCTTGATGTTAAACATAAAAACAGTTCCCTGCTGAAACAAAAAGCGCGGTGCCCGTGTTGCAAACATTAAAAGGGGCAACGTGCTGAAACTTAAAGTGCTGCCCCCATGTATATTTAAAGCTATGCGCATGACAGCCCATAAAGTGGGCGCAATGCCAATACATTTTTTTTTAAGTGGGCGTCATACTGTGCCCTCGTAGGTGAGGGTGGAGTGCTTATTAGTTCCAAACTCAGGTTCTCCTGGCAGAATGGAAACAGGCAGAAGCAGCGCCTAAAAAATAAAAATTAAAAATACAAATTCGAGGGAGATAGCTAATAAAAAGCAGTAGAGTGACAGCGCGGCGTGGGGCACTTATACTAAACAAAAGCATTCGGTTTTCTACTTGACAAATACTTTTTTTTGTAAAAGTGCCCCATTCTGCGCTTTCACTTTAATAGCTGCCGTGCACCTTTCTTTAGACAGGCCACGTCTAAAGATAGTGCCACGGCTACCATTGAAGTTTAGACGAGGAATGAGGTTCTTGTAAGAAAGCAAAAATAGTCCTTAATAGATAGATAAAACCTACGGTGTAAGAAAACTATAATTGGCCGGTGCTCCTGGTTTAGAAATGGAAGTGACCTATCGAGAGCACCGCCCAAAAAGCAGCAGGGATGGAGCTGTCAGCCAATGGCAAGCCGCAATTGTAATTACACTCCTGTGGAGTGATTAAAACAGGACTTGCAGTCAGATGCTCGCCCTAAAAAACACATGTTGGACTAATCAGGTTAGGCAGTATGCGATTGACATTGTGGCGCATGACATCACAGTGCGTAACATTGCATGTGGCATCAGAACCCATGACCTCACAGGAATTAACAGAAGAAGTGAAATCAGATCTTAAGATCTCACACATAGGTTTAGCAGGTCTACACTGAGTACTTTTGAAGGCATTACCATATTTATTTAGCAAAAGAGAGAGGGGGGGGGGGGGCAAGGAGCGATTAAGGTCCAGTGTCCATGCTCCTCATTTCAACATATGTTATCAAAAAGAAGACACTGTTCCTGTAGCGGGGTTCAACAATGTCACCCTCGCATAGGGGTGCAAATAGTCACCCGTGCACAACCAAAGAAAACGTGAAAAATGAGAGAAAAAGACATCCTAGGTTGATGTGACCCATTAGTGAAGTGGAACAAACACTATTGTCCTCTGTTGCCCTCACACACCCCGAAGAGTGTCATGCTTCATCATCGGGCAGTTGCTCCTCGTAGGGCCGGCGCTGCAATCCCCTACGGGTCCCCCGAAGGGTCTCTTTGTCGGAGATCTTTTAAGGACTGCCGGAAGGTGCATGCGGGTATGTGGGGTATGGGTCTAGTGAGGGTTAGGAGAGTGATGTGCGTGCTACGTGGTGAAAGAATCAATGTTAAAAGAAGGGTAAACATGCAGCAAATGTATGAATTGTAAACCCTTAGCAGATAAACTGCTAGCTAAAATCTTGTCCCTAAGGCACACTATGCCCAGGTGTCATAAGATCATAGGTCAACATGTTTCGCGCCTGTGTCGCCATAAGGGTCGTTGGCGCTTCTTCAGGACCAGGATAATAATGTATAAAGTGCACGTGAAAAAAGTAATTAACCCTCTAAAAACATACAGGGCGAGGCAGCGCCCTGTATACCTGTTGTAAGGTTACAGCTGCATGATGGTAGATCGCTCCTGATGGAGTCCTAGGAAACAGAAAAAAGTAAAAGACAGCTAAGCGCATCAGTAACAACTTGATGCCTTATAATGTGCCACATATGTGTGCACATCAGTTAAAATCAAGCAACATTATTTAAAGAAACAGGCACAGGAGACACATCAGCATCATCAAGGGGGCCTGACTTGTGCAATATTCAAAGCACGCCAAGTTAATTACTCTTTGTAAAAACTGTTTGTATCAATCGTGACCTCCCTTCGTCTAAACTACGACAAGTGTCCATATTTATCAAATGAGATTTTGTGTTGGGGCTGTGTCACAAAAGTTACCAAAAACAAAATCTGGGTCTCAACCTTTATTTTTTTAAACGCTGTCAAAAAGAAATTGGAAGGACAAACGTTGTAGTAAATCTGTTCTCCTTAATTTGTTGCAAAATCTGCATTTTTAAATATCTTATGGCATTATGGCGCCTGCTGCAGAGATCATTGTGTGTCCAGCAAATCTCGGGGAATACTAATAATGGTAAATCAACTCCGAAGATTAACGTATTTTCTGGAAAGATTTGTGTTTTGTCTAGTCCTAGTTTTAAATCATCAAAATAGCATACCGGGTTAATATGTCTCCTGCAAAGCACATTACATGTTTATTTTATGCAAATAGGTAAGTGGGTTTAACATGGAGATCCTTTTGTCAGTTCATAAATTATAATCATTTTAATATAGCACAGTGAACTATGAAGGGCATGTGACTCTTACACCTTGTAACCCTCACTGACTGTCTTATAAAACATATCCTGTACACTGAGTTACACACATTACTTTTTGCCAGTGTATATTGTGTGCGTGTTATGTAAAGCATCTGCTACCCTGCACTGAGACGAGCGATATAACCTAATAAAAGAATAAAACAAAATAGCAGTATTTAAATTGTTATGTGTGTAATTACTGCACAGACTAAGGTTACTGGGACAGACTACCACATCTGGCATTCTCGCAGTGCCTGTATATCTGTTATATAAAGGGACTGAAAAATGACAAAACATGCCTCTCTTAAGTACATTTGATGTAATAATAAACTGTGCGTCTTTGTTTCCCCTCCATTGCATTTGCATCTAGGTGTGAGGCTACAGATAGTTCTTAGCCAAGATACTCTTTTTTTTAAAGCTTTTTTTATTGGTAGTATGCATGTGAGGAGGTATATTGTTGCCCAGCTGTAAACAGCAGTTTGGCGCCATTCTCAGTTCATAGAGGGCTAACTTTAGACGGTGCCATAAAGAAGTTAGTTTTACAATGTAACCTAGGCCATATTGCTGGTACAATTTTCCAGGGACCTTTAATATCCCACTATCATAATAGTCCGTTTGCAATTGTGTCCTGTAATCACACTACTGCTTTTTTGATTTATGATTTTCTAAAACGAAAACGAAACAAAACACACAAACTTCTATCGCTATTTGACAGCTTTTTTCTTCAGTATTTAGTCAAGGTTCTGGTGTGGTGCAGTATCTTGTGTCTCTGACCTATGTACAGTAGTGGGAACATCGTGGGGGGATCGGGTGTGTGGGGGGGGTTTATTCCTAAAGCCAAGATACTCTAACAAAAGGATGCCTAATGGCCTCTTAAATATGTTCTTTATTTTGTGTCCAGCTGTAATTTAAAATAACAAAGTCTTCTTTCCTGCATGTTACTACTGTAACTGAAGCGGACAATGTGGAAGCCCTGCTGAAAGTGTTTGAAGATTACACCAGAACGAGCTTAGCATATTTCTGTGGGGCTCAACTTCTTGGCAGGGTAGACGGCATCCAACCAGTGAAAAGAGTGGATAGACGCTGTCTACCTGGGTGTATCCCGATTTGTGCCCAGCATTTAGTGTTTGCCACCTCTTGCCGTGGAGAGCTTGGGATGGGTGCTCTGTGCAATAACCAAAACTATAGGAGAAATGTCAGGTCACCTTACTAATGTGTGCCCAAAAGCATGCATCTCAGAATTCCCAACTCCGTGGGGCAGGAAGTAATGGTGGGCATTCCTAACTCAAAGTAATACCTTTAAAAAAGAAACCAAACATCCCTATTTCACAATTCCAAAACTTAAGACCAATCTCACTTCTTCCATTCTGTGCCAAAATTATAGAAAAGGTGGCGAATATACAACTCATGGAGTTTCTGGAGAAAGAAGCCCTCCTCCATTCCTCCCAGTCAGGTTTTAGATCAGGCCACTCAACCGAATCTGCAGTCCTGTATTCGACTGAACATATTCGGAAGATGGTGGACGAGGGAGAGACAGCAGCGTTTGACACAGTGCTGCACTCAACGCTGCTGTCTCGTCTCTCGGACATGGGAGTAAAGGGCCCAGCTCTTACCTGGTTCCAGTCCTTCCTGACTGACAGAACGTTCCAACTTCATTGCCCACCCTTTAAATCATCGCCTCGCGGTGTGTGCCATGGGGTTCCACAGGGCTCTAGTTTGAGCCCTACGTTATTTAACATCTAGATGGAACCCCTGGCACACATTGCAGAGAAGTTTGGGGTGGGCATTGTCAGCTACGCCGACGATACCCAGTTGGTGTTTAAATTAACCCCAGAGAGTAGAGAACTTGCAACCAATTTCTCTAACTGCATGTCAGCGATAGCCACTTGGATGAATAACAACTGTCTCCGTTTAAATGGAAACAAGACAGAGGTTCTGGTAGTAGGAAGAGATGTCTCTGTATGGTCTCATGCATGGTGGCCCAGCGAACTAGGGGAGTTGCCTACTCCTGTGGAGACGGTGAAAAATCTAGGCGTTATGCTGGACGCTGACCTCTCTGGCAAAACCCATGTAAATAAAGTGACAGGCAAATGCTTCGGCATATTAAAAGTGCTTCGCAAGGTACTTGATCTCCTGCCCACCGAAGCCAGAAAATCCATAGTCCATGCTTTAATAACACCTAATTTGGACTATGGTAATGCTCTCCTGCTAGGTCTGAATCAGAAGGGACTGCGACAAATTACAATGTGTTCAGAATTCAGCTGCGCGGCTGGTGCTCGGTCTCCCAAGAAAAACTTCCATCAAAATGCGCTATCCAAACTCCATTGGCTCCCAATTAAAGAGAGAATTATATTTAAAACTCTCTGCTATGCCCACCGTATTGCCCAGAACAAAGGTCCCGACTACCTGAAAAGTCTCATCACCATCCACCGCCCGACGAGAGATTTAAGATCGTCAGGCACGATGCTATTTAAAATCCCTCGCATCACAAAAGCTAAAATGGGAGGAAGATCTTTCCGCTATTTGGCCACTAAACACTGGAACGCACTCCCGCTCCACTTGCGGATGGAGCCCTCCGAAATGAGATTCAGGGCAAAATTAAAAACTTACCTGTTCCCTAAATAGTCATATTCTCTGCTGAGTTTCCTGACTCTTTTCCTCTGGATTATTTTGTACTAGCAGTTAGCGCGGGGATACACAGTTTTGTGCAGCCAGGCGCTTAATAAATGTTTTATTATTATTTTTATTATTTAACCCATCCTAGCACTAGGAATAATTTAGGTGTCTGAAGACTGCTTTTTAGTTAAATAAATCAGGAGAAATTAAATTGTGTTGTGAATATTGAATGGCAGTGGCAATCCTTTGTTGGCTTTTCTTAAAAAAGCCAGGCCCTTTAATTGACATCTGAGTTTTGGAATGTGTGATGCTAAATATAAATCCTATGTGCTTATTTCTTGATTTACTAATTACTTTTCTTCTTTGTAGGAAATTATTCATATCCCACAGGAGGTTTTACTGGCTCACTTTCGCGCAGATTGTCTTTATGTTACCTCTTCTCCTGAGCGGCCCTGGCTTCCCATTATTGTCTTTTCCAAGATGGCCTCTTCACGCCAAGCTCTGTCAGGTGGGCCCCTGCTCAATCTGTTCCACGGTGACATTGCACATCTGCATCTTTAAAGGTGGTTGTAGGCACTCCGCCTTTTTTGCGTGGTCACCCCCAATTTGTTTGCCTTTTGCTAAACTCCATATATTTTCTGGCTTTTGAACATTGTGCATTTTGCCCCTGCTAACTGGTAGCACATTGTGCCTCCCCTTTAAATATGGTCGAATTGGCATACTCCTAATTGGTATATTTAACTAGCCTGTACGTCATCAGTACATGGTACAAAATGTGCCCAGGGCCTTGAAGTTAAGTGCCACTAGTCTACTGCAGTACCAATTTTGCCACCCACTATACAGACAGTGCAAATATAGCTTCTGGCCTACCACTCTAGTCTGACTCTAGCAGTGCGAAACATGCACTATGACCTGTCAAAATAAAGCTCAAGTAAAAACCTCTCTCTTAAATATCAGTAAACCATATCTTTGTTAGCCTTGTAGCCCATGAGGTAAGGTGCATGGCATTTAAAAAGTGGCACATGTAGAAAATTAATATTACCTTGCCCCTACCGTGGCAGGGCCCTAAAGCTATGTAGACAATGTGAATGCAGATTAAAATAATGATAAAGGATCTTTGGAATGGGACCAGTTAGAAAAATAATGAAACAACTATTTTTAATAGTTATTAAAAATACAATTCAGTGGTGCAGTCGGATTTTTAATACATATTAGGCACACCACACTGATCATGGTACGCCTCAACTTCCAACTCCATACCAACTGCAAAACAACCATAAGAAGCACCCTTGCCTACAGACCCCCAGGACCTTGCCCTGCTTTCTACTGTGCCATCCCTAACTTCATTGCCACTCTCACTATCGACTCCAAACTCTACATCTTCCTCGGCGACCTCAATTTCCACCTTGATGACCTCAATGACACCAACACCGCCTACCTACTGGAAAGCATTTGCAACATCTGCCTCTCGCAACTGGTCACCAACCCCACACAAAGCGCAGGACACAAACCGTCCCCATATTTACTGCCAGTGACAGAATCGAATGCAGCCCTGTCACTGAACTTACCTGGACCGACCACGTCATTGTCCACTTCACCATCACAGGATCCCCATTCACCGCTCCTCCCTCTACAACTGAAGCACAATAACGGAGAACCAGTGGACTGGCGCTCTCAACATTACCCAGCCTGAACCCGGCACCAACCTTGAACAAACCATCAAGAATCTCTCCACTGGGGGCATCAACTGCACAGATAGTTACCCCTTTCAAACAATCTAAACTGAGGAGATCTACCACACATGCCATTTGGTATACTCCATAACTAAGAACATTGAAACACAACTTCAAGAATCTAGAAAGGAAATGGTGCACCCTCAAGGACCCCGCAGACCGAGCTACCATCAAGACAGCCCTCAACAATTACCACCAACTCCTGAAAGACACAAGAAGATGCGCCTTGGTGCACATTATGAAAGCCAGCTCCAAACACAGCAAAGAACTCTTCAACATCATCAGAGTTCTCCAGCCTGTCTGCTACCGAGAACATCATCCCAAGAACTCTGCACCACCCTGGCGGAGGACTTCCATGATAAGATGTCCAGCATCAAAAAAACCTTCGAACCCCAACCTACCGACCTTCACATCTATCTCGCTTCCACTGCTGCCATCTGCGACTTCCAGCTCACCACTGTCCCACCACTTCTTCAACCTCAGAAACGAGAAAGTCAGTATCAAACTCACCTCCATCCTCAATGCATCCATCACCATGGCCAACTTGCCTGAAGAATGGAAACACAGAGAGGTCAAACTCCTCCTCAAGAAACCATCCACTGACCCCAGCGAGCTCAAAAACTACCACCCTAATTCTCTGCTCCCCTTTCCCGGTTAAGTCCTTGAGAAGGCCATCACCAACATTTCACAGAAGACCTGAAGAACAACAATCTGCTAGACACTTCCCAATCTGGCTTCCGCACTAACCACAGCACCAAAACTGCCCTAATTGCTGCCACTGACGATATCAAAACCATCTTTAACTGAGGTGGAACAGCTGCTCTGATCCTCCTAGACCTCACAGCGGCATTTAACACCAACCTCCCACCTCACCCTGATCAAAAGACTTCATCAAATCAAGATCTAGGCAGACACCCTCAGATGGGTCGCCTCCTTCCTCACAGGAAGAACTCAGACAATCTGCCTACCATAGTTCACCTCAGAACCCGAGAGCATCATCTGCGGCGTCCCTCAAGGCTCATACCGCAGCCCCACTCTGCTCATCACCTACATGACGTCCCTGGCGAACATCGTCTGAGACCACGGTCTCAACAGCATATCCTACTCAGACAACAGCCAGCTTATTCTCTCACTTTCAGAAGACCCATCAACCACTAGAACCAATTTCCACAAGTTCATGTAGAGTGTCACCAACTGGATGAAGAACAACTGCTTAAAGCTCTACACGAACAAAGCAGAAGTGCTTATTTTCAGTAACAACACCTCCCCTTGGAGCAACTTCTGGTGAACTTACTAACTCAGACCCTCACCCACACCAACTGAATACCTGCAATCTTTGCAGCATCATCTTGAACAGTAAACTCACCATGAACAAGTCAGTGCAGTCTCTTCCGCCTGCATCTTCACTCTTCGATGCTGATGATGTCTTATTCTTTTTAACAGACATCAACAAGACGGGCTGAGGTACTGGGGAAAAGATGGGACTGGGGCATTGGGCATCAGCAGTGCAGGTCACTACGGTGGGGGTGAAGTATCTGAGAGTCTTCCTGTCGGTTTGGTCAAGCGTGTCCAGGGACAGAAATATTGTTCTAATATGGGCGCGGGTACGTGAGGAGTTAAAAGCATGGTCGCACATTCCCCTCTCCATCAATGGTAGGTCGGCCATTTTTAAGATCCTATCGCTGCCGCGTCTGCTCTACCAATTGCAGAATTATCAATACCCAGTCTTCCCTAAGGGGTTTCGTCAAGTTAACGCGGCTTTTGGTCAATTTCTGTGGTCGGCAGGGGTCTCCAGAGTTGCGTTGCGGACCTGCTTTTAGTCGACGTACTGTGGGGGGTTGGCTACCTCGGATGTCCAATCATACTATATGGCTCTGCACCTGTTGATACTGAATGAATGGTGGTATGGGGACAGGTCAGATCCTGCGTATGCAGTTGGGAGACAATGCATGGGGAATTCCACCTTACATACTATCTTGTATTCAGTACCAAAGTGTAACTCTTTGCCGGGGTGGTGGGACAAATTGACAAGGGACACCCCACTGTGGTAAAATGGGCGACTGTCACAACTGGCTATTTAACCTGGAATTTGCTGCTGGGACAATACCGGTATCTCTACCTTAGGGGATGTGATACGCGGTTCGGTCGCGAAATCCTTCCGGGACCTCCAGCAAGAATATCAGATGCCAAAGACCCAATTTTATAAATACCTCCAATTTAGACATGCCATCTCCCCCGGCATCGCAAGGATGGAAGCCCTTGCTGAACTTAGCCCCATCCAAGTCAAAGTGTTTATGGGAGACCTACATGACCATAACATTTCCAGAATTTATCAGTCCCTGGTGACAAATAGTTCCACCATGTTAGATAAACTTAGAGAAGCATGGGTTCTTGTCCCATTGGATGGGGATGATTGGATGGAGGCACTGGCCTCCCCTCGGGAGGCTGCGATTGTGATGTGGCTATAACCTCATCCAATATAAATACCCGGGTGTATTATACCAGAGTCCGGCTGTGGAGGGAGGGCCAAGTATCATCCCTGATATGCTTATGATGCGGGCGGGAGAAGGGAACCCTCATACATATGATCTGGCACTGTACAGCACTCACGAGATCCTGCCGAGGGGTTCTGGCTTGTCTCGCAGAGGTATTGGGGTGGGAGCTCCCCTCCTCACTAAAGCTGGTGATCTAACAAATAATGGAGGGTATCAGGGAAAATATCTACAAAAGACATCTAATGTTGTTGGGACTCATATTGGCTAAAAAGGATACTGCAAGGCAGTGGAAAGCTCCTCCTCATATCACTACAGATGTAGTAAAGGACGCAATATGCCTCCAGACATCATTGTAAAAGGCAGGGTCATCTATGTTAGCCCTGTAAGTATTAACAAATAGAACAGTCGTACCAAGTTACCCTGTATCAGGAGAACCCTTCCCAGCTTATCCGCTTCGGTCTTAAGCAGAGTGATTGGGGTACCTCTCTTGACCAACACTAGTACTCCTCTAGAGTATGACGAGTACGACACTGCAACTCGCAGCACAGCCCAATGAGCCCCCACATTTTGTTTGTATGCTTGGGGAGAGGAGTCTCCTCCAGAAATGCCACCTAAATATCGTGCCTATCAAGAAAAGCCATTTAATCGTGGATCTTTTTGGGGTTGTTGAAGCCACACATATTCTATGTTATTAATTTAACAGTACCACCCGCACATGCATTTCTTATTCATAACTTGAAGTTCCTGTGTTGAGGACATCCCCAAAAGACCAATCTCATTTGATAATATACTACATATATACTGCACTGCATCTGCAACTGATCGCCTCCTCACCGCAACCCCCCACCCACTTCAGCACCCCGAACATGCTAAAGACAACCCAATAAGGAACAAACAAATCCCCCCGGAAACATCTGCCAGAAAGAGAAGTAGGGTGCACCCATCAGGAAACACTAGAGTACAGTCATCTTCCCATTAAACAGGGAGGTGGCCGAACATGTCCATTGTGACAATGTGACAGTCCAACAAGTGTCCAGTGCCCATGAGGCTACACAGATCCAGTACCCCTGCAATAATCACAATGCCTCAGTGTACAGGTCCAAGGGCTTGGATCACTATGATAGGATACTGCTCATATTATTATCCCCTTCCAGCGAACATCCCCCTCGAGCACTGACTTCCAAAACTTAAAGGTGACTTCAACAGAACCGTAACCTCGAACAGTACTTTACGACCACAGACGATTACTCACTGCTTCTGTACGTGAGGACGACTAGCCGTGTGACGGCACCATTTTTTCAAGGGTTAGCATGTTCAATGGCAGCCTTAGGATTGTTGTAGATTCTGGCAGACACATCCAATCGGGTAGGGCATAGCATAAGGGATATTCTCCGCCATGAGAAGCTTCTTAACTGTCATGAATTCCCTCCTCGCTGCCTGGACTGATGCAGTAAAGTCTGGGTAAAAGGCTAGCTCATTCCCATGGTTGTTGAAAGAGCCTTTTTCTTGTGATAGGCGCAGTATTGAGTCTCGGTCCCTATAATTTAGCAGCTGCACGATAATTGACCGCGGTGCAACCCCAGGGACCGGACGAGACACCTAGTGGTGTGCTCGTTCCACAATCAGCATGGGAGACAGATTTTCCGCCCAGAAGTTTTCTTTAAGTATCCCCTCCACCTATATCTCCAGCTCTCCAGTGTTAGTCAACTCCGGCAGGCCCGTAAGACTCAGGTTATTCCACCTCGATCTGGCCTCCAAATCTTCATTCTTCGCTTGGATGATAGCCAAGACTTTTTCCATGTTGAGGGCTTTATTGGACACACTTTGAAGATCATCCTCCGCAGAGGAGACACGCTTCTCCACCTCGCCCAGTCTGGTGCCCTGTTTGTCAATCTTTGCTGACATATGGTCCATGAGCAGATTTAGGCATCAATCTTGCCATCAATCGACTGCAGGCTATGCTGCATTGCCAGGAGCATTGTTTCCAGCGCAGCAGCTGTGTCAGGACTCCTAAAGATAAAAACCTTCCTGTCTGACAAGTCCACAACAGCCAATTCCACATATACAGAAGGTAAAGGCCATAACCTGGACGGAAGCCTGGAGATTGAACCACTCCAAGATGGCCGACAATGCATGAAGGGTGTAGTTCAAGTCTTCCTCTGTATGCCGAGTTCTACTTGGAGCGCTCGCAATAGAATGCTGAATGCTGATCAGTTGGGATCTCAGCTGATGCTGGGATCCCAACTGAAGCGCAAGCATTCGGTATTTCTCTTGTAGGTTTAGTTTAGTTAGTTAGAGGAGCCACCCCTCCACCAAACTCTGGGTAGGCCGCACAAATAGGGCCGATGTGATTTGTCACCCCCAACCTGAGGCAATCAGGTATTATATGCACCGGTGGCATTCAAACCCGGGGGGGGAATCAGTTATACGGCTACACTCCAGAACGGTCTACCGCCTCTGCAGGCCTCACCTTCACGTCCGGTTCTGTTGTTCTTCTTTGCCTTCTTTATCATATGATCAGCAGGGCCCCCACTGCTTCTCTCGCAGCGTGCCACTGGTCCGCGGCCTTGGCACAACAGGCCTCACGGCGTCGCAGCAGTAACCAGCGCCGTTCTGGCGGGACGACAGCAGATAGACCAGGTAGGCCTGCTGCTGCCAAACAGAGCCCCGCACCCCCACAGGTCCCTGCAGCCTGGTCACCTCCCGCCGGCAAGGGCGAGCAGGACTCCACAGCGCCACCGAGCCCCACATTATGCCGCCAGAAGCTTCAGATTCAGCGGAAGAGGTCAGGCAGTGTGCAATTCTCAGCCGCGTCCCGCCTCCGCCATGTTGTCTCTGCTGTCACACTGCACCAGCATGTCTTCCTCCTCAGACTTCAGGATACTTCAGCAGTCGCCTAGGCACATCGGCAAGGCCATGCGGCAGTGTGCAGGGTTGGCTGACACGTTGTTTGGCAGGATAATGGCTGGATTTACGGTTCGGCCGGCAGAGCTGCACTAAGACGTAGCCATCTTGCTGTGCGCCCTCTAGCGCCCTCCAGCAATCTGGCTTCAGAGCATCTGTACCCTAAGAAAGAAAGAAAGTAACATTGGCAAAGCCAACAAGTCTGGTGTTTTGCATAGCTGCAGTAACTCAGACCATTACTAGTAGTCCCTCTCAAGTCAGAAGCAACATCTTGACTTTTTTAACAAGGCTATAGTCACACAAGACTTTACTAGATGTCTCGCTTGAGTCAGAAAGCTGAAGTGCCACAGTGATAAGAAGTTTTTAAATGCCCCTAGATACAAGTTAGATGCATAAGTTTTAAATGTCCAGATAGAACATATAAATATGCATATATTCTTTTGTTACTGTAATGATTTGCACTTGTTTTCTATAGGATAGATAAATATACTAAAGCTGGTTTATGACGATGAGTATATTTTCCAGACTTTAGTACGTCTTGACTATTATGGACCACTGTGATAACACCCAAATAAATAGAGGCATTAGAATGATCTCTTAAATTCAATTGCCTTCCAACTTATTCTTATTAGACTACTTTTTAACTGTAGGTACACTTGTATAAATTGTTGTTGCATATACTGGGGACACCCTATGACGGCACTGTGTTGATCCTTGCACCTTTGTTGTGTTCTATTGTAGGAGGAAGCAAAATGTCTGTGCTAGTTGAAGAAACCCCATTAGGTAAATACATTTGACCAACAGTATATATATCTTTAACCTTTGTTTATTTGGTAGAACGGCGGTAGAACGGAGGATCTGGCATACTTTGTCATAGACAGTGTCAAAAAGAATATCAGGGGAGGTAACCTACAACTAGCCCTTAGGAGACTAGAATCCAGATATATAATCCTACTCAACTGTAAGACACCTAACGGACTGAATGCAGATGAGGCAATGATTGTCCATCTCTAATCTGCATTGGAGCAACAGAACTATACTCTAGCAGCCCCCTCTGAATCCTTAACCCCCTCCCCTAACATCTAACTCTCTTTTTCTTATTTTTCACAATTTTTTCACTTAATTATTTCCTTGTTTAGGTTTGGACACAATTACACTCACTCACCAACTCGAAAGCAACCTTTCACCCAAGTATGAGCAAATCAAATTAAACTTACTGGTTTCCATATACAATCATCTAGAGGTCACAATTTTTGCGGTAGATACTACATTGCCCACAGGGGCTAAGTTCTCCAAACTAATGTACTTTTTCACATTGTGTCGCAGAGCACGTACGCCCGCAAGCCAAGCCAGCAGTCTTTGCACTTGCGAGCAGCTGTGGATCATACACTTGTACATCATCTTTATTAGGCACTGGGCGTTATGTGACACAGGTCAAGCACACACGACCTTGCACCCATACCAGATATGAGATATACCGAGTGAACCAGTACTCCAACACACAGGACGCACACTGGCTAATTGGTTATGAATCATACTTCTCATGTATGCAACAGTATTCTCTTGTGGTTCTTTTATATTATATCAGTCTGTATAAGTTTGTGATAATTTAACAAATTGATGTAATGCACATAAGACTGTTTTTCTTTCTAAGGTAATTCATTGATTAGCAGAAACACTGCATAACTCACCATGATAGGCGTTTTTCCACTGTATGCAATACTGCTATGTCCTTCGTTGCAGAGTTGGTTGCCATGACAATTCACTTTCGTTTGTACTAAGCAAGTTGAACATATATTGCACTTCACTGGAGTGTTGACAGATGTTGTGAGCAAGGCGGACACGTTCGCCGAAACGCGTCAAGTCCATCACTAATGGGCACGCGTGTTGGAATGGATTCTACATGTGAACAAGGCCAGAAAAGGCAGACGCGTTAGGAGAAAGAAGGAACCTGCAGTGTTTGGACGTGGAATAAACACTGAATCCTTGCCAGTATTGAGCCTCTTGCTTTTAGTGGTGTTAAAGGGATGGGCTGCTCCGTGCCCATTGTGAAGAGACTACCAGGAAGGGTCGGGGGCTCCGGTAACAGGAGGCTTGTTTTTGATATTGATTGAGGAGCATGACCCACTCACGCGCCCCAGCCTACCAAGGAGAGACCAATATGGTGAATGGGCACGTGTGTTGGAATGGACTTGGGGTGAATGACCTTCACCCATGATTGTGCTGTCTGGATTTGTGTTAATTCACGTCATGAGAAGATGTACAGCAATGTGCTAATGACTGTTTACTCACCTGACTTTCCAAAGTATTTTCCATGTAAGAGTTGCACCGCAATGAAGACATTGTTTTACTAACTTTGAATAATGTGGATATCCAGCTGTACAACTATCACACAGGCGGTGCACTCTAGGACTAGTATTCTTCAACTAAGTCTTAAGAACTTTAAAACACGCAGCTGAATGCAATGTGCTTTTGAATTATTGCCCTTCTACCTGTGAACAAGGCCGGAAAAGGCAGAAACGTTGGGAGAAAGAAGGAACCTGCAGTGTTTGGACGTGGAATAAACGCTGAATCCTTTCCAGTATTGAGCCTCTTGTTTTTGGTGGTGTTAAAAGGATGGGCTGCTCCGTGCCCATTGTGAAGAGGCTACCATGACGGGTCGGGGGGGTCCGGTAACAGGAGGCTTGTTTTTGATTGTTATATATATATATATATATATCTCCCAGTTGGGCGTTATGATGTACATGGCTGCCCCTGCTCACTCGCTCTCCTGATGGGACAGGCTGCAGCAGTTCGAGAGGACCCACGGGAGCTGTGTGTGGACTTCGGCATGAACTTGGGAACTCATCCGCCACTACCTGCAGTTGACAAACAAGCTCGCTGGCATTGACACTTGCTCCCCCACACCGCCGACCCAGTTTCAACCACATTGTGCATTCTGGGAGTTGGAGTTCTGCTCACTCATAGCGAACATACAACAGGTGAGCCTTATCAGCTAGGGGGAGGAGGTTGTTGTACTCAACCTCAAGAGGAGCAGGAGTGGTATACCGGAATGAATGACTCATTACAGTGTTGGGTGCCGAAGACGGCATGTAGCCGAAATGCATTCGCCGCCACTGTTTGCTGGAATAAACAAGCTGTCTCCCATGGAATCCTCTCTGGCCTCTGATCTCTCTTTTCCGGAGCGATTTTCTTTCATGTCTTCTGCGCCGGCCAGGGGCGCAGCACAGATGGCCCTGCTGTGTCAAGTTCAAGTTCAAAATTTATATAGCGCACTACTCACCCAAAGGGTCTCAAGGCGCTTGGGGAGGCGGGTGCATTTACTTATCGAATATCCAAGTTTTTAGTTGCTTTCTGAAAGAGAGGTGGTTTTGAGTAAGGCGGAGGTGGGTGGGGAGAGAATTCCAGGTCTTGGCAGCTAAGTAGGAGAAGGATCTTCCCCCCATGGTGGATCTGTGGAAGCGCGGAATTGCGGCGAGGGCTTGATTGGAAGATCGAAGTTGGCGGGTGGGGGTGTAGAAGGACAGTCTAGTATTTAGTCATTCGGGTCCTAGGTCATAGAGGGCTTTGTGTGCGTGGGTGAGGAGACGGAACGTTATTCTCTTGTTGACGGGGAGCCAGTGGAGATCTTTCAGGTGGTTGGAGATGTGAACTTGACGAGGGATGTCCAGTATGAGTCTGGCTGATGCGTTTTGGATGCGTTGGAGTTTTTTCTGTAGTTTGGCTGTGGTTCCGGCGTAGAGGGTGTTTCCGTAATCAAGTCGGCTGGTGACCAATGCGTGGGTGACCGTTTTTCTTGTTTCAGTGGGGATCCAGCGGAAGACTTTTTTGAGCATGCGTAGGATGTTGAAGCAGGATTATGAGACGGCATTGGCTTGTCTGGTCATCGAGAGGGAGGAGTCCAGAATGAAGCCCAGGTTGCGTGCATGATCCGTTGGTGTGGGTGCGGTTCCTAGGGCTGGTGGCCACCAAGAGTCATCCCAGGCAGAGGGAGATGAGCCTAGGATGAGGACTTCCGTTTTGTCCGTGTTCAGTTTTAAACGGCTGTTCTTCATCCACTTGGCTACTTCTTTCATTCCTTCGTGTAGGTTTGTTTTGGCGGTGTTCGGGTCATTGGTGAGGGAGAGGATCAGCTGGGTGTCGTCTGCATAGGAGATGATGTTGAGGTTGTGTTGGCGTGCGATGGATGCGAGAGGACTCATGTATACGTTGAAGAGGGTGGGACTGAGTGATGATCCTTGTGGTACGCCGCAAATGACTTCGGTGTCAAGTGACCCGGACTGTTACTGGCATCATGCTGCTATGCAGCAACTTGGAGGTTCGGGGTACCGAGAAGTACGGTGTCCGCCAATACCGTCAGGACAGCACAAGCAGTTGGGGGTATTTTACCACCAGTTGGGCGTTATGGTGTACATGGCTGCCCCTGCTCACTCGCTCTGATGGGACAGGCTGTAGCAGTTCGAGAGGACCCAAGGGAACTGTGTGTGGACTTCGGTATGAACTTGGGAACTCAACCGCCACTACCTGCAGATGACAAACAAGCTCGCTAGCATTGACAATTGCTCCCCCACACCGCCGACCCAGTTGCAACCACATTGTGCATTCTGGGAGTTGGAGTTCTGCTCACTCATAGCGAACATACAACAGGTGAGCCTTATCAGCTAGGGGGAGGAGCTTGTTGAACTCTACCTCAAGAGGAGCAGGAGTGGTATACCGGAATGAATGACTCATTAGTGTTGGGCGCCGAAGAAGGCATGTAGCCGAAATGCATTCTCCGCCTCTGATCTCTCTTTTCCGGAGCGATTTTCTTTATATATATATATATATATATATATATATATATATATATATATATATATATATCCCAAAAACCTCCTTCAAAAAAGAGCAGAGGCCACGTTAGGGGAAACACCACGGAGGCATCTTTATTCCGACAGATTAACCAGGCGAATGCATTTCAGCTTCTTTGAGCCTTCCTCAGCGCCCACAATTATCAGCGAAGGTTGACGACAGCGTGGTTTAAATGTCCTGCCCCTTGCTGTTACGCTGTGTTCCGCTCCGCCCCTAAGAATCAGTCCTTGCTCACCTGTTGTAGATTGCATAGTATGAGCAAACTGCAACTCCCAGAGTTCATCATTCAGTCCAGGTAAGTGATGCGGGGGTGGAAAAGATATGCGGAGTTCAGGGCACCGCGTTGTCATCAAATCCAGTTTGCTGTGTGCTGTCTGAATAGTTGTGCCCCCTTGGGTCCCCAGACCGCACAGCCACAAAAGCACAGGAAATATCACGGCGGGGGCTAACATGCAGTCACGGTCGCCCAGCGTAGAGTCAATGACCCCAACACCGCCCTTTCTCCTTTTGTGTTCTGTGGCGGACCATGGCTCATCCAATACCTTGGAAAAAAAACGCAGAAACAGTCCGTTTCAGCAACAGCCAGTGATCGCCAGGCCACTTGAAATGCGGGGGCCTCTGTTGCGTGCCTCTAGCTAGCACGCTCAAATATCCCAAAAACCTCCTTCAAAAAAAAAAAAAATATATATATATATAAAAAATACTTGAAAAGGAAAACAGAACAGACTCCGCTTAAATATGTGCTTCAGTTTTCGGTTTATTTAGTGCATATTGCCACGACGACGCATTTCGGGCTACAGGGAGCCCTTGTGTGTATATATATATATATATATATATATATATATATATATTCACTGAAAAAACCATAGGTTATAGACCATATATAGTTAGGAATTAGCATTTACAAAACCTTGAAAATTCACTGAAAAAACCATAGGTTATAGACCATATATAGTTAGGAATTAGCATTTAAAAAACCTTATTTTACTCACACAAAACCATTGAAATTCCATATATAGTTAGTTGCACTAACTATATATCGCGCACCCGCAATCCACTGCTGATCATGTCACATATTACATCATTCATGACATGGTCAGTGACATCACTGATGACATCACTGATGACATCTCAAATGACATCACTGATGACATCACTGATGACAACATCCAGTGACTGTATGTTTCTGTAAAGTTAAAATATGTCTTACATATTGAAGAATGAGTGGATGTATAAGTGTCTGGATGAAGGATTTAGTAGGTGCGTGACTGACTGTATGAGTGAGTGATTAAATGTGTCTCACTGAATGCATGGGTTAGTGACTAAACTGTCTTAATTTGTGCATCATTATGTCTGTTGTTCTGTAAACTGCTGCATGTGTTGATCATTAGCTATACGAGAGGCTATATGTGTTATTAATTGGTTGCCCAAGTATTTCTATGGGAGATTGAATTTGTGTGGGGGTGGCTGGAAGGTGTGTGACTCTATGCATAGATGTGTGAGCAGTTTATTCACTAGTTGTATGAGTTCAAGAGTGCATGTGGAAACAGCTACATGGGCAGTTGACTGTGTGCATGAGTGTATTGATGAGTGAATGGATATCTCAATGCTACATGTCATAGTAAGTACATATGTAAAACACAGTACATGTGAGAGTTGGCATATATAAATAACTGTGCATGAGAGCCACTGAATGAGTGAGTGGTTGTATCGATCATTGTGAACTTGTATCAGGGATTGTATAAGAGAGTAAATATGTGTTAGTATATGTTTCAATAAGTAAGGTGTGTTTAACTGTATAGTTGAAGAAATGGAGGTGAGATTGTTTCTTTGCATGACTGACTGGGTGTGTGAGTAACTCCATGGATGAGTGGCAGTGTGTGAGTGTCGGTATACACTGAGTGTATCTAAGGTTATATTAGAGTCTGAAGAGGTTTATCGTATTAGCACAAGAATGATGTCAAATGAGATGTCATCAGTGATGTCATCAGTGATGTCATTTGAGATGTCATCAGTGATGTCATCAGTGATGTCACTGACCATGTCATGAATGATGTAATATGTGACATGATCAGCAGTGGATTGCGGGTGCGCGATATATAGTTAGTGCAACTAACTATATATGGAATTTCAATGGTTTTGTGTGAGTAAAATAAGGTTTTTTAAATGCTAATTCCTAACTATGTATGGTCTATAACCTATGGTTTTTTCAGTGAATTTTCAAGGTTTTGTAAATGCTAATTCCTAACTATATATGGTCTATAACCTATGGTTTTTTCAGTGAATTTCAATGGTTTTTTAATAGCAAATATCATAAGCTGTCGAATGTCAAGTACGTGGTAAGTGAAAACATTTTCGTGTTTATGCACACTGATCTGCTTTGAATGGTGCCCCCCCCCCTCATTTCTATTAGGAGTACTCTCTCTTTGCAGATAGTGAAAGGTAGTTAACGCAGGCGTTTGCCCCCGTTGTAATCCGTCGTGCCTGCTTCTCTCTCCATTTGATTGATTGTTATCCAAGTATTTACTGTTTTAGAATTAGTTCTCTTTGGTTCATTCTCTATTTACAAACAAACACAGAGTCGCAATACTCTGTTTAGTCTTTGCAGATAACGAAAAATCGTGTAAAAAAAAAGAAAAGGAATCGAGCAAAATCAGTAGGCCACTAATGGGATCTCTTTTTGACCTCGCTAAAATAGAAACATTAGGAACAACCCCTCATGACAAATACAAAACTAGTGAGATGAACTGAACTCCACACAATGATGGCTGCAAAACAGCTCGGCTCCGCCACCCACCCCGCCCAAAATAACGATAAAGAACGGCTGCCATGATTGGTTGCGGAATGACCACGACGGAGCTACGAAATGGTGCTGCTCTCATGCTAACCCCAGCTTCAGTCTGAAACATCCAGAAACACTGTAGACTACCAATTCGATCAGTTCCGGTAGCGCCCCAATGTAACCCGGTAGAGAAGAACTAGCCCTCCCCTCTTTGACTGATGGTTCTTGTTGCCTGTCCCTTCTGTTGCCATTTAACAGAACTATTTAGCCTGCTGAAAGGGGTTGTGTTCCGACCGCTGGTTGGTGGAGACATTTTGACTATATTCTGTACCTGCGTTGTCGCGTAATGCGTCATATGACGCGCCGCGTTAGCGCATCCGGAAGTCATCCGGGGCGCGTAACGTAAGCATAACAAGTCATGTGACTTGTTAATAAAACTTTTCATTGGTTCATTTTACTTTTCTTATTGTAATGATGAAAGGCTTGGTCATATGACCTAAAAATTACGCTTTTCATTACTTCCGAACATTATTTTTTCTTAAATATATGTTATAATGTTCCAGGCTAATGTACTTTCCCGGAAATTTTACAACTGTCCTGCAAGTAAAATATATTCTTTTTTCGAGAAAAAGAGCGTTTCTTCGTCCCATGACGGAGTCGTTGAGCAAAAGAGGGTCGACCTGCTGTCTTAGTCGCCGATACGCCTGAATATGAGATTCTTATCGATCACTTTATGTTGCAGGAATAGAAAACACAACAGCCCTTGACCATTTATCTTTACTGCGTTCCTTCGTATTATACCTTTTACCCTTCATGTGATTGGTCTGCTTTATTTCACTTGCCTTTTAATGATTCTAAAACAGTCACTATTATTAAAAACTTTACCAATGTATATACTACTACCATGTTTTCTTTTAAAAACCTTTATTGTGAAAATGTCATTATACAAATACGAGCCTATAACCACGTGGGCCTGCCACAGAGCAAACTGTAATCGTATATGATGAATAGACATTTACACTGTAGAGGAACGTAACGGGCGGGCCATTAGGTTGCAAGAACTAAGGTGTCTAACAGTTACGGAATCGGTGGACGTACATTTTATAATTAAAATACGACAGGGCCAGTTACAATAAAATTATCTAGATATACATTTGCGGGCAAGTACCATGGGTGACGTTAATTCGAACTTTCAACAGTACAGTAATCAATAACACATCAGAACTTAATATCAATAGGGATGTCGAAATAGTCAATCAATTCTCGTCCCCGCCCGCCATGTGCTTCAAAACTGCATACGTATCTCGTGATTTCAAGGTTCTGCAACCAGTACACAACAAGGAGTTACGAGTCCCATTTATTCCGGCGCCATTTTGGGCGAGGACGGGCAGGTCCAGGATATAGTCAAAATGTCTCTACCAACCATCGACTATGATGATGTTCATATGCTGTATTTATTAGAGTAACACTCATCTGTCCACATGAAATTAATTTGCCACAATCTAAACATGTCATTTTAATCTTTCCAAAGTTCTTCTAAATATTTGGGACCGTTTCCCTTGCCTCTGAAGCTCTCAGTGCCACTTCTTTGATGAATGTACTAGCAGGTCAGGGGTTCTCCTCCAAATCTCTCTTTTATGCAGCACTATAATTAATTGGTGCCACCTCTCCATATGACGATGCATGGTATAGTTACCACAACTATATTTATTTTCGGTTCCTCTGGAGAGTTCATCGTGGCAGATGAAGCGTGTAACGTACCGGGCATTTACCTTTTTTTGCATGTACAGGAAAGGAAAAAAAAATCGAGCGTCCGAGTTCTAAGGTGTCCCAGGGCCATTTTAGTGGACCAGGCCCAAATCCAAAGAACAGGCCGCCATTTTGAGAGTCCTCTTGCAGCCGCCTGTCGCTGTAGCATCAAGAGCAGCCGAAACTCAGCTGAATGGCAACTGAAACGGTAAAGGGGCGCCCCACTACAGCAGACGAGCCTCCACCTAGGAAGGCCCATTCACGCCGGCTCCCCCCCCCTTCGGGCACCCCACGCCGTTATTCGGAGCAGTATTGTAGGATGGCCACACCAGTGCGGCAACTTGCTAGACATCACCTCGGTGGTAACCGAATCTCAACGCCTTGTGGTGTCTTCTATTCAAAAAACATTGTTATGCTGCCTTCGACCTATTCGCCGCAAGTGCGCACACAACTCAACTGCATAGCTTGCTAGACACCACCTCGGTGCCATCCGGATCTTGGAATCTCAGCACCTTTTGGTGTCTTCTCTTCAGAAAATATTGTTGCGCTGCCTTTGGCCCCATTCGCACATCAGTCTGCTACTGACGCCATCTCACAGGCTAATGGGGCGCCCCACGCCGACTTTCAGCATTGTAGAATGACCACACCAGTACAGCAACTTGCTAGACATCACCTCGGTGCCATCCGGATCTCGGCGCCCCACTGCAGATGAAGTGCCTCTCAACTATGAAACCACCACGGTGACATCCGGACCTTGGCGCGTTGTGCTGCCTTCGGCCTATTCGCACATCGGTCCGCTACTGACGCCATCTCACAGGCTAATGGGGCGACCCACGCCGAGTTTCAGCATTGTAGGATGACCACACCAGTACAGCAACTTGCTAGACATCACCTCGGTGCCATCCGAATCTTGGCATCTCAACGCCTAGTGGTATCTTCCATACAAAAAATATTGTTACGCTGCCTTTGGCCCCATTCGCACATCAGTCCGCAACTTAGACATCACCTCGGTGCCATCCGGATCTTGGCATCTCAGCGCCTTGTGGTGTCAGTCAGAAAATATTGTTGCGCTGCCTTTGGCCCCATTCGCACATCGGTCCGCTACTGACGCCATCTCACAGGCCAACGGGGCGCCCCACGCCGACTTTCAACATTGTAGGATGGCCACAGAAGTGCGACAACTTACTAGACACCACCTCGGTGCCATCCGGATCTTGGCGCGTTGTGCTGCCTTCGGCCTATTCGCACATCGGTCCGCTACTGACGCCATCTCACAGGCCAACGGGGTGCCCCACGCCGACTTTCAGCATTGTTGGATGGCCACACCAGTGCGGCAACTTACTAGACACCACCTCGGTGCCATCCGGATCTTGGTGCGTTGTGCTGCCTTCGGCCTATTCGCACATCGGTCCGCTACTGACGCAAACTCACAGGCCAACGGGGCGCCCCACGCCGACTTTCAGCATTGTAGGATGGCCACACCAGTGCTGCAACTTGCTGGACACCACCTCGGTGCCATCCGGATCTTGGCGCGTTGTATTGCCTTCGGCCTATTCGCACATCGGTCCGCTACTGACGCCGCCTCACGTGCCAACGTATTTTCTACGCATTTTATACCCTATGCCGCATAACAGGTCATGTGACTTGTTTATAAAACTTTTCATTGGTTCATTTTACTTTTGGTTTCCTAATGATGGAAGGCTTGATCATATGACCTAAAAACAACACTTTTCATTGGATGAAAACTTTTTTTTTTTTCCCAAACGATGAAAGCCCCACCTTGTTTCTGGATGTTTCAGACTAAACTGGCGTCAGCATGAGAGCACCACCATCTTGTAGCTCCGTCGTGGTCATTCCGCGAGCAATCATGGCAGCCGCTCCCCACCAGAAGCCTGCAGGAGTCGGGGCCCCCAAAACTTTTGATGAATTCTCAAGGCGGAGGGGACGCTTTCGAGAATGGGGTCCAAGACCTAGCAGACAAGCGTCCGATTTCCAAGGTGTCCCAGGGCCATTTCAGTGGACCAGGCCCAAAAAGGAAAGAGCCTGCCGCCATTTTGAGAGTCCTGTGACAGCCGCCTATCGCTGCACCGCAAGAGTGGGCGCAACTCAGCTGAATTGCGGCTTTTGACACAGTGGACCAAAAACGGACGGAATGGCAACTGAAACGGTAAAGGGGCGCCTCACTACAACAGATGACACTCCACCTGGAGAGGCCCGTTCACGCCGCCTCCCCCGGGGCGCCCCACGCCGTTATTCGGAGCAGCATTGTAGGATACTAAAACCAGTGCGGCAACTTACTGGACATCACCTTGGTGCCATCGTTCTGCTGCCTTGGAACTATTCGCACAACAGTTTGCTACTGATGACCCACCCCCCGCGACGCCCCACGCCGGAAATCTAGACGTTGTGCTGCGTTGGGACTATTCGCACAGCCGACCGCTACTTCGTTGTTTTTCCTTAAAAATGTTTATATGTTATTACTATTTTTGTTTTCTTGTATATATTTATAAATTATTAAAGTTTTATAATCTTACTACTTTGTCGGAGTGCTATATATTTTTAATGTGACACATAATTGTAAAAACTTTCATGTACAAAGAGTCATCCCTGGAATCTTCCGCCTCACGCTCGGTCCCCTCCCCAATCACAATACAGGATGGTTTTCAGATAATAGCAACGCTTCTGCTGTGACGGATCTCATCGAGTGTGGGCCTTGATCTACTATAACTCCTTTGAAGAGGGGTGATTCTTTACAGCTGTGGCCATAAACTACATCTGCAGGGCTAGCTGATAGCCTAGGACCGGCCTGGACAATCGGACACAGAGGAAAAGAAGTGTCAGAGGGTGCGGTAGTGAATAGGGCGAAAGGGAGGTGTCGGGCGGGCACAGGGTGTGATTCTCAGGGAAGAGCAGCGCAGATGGGGGGAGGTTTATTACCCATGCATAAGACAGAGTGCGGGGGTGACCACTGCCTGGGTAAGATGCTTGCGAGGGTGGGAAGCCATGCTAAGGATCGACAGCGTGCACAGAGTGGGTCTGGTCAAGGCATCTAAAATGGCTGCCGTGCACGACAAAAGTGTGGCATTTGAAAAAAGACAAGATGGCGCAGACAATGTTTTTCAACACTTCCTGATTTCCTTCGAATCGAACGTTAACAGACGTTGGGGCATATTACCAAAGTTAAGCGATATTTATCCCTAACGATGCATTGCAAAGATTTTTTTACCGTCAGAAATTATCGCAGATAAACCTTGCTATTATCAAGGTTTATCGCAAATACGATAAAAAACGACCGCAATGCATTAATATCGCTGAAAACTCAGCGATATTCATGCATTACCGAGCTAATGCTCTTAGCCATGTTATCCACCTCCCATTGGATAACATGGCTAAGAACTGCTCAGGGCAGCTGTTACTTTTTGGAGATATTCGCGCTTATCTCGAATATTTCCAAAAGTTGATAATAGGAGATAGCAATGTTAGCGACTGTTTCCAGTCGCTAACATCTTGGCATGCCCACTTTGCATGTCATTAGTGATAAATATCACTCACATGCAAAGTGGGGCCCAAGATGGTCGCTATCTCCTACTAGCCGTCGCTAACTGGTGTTAGCAACAGCTAGGTAATACAGATATAATTTTATCTCCGCGAAGCGGAGCGCTGTTACAGATATATATCTTGTTTTTGAACGTTAATTTCTCAAAATGCACTGAAGCACATATATTGAGACCTAGCAAAGGCACATCGGGCTACCAGTCCCTAATAATTTACCAAGTTTCGTGCAAATCCATTCAGCCGTTTTATTATTATTATTTTTTTTTTTTGCCCCGCGGGGCCCTTTTAAAACCTCCACATCAAACCTAGGGGGTCAGCGAGGATCTACTATGCCCCCTTATGGTCATTTGCCCCTTCGCTTTGGCCTCCTCTTGTCTCTCGATCCTACCGAGAGACAAGATGGCGGCCGCTACGTACTGTTTGGAATGTTTACAGACACCGGAGAGCCAATCAGCTTCGCTTCGCAAAGCTCCGTAACGCGAAAAGTACGCGAAGCGGTGCGCTGTTACAGATATATATCTTTTTTTGAATGTTAATTTCTCAAAATCCACTGAAGCACATATATTGAGACCTAGCAAAGGCACATCGGGCTACCAGTCCCTACAATTTTGCCAAGTTTCGTGCAAATCCATTCAGCCGTTTTATTATTATTATTATTTTTTTTGCCCCGCGGGGCCCTTTTAAAACCTCCACATCAAACCTAGGGGGTCAGCGAGGATCTACTATGCCCCCTTATGGTTATTTCCCCCTTTGTTTTGGCCTCCTCTTGTCTCTCGATCCTACCGAGAGACAAGATAGCGGCCGCTACGGACTTTTTGGAATGTTGACAGACGCCAGAGAACCAATCAGCTTCGCTTCACAAAGCTCCGTTGTGCGAAAAGTACGCGTCCTGGGACGCTGCCTGGTCCGCTGTTACAGATATATATCTTTTTTTAAACGTTAATTTCTCAAAATCCACTGTAGCACATATATTGAGACCTACAAAAGGCACATCGGGCTACCAGTCCCTACAATTTTGCCAAGTTTCGTGCAAATCCATTCAGCCGTTCGGGCTAAAAGTGAGGCCAACCGCCCTATGGAAAACTCAATGTTAAAAACACGTTTTGGGACCCCCCTTTTTTCTCGACCCCCCCTGGACGACCCCCCCCCCCCAATTTTCAGGGGCTGCTCAGAAACAAAATGTGCCATTTTCCTGAAAATTTCAGCCAATTCCGTCCACAAACGCCAAAGTTATTAGACATAGAATTTTCAAAAAACCCATAGAGAAAAAATCCTAACTATATATACCTACTGGCGACCGCCAGTAGGTAATATATATATATATATATATATATATATATATATATATATATATATACACTTAGAAATATTCTTTCCAAAAGGTAAAGATTCAATATAGAACAAACAATAACTTGTAAGACCACATATGTAGTTTATATTCTTGCATGTGGTAAAAACTATATTGGGATGACGACCTGTCCTTTGCACAAACGAATCTTGGAGCACATTCGAGCGATCCAAAATGGGGACATGTCCTACGCCATAGCTAAGCATATGTCAATGCACACTGGAAAAACCTGGAAAGACATACGCTATAGTGGGATAGCAACGATACTCCCCAATGAAAGAGGAGGTAATCGCAAACTGCAATTAAGGAGATTGGAGTCACGTCTAATCATACGGTTTCAAACTAAGGCACCGAGAGGATTGAACATGGATGATGAGATGTATGTTCATCTCTAATAACATTGAATAGACTATTGGGGACTAAAATCAGATGTGAGAGATCTGGATTTTAATTTTGGGACTTTATGTAAAAACCCTTTCTGTAACAATCTTTCTTCACGATTTTTCATTCTCTAATTTTTTATGAAGGGCACTGAGCCCATTACAAACAACCAACGGAATGTGGGATTATCTAAAAGAGGCGAACTATGGCACTTAGCCTGCAAATGGACATGTACATTAGTAGCATTATATATTCAACTTTTGATAAATAATGCACCATGTGTCGGTTTAACCAATATTGAGGTTAGAAGGAAATCTTTCATTTGAGATGTCATCAGTGATGTCATCAGTGATGTCACTGACCATGTCATGAATGATGTAATATGTGACATGATCAGCAGTGGATTGCGGGTGCGCGATATATAGTTAGTACAACTAACTATATATGGAATTTCAATGGATTTGTGTGAGTAAAATAAGGTTTTGTAAATGCTAATTCCTAACTATATATGGTCTATGACCCATGGTTTTTTCAGTGAATTTCAATGGTTTTTTAATAGCAAATATCAAAACCTTTAAAATGTATTCTTCTTTAAATCGAAAAATATATTTTACATGTTTTTAATACAATTTTTTTTTTTTAATTATTTTTTTTGTTTCGCTCCCGGTCCGCGAACCGGTTAGCTTCCCGTTAGCTTAATTTGGTGCCGCGACCCGGTCCGCGAACTGGTAAACGTTCCGTTTCCGCAACTGGCGCGTTAGAAAACAACATCGTGACGCGTCGCGTCAGCGTGACGTATCGCGTTGTCGCGTGATACGTCATATGACGCGCCGCGTTAGCGTACCTGGAAGCGAACCGGTACGCGAAGCGAGGCGCAAAGCGCAGCTTCCCGGAAGCGATCCGGGACGCGGCGCAAAGCGCTTAACGTAAACACAACAGGTCATGTGACTTGTTAATAACACTTTTCATTGGTTCATTTCACTTTTGGTTTCCTAATGATGTAAGACTAGGTCATGTGACCTAAAAGTAACACTTTTCATTGGTTTAGAAGTATTGTTTTTCCCAAATGATGAAAACCCCTCCTTCTTTCCTCACTCTGACTTTCATCTTTGTGAGAGGAAGACCCTTTGTGATCACTGAGCAATGGCTACATTAGTAGCTTCAGCTGGTGCACCTCCACCACCTTCAAGGAAGAGAGGACCACCTGCTGAAGTTATCATTCAGCAAGAGGAGGAAGAAGAGGAACAGCAGGAAGAGAGGCATTTTTTGCCTGAGGAGCCCAGGAGGTCTCATCTGAAAGAGAACTTTATTTGGCAATTTTTTAAATATCCTCGGGGCCAAAAAAAAGTCAATGCACGGTACGTAACTTGCCTGATCTGTAAGAAGGATTTGTCCAGAGGGACAGATAAGAAGTACAGTTACGGGAATTATACTATGCATCGCCATATGGAGAGGTGGCATCCTATCAACTACATTGCTGCACAGTTACGTGACCAGCAAGATAATCCCCCTTCTATGGCCAGAAGATCAGTTGTACAGGAAGTGACGGGACCAGAGGCGAGGGAGATGGTCCCAAATATACAGATGAGGTTCGGGGAAGTGGAACAAGTGTGCGTGCGTTGTAACCAATTCATTTGCTACAGAGAAAGTAGCATCACTCTGATCAACAGAGCTATCGACAATCATGATTGTCCGAAACGCCCCAGAGAATAAATTCTTTTTTTTTTTTGTTGCTCCTGTTGAGCCCTTTATAATGAATCGTTTTCGTTTCCCCCCCCCAAAAAACCCCCCAAAAATATAAAACCGTTCAAAAAAAGTAAAAAAATGTTCAGAAAAATAATAAAAAAAATATAAAACAATAAAAAAACAGTTCTTATCAGAACTACCTCCCCTTTATAAAAAAATTGGTAGAATTTATCTGCCAACATCTATTTCTTTTGGTTCGCTCCCCGGTACGCGAACCAAAAAATTTTTTTTTTAAAAAAAAGAAGAGTAAGTATAAGGGAAGGAAACAGAGAGTAATGTTAACAGAAAGACAGCTATAGGGACTAAACCAAAGATACTGTTTAACCACTTGAACGCTATGGGGATTTTTCCCCTGTGCTGTAAATACAGGAACACCATTATTCATGACGAGCTGGGCTCGTCATCAGTGTAGCAGGAGGCTACTGCATGACGAGCCCAGCTCGTCATGAGCGTGGAAGGGGTTAATAGATCTATTTACCGAAGAAAAGATGGAAGAGGGTATAATTGAGAAAAACAAAATAGATAAGGAAGTGAAAGAAAAAAAGGAGAGTAGAGAATGTGACTGAATGATTAAATTAAGATTAAAACATTGGAATAACAGAGAGAAAAAACACAATGCAGAAAAGAAGAAGTAACAGAAAAGGAATGATTGAAACAGCAAAGAAATATAAATAACATAGGGGCATATTATCAACATAGGCGATAAAAGTTTTGCTGCTTTTATCGGCAGAAATCTGACGCTAAAGACGCTTTTGCGGCAGTTTTCTGCCGATAATGACTGCTTTTATCGGCAGAAAACTGCTGCTAAAGCCGCTTTTGCGGAAGAAAACTGCCGCTAAAGCTACTTTTGCGGCAGTTTTCTGCTGATAAAAGCAGCGATAATTTTATTGCCTGTGTTGATAATATGCCCCTTAGTGTGCTTGAACTACAGAGAGAAAGCATAATGAACAAGTAGTGAAAGAGTGATCAGTCAGAGACAGTGAGAGTAATAGAGACGGAGTGAGTGAACAAGAGTGAGGAAGTATGAGAAGAGAGGGACTGAGAAAAATAGTGGAAGGAGTAGAGTAAGTAAGTAATAGAGAAAGGAATGAGGGAAGTAGCAAAGGCAGGAAAGTGAGGGTTAAATAAATAAAGCAGTGGAACAAATAGAAGTTAAATGTGATAGAAATGTAACGAAAAGAGTACAAAACATTTACCTTTTAATTGTCGTTAACTTAGTCACTTGTTATTTTTATACTTTCAATCTGTGAAAGAGAGAACAAACATTTGAAAAATATTAAAACATGTATTTAAAAATTAGAAAAGACAAGGGAAAAGATTGAAGGACAAACAGTTTTTCAACAACTTTGACACTTACAGAAGCCTCTGCTTCTCCATGCCCCTACACAGTCCTAAAAATATACATTTTAAACTAACAGTATCTTGATGCAGATGAAGTGAGGCCTATCTTGCAACATGGTGCATCTTTTGCACTGCTGCTGTCTCACAAAAGTGATGCAACGGCAGCGCAAAAGAGGTGCACAGCCATCATAAAACTGTCCCTAACATTTTAAATGATTGTTTCAGGATGCCAATAAGGTGTGTCCTATCCAGAGGTTTGTTTGAGGTGAGGCCTACTCAGGGTTGCAGATGAAATTTAGGCTTGTTGAAGAGTACAGAGGAGATAATACATGTCCATGCCTACCAATGAAGTGAGTCATGTCCACTTCACTCTTGAACAAAGGCCAGACCTTCTCTGTTTCCTTGGACAGGCCTAAACTTGATCTCCACAATGTGATGTGTAATGTTAGGAAACACAGGTGATGTAATTGAAAAACATGCAATTTCTTTTGCTCATTTCACAATCACATCAATTGTGTTTCCTTTGCTTAGGTATCTCATTGTGCAGATGTAGTCCAGCATATGAAAGAGTACCCAGAAGTGCAGCACTGCATGCAACAACTTTGACACTTACTGAAGCCTCAGCTTCTGCATGCCCCCTACACAGTCCTATTTATATACATTTTAAACTGACGGTATCTTGCTGGAGATGAACTGAGGCCTATCTTGCAACATGGTGCATCTTTTACACTGCTGCTGCGTCACAAAAGTGACGGAACAGCGGCGCAAAAGAGGCGTATGGCCATCATAAATCTGCACTTAACATTTTAAATGATTGTTTCTAGATGCTGATAAGGTGTGGCCTATCCAGAGATTTGTTTCAGGTAAGTCCTACTCAGGGTTGCAGATGAAATTTAGGCTTGTTGAAGAGTATAGAGGAGATAATACATGTGCAGGCCTACCAACGAAGTGAGTCATGTCCACTGCACTCTTGAACAAATGTGAGACCTCCTCTGTCTCCTGGAACAGGCCTAAACCTCATCTACACAATGTGATGTGTAATGTTAGGAAACACAGGTAATTTAATTGAAAAACGTGCAATTTTTTTTGCTCATTCCACAATCACATCACCTGTGTTTCCTTTGCTTACCTATGTCATTGTGCAGATGTAGTCTATCATATGAAAGACTACGTAGAATGTGAGCACTGTATGCAACAACTTTGACACTTATAGAAGCCTCAGCTTCTCCATGCCTACTACACAGTTCTAAATGTATATCATAAATACAAAAAGTACAGAATTAATTATACATGTTAAATGGTTTATTTTTGCTGTTCTCAGAATTTATCAAATTTCACTAAAAATAGTGACTTGAAGGTATTCATCATATAACAGCGGGGAAAAAAAAACACAATCAAAATGATTGTGTTTAAAAAACCCATATAACATATCCAATCAGAAATCAGAACTCCTGAAAAGTAACTTACTTTCCATGACGTCGAAGGATATCCTATGAACAGCTTACACTCTGTTGTGCTGCTATTATTTTCAGCCCGCCACTTTCTGAAAGAAAAGCTCCATCGTTTTGACAAATATGTTACATACAATAAATGACTTCTCGCTCTCTACCGCACTTTTCCACAAGGCCAAATCGTGTAAGAGCCATTTATAACTCTTGGAATTCTTCTATGCAAATCCCGTCATTTTGTATTTCCGCAACTTTCATAAAGAAAATGTTCAAGATCACTTTCACAATCCTGTACTAGTAATAGCTCACCCTTCTTGCTCACTCATGTTCCACATTTCCTATGACACTGATACTGCTTACTATGAAGCAGACTTACACTACCTCTATGACTACTACAATTATTTAATTCTCTACATCACTTTTAATCACAAAGCAATTTAAAACAGTAGATAAAATTATATCAACCCCTAGAATCATTATAGGCCAGTTACCTACCCTAAATTCTCTTTTCTGAAAACAGAAAGTAAGAATATTTTTAAGTAAAAAGGCAACATTGTATCGTAGTCAAATAGGAATCATTTACGAAACAGCAGCTTTTTTTACATTTTCAATAAGCTGTGTAATAAGCGGATCTTGTCAAAGGACCATCATGTCATATAATAGCTGCAGTTAAAAATGTTCTTCCTAAAATAAACGACTATGTAGCCACAACATTTGTAATTAAAGTTGAAGACTTACTTTCATCAGGTTTATATAGTTGGAATTTAAAAATGACATTATAACCAAAAGTTTGGTCAAATCTAGACAGCATTGCAGACTTACATTACCTCTACTCCATGTTTTGATTGGCTGCTTGAATTAGCTTATAAAAAGAAACAGTTTTTCTGAACTCATTCAAAGTGCAGTTATTTTTCCATGACGTCAAGTGTTATGGTAAGAACACCGTTTGCTTTGGGAAATACTCTGTTGTCCTTTAACTAATCCGTGCCCACCACTTTCTGTAAGAAAACCTTCTTTTTTTCCAGGAACTATTTAAAACTCAAAAATAACTTTTGACTCTGTACTACACTTATCCTCAAGGCCAAATTCTGTAGGAGCCATTAGAACCTCTTGAATTTCCTCAGAGCACATCCCGAGATTCTTTCCCTAAAATTTTGGTTTTAAAAACACCAGGTAAGAATTTTTAAGGTGAAAAGGCAATTTTTTTTTAAAGTTAAAACAGAATCATTGCAGAATGACCAGCCATTTCTAGACTTTAAATAAGCTGTGTAATGTCCTGATGTTATTGAAGGACCGTCATGATATATAATTGCTGCAGTTACAAAAGTCCTTCCTGATATTGACAACTGTGAAGCCACAACATTTTTAATCAAAGTTGTCAATTTTGTTCCATCAGGCCTACATCGTTGGAACATTAAAATGACATACTGGCCATATGTTCGTATAAATAATGTTGACAACATTTCAGACTTACATTGGCTACACTCCATGTTGTGATCAGCTGCTTTTACTAGCTTATTAAAGGACACTGATTTACTGTCTGGCAAAGTTAAATATATAAATTTTTCTGAGTCTACACTAGTAGTACTTGATACCCTACAGTTCTCGCAGTCATGCTGCCATTGATAAGAAAGCCCAAACAGGTGATCTACATCTACACCTTCATCTTGCAATACATCAAGCATATACATTAAAAACTCCTGACAATCTTGCTGAATATTTTGAGAGAATTGTGTTTGACCTGAACATCTGTCTAACAGATTTCGAATTTCAGACACACTTTCTATTTTTGTTCTATCAGTGCTACATTTCTCTAACACAGAATTCAACAAACTGCAAAATCTCTGATCCGAATTGACCACAATCTCTTGTTTTAAAGTTTCTAGAGAAAACAAAACATTAACCACTACATTAGCATAGCAGTTGACACCAGAACTGTTTTCAAATTGAAAACCAACAACATCTTCAACAAAATCCTTTTCCTTTCTGCTTATAATTTCTGGTTCATCGTCTTTTTGCTACAACCTCCCTACTATTGGTCACATTTCTTCGTTTCCGGCCCACCACACGTTTCTCAAACAAAGGATATTGAGGCAAATGTGGCGCATACTCTCTTCTTAACCTATTGTATTCCTTAACACAGTCTAGATCCGCACAAATGTTTGTGACATCACACTCAATCAAGTACAATCCCGATAAAGTTCTGACTCGTGACAATGCCACATATGCCATATCCTCCTTGAACACAGAACTGCCAATATTCACCAATGCACTGTCTACACTTAAACCTTGCGATTTATGGATTGTCACCGCATATGCCAAGCAAACAGGAAACTGCTTACGGCGAACATATAAGTCTTTCACAAGCAAAAACCTAGCAGAGCAACGACCAATTAGCTGTACTTCCTCAATGCCATCAAATTTAATTTTTAAAAATTCAATTTCATCCCTATTTCTGTATTTCACAAAATCAACAACATTACCCATTGATCCATTTACCAGACCTCTTTCAACATGTAAATTCCTTCTTAAAATTATACGGCAATTTAAGCACACATTCAGAGTCTTTTCAAAACCCGCAGTTTTAGATATACTCTTTTCTAATGAATCCAATTTTGATTTCAAATTCTCAGACAAAATAATTGTTGATCCCATATGCTCTACTCTGTCAATAG
Source organism: Lissotriton helveticus (assembly GCF_964261635.1). Classification (NCBI taxonomy): domain Eukaryota; kingdom Metazoa; phylum Chordata; class Amphibia; order Caudata; family Salamandridae; genus Lissotriton; species Lissotriton helveticus. The sequence continues at coordinate 6,103,551 of NC_136062.1, read as the reverse complement.
CTTCCAGTTTCACAATATCTTGGTTTTCTAAATACAACATTTTGTTGTTGAAGATGACACATTCTGCAAGAGTTGGCATCAAACATATTCCAGATTTCTTCTCAGTAATTTTCTGAAAAATATTCTCAGGAACAACGTCTTGTTCTGGATACAAATTTGACAGTAATCGTGCATGTAAAGCTTCTTTCCCATGCTCGGTCACTTTTCCGATTCTAACATCTTGTAGAATATTCTTGTAATCTTCATCCTTCGCCTGACGCATATTTTCATGCAGTTCATCATAATTGAAGTTTAACCATATATTAACGTTGCCAATGCTCCCTAGGCACTTCCTGGTATCTTCATGCGTGAGCATTTTGAACACAGGTTGTCCTTTCACTGGTGTCAGCTGCAGAAGATCACCAAAAACAATGATGTGTTTGCCATCAAATAACACATCATACTCTGTTTTGAGAACTTCTTGCATTCTCAAATGCACAAAGGCAAGCATGACATTGGAAACCATGCTTACTTCGTCAATGATAAGAAGTTTCAGTTTCTTCAAGACTCTTGAAACTTCACAACAAGCATCTCCAGATAACTTGTGGTATTGTAATTTGTTATCATGCTCCACTGGCAGCATCAGTAGACGATGCAAAGTAACACCTTTAATGTTATGAGCTGCCAGTCCAGTTGGAGCGGTGACAACACAAGACAGCGATGACTCAGTCCTTTTCTGCAAATAACATGAAATTGCTTTAATGAGGAAACTTTTTCCAGTTCCCGCTTCTCCACTCACATACAGTCGGACAGGTTTCAACGACGTACATGAGCACTCCTTCTTCTCATGACTTAATCCATGATCAATTTGGTTGGTAACTTCGTCATATATTTTCCTCTGCTCAACGTTGAGTTGTCTTTCCAAGTCTTCTAAGTTAACCGCATCCTCCTGAGCATGTGCCATGGCTCTTTCCACTTCAATCATGGCAGTGGCAGCTTCAGTTTCGATAACTGGTCCTCCTAGTGGATCCTGACTCAATGAAACAGAACTCTGACTGTCCTGAGAACTGTCTCTAGCAATCTCGGCTGCAATCGTTGCTTCCTGCTCGATTTCCGCATTCAACAATTCTAGATATTTGAGAAAAACAGGACATTCTATGGTCTCCTTGGCGGCATTGAAAGAGTCTTCGTAACAGAGGAAATCTCCAAGCAGTTCCTCTTCTGCACGCCAAGGCTTGAAAAGTTGCAAAAGTGCTAAATAGAAAAACTCTTTTTTTTTCAGGAGATTCGCCACTCAATTTTCGATGGTTTACCAAGTGGCATTTTCTTTGCTTGACGAGACATCCCTCACTTCCAATTACAGCATACACTCCTTTATCAATATCTTCTTTGATGTTCCTCTTGAATATGTAATTTTGTAGAACCTCATACAGACAAACATTCTCGAGGTGTCTGCTTCTCTTTGGATAATATGTATCCAACATGTTGGTCTTCAAAATATCAGTACTGTTTGGCTCCTTTTCCGCCAAATACTCAATTTCCCGCACAGGTTTCAGAACTCGATTACGCGTTGCAGCAAGACCAAGACTTGCCCAAACGATACTCCTGGATTTGGCATAGAGACTTGCTGAAGACAACCGGTCAGAACATTCGTAAGCTCCGATTTCTCGATGTGACAACATCTTCAGACTGAATCTGTACAACTTCTTGCTGAGGCTCTTTTCATGGGAAATGTCCTCCCACATATCCTTCAATTCTGTCTTTTCTTTTTTGGTGATGTAAGATGTCACATACCGAGCCACAGCCATACAGTTATCAGCCACGAACTGTATATCCATGTTAGCATTCCACATGGACAAAATCACTGGGTAGTAGTCGTTGATATACTTGGACTCTTCGTTCCTTTTCAAATTGTATGTGTTTTTAGGTGATTTCTTCATCACATTATGTCGCAGCGAAGACATCAAACTGTTCACTCTTCCTTTAGAAATCCCCGGTCGTGGAAAGGCGAAACGACATTTGGTGTAGAACTTGTCCTTGTTTCTGAATTTACGACAACAGTACTTTCCGCAACGATGGCTTTGGAAGCGTAGAACTTGTTCTCTTAGGCTTTTGTCCTCCTTTGCGTTTGGAACAGCACATGTAGAATACTGTTCTATGAAACTCATCACTAAGTCTTCTGGATCTGTTCCAAATTTAGGTGCATCCTTGATCCACAGCAGCATATGTATATGAGGAGCACCTCTTGCTTGGTACTCCTTTCTCCAGAAGAAATCCAACACCTCTCCAAGAGGTGGATTTCTCTTGTTCATGATGAAAGACATCATAGCTTCAAATCTATGATTGAAGTACCTGCATACATTCACTGGATCCAAAGAGCACAGTTCTCCGGGTGTCTTGAATTCGATATTTTCAATGTTTCCATTTGCCTCTCGTAGAAATTCAAGTAAGTCTTCCCAGCCATACTCGGCACAGCTGAGAGTGAGGAACCATGTGGGAGTTCCTAAGTTCCTCAGCATACATTTTAAATCACCATGACGACGGTACCAGTACTCATTAGTACCACGCTGACACGCCATGAGATTAATCAGGTGAGAATCCAAAATACTGTCTTGGACATTGACATTATCCATAAAGTCACTTGTCGAGATATTTTGCATCTGTATACCACTTTTCAAGATGTGGTTCACTGCATATGACAGTCCAGACAGATCGCTTTCAAACAGGAGATGAAACAAATAGGGAATGCATTGTCGAAACCTAGGATCTTCTGCATACAATCGTAAAGTCCGGTATTCAGAAGCAGGAATTTGATGAGGTCGCTCATCATATCTTCCTCCTTGACCTGTTGGAAATAGCTGTGGGAAACACCGAGCTTCCAAACTTTCCTCCCAAACACTAATGGGACTCCCTTTGGCTTGTTTCATTTGAAACAACTCAATAGCATTCCCCATGACTTCCTTGGAATGCAAAGGATGAACACTATAATGTTCATATATTTCTTCACTTTTAGAGGGTTCTACTTTCTCAATTTGACCAGCACACAAATCGCTATCCTCTTCTTCACTTACTTCCTCTTCTGCAACATATACATTCTTATAGTACTTATTGTTTTTTTTCAAATACAATGTTGCCTTTTTGACTTTCCTAACATCCACTAAATCTTGCCATATTTTCTTACTCTTTGTCGGAACCCCATTAACTAAGATAACCAGAGGTTCCTCTTCCACTTTTTCTACTCCAATTGTATTAATGTTTTTCTTCAAATCTAGAGGCAAATAAACAACTCTTCCCTTTAATCCTCTCTGTAAATCTGATGGAGGCAATTTCCCTGTCTTTGGCTCCATTCTTACAATAGCCTGAAAGGGATGGATACTTTGAATCAAAATAGATTCATAAGTATTTAAATCCTTCAATTCAGAAGGAATCTCAACCAATTCCAGATTATTATGAACCGCTCTAGCAGGCATCTGGTTTTGATTTAATTTGTTACAACAATAAGTACACACACGTTGATCCAATCCCAAATCAAAACAATTTTTCTACCATCAAGTATGTTGCAAAATCCTTCCATTCACTATTATTTTCCCTTTCACTTTTTGCATTTAAATCCACTAACTTAGTCTGATTCTTATAATAAGTGCGTCGACAACACACACAAGTGAAATTAGGCCTCTCACTTGATTTCACCTGAAATGGGGCAATTTCCTTCTGAAAATTATCTGTACTGGAAACCTGTACACTATCTTCCACATTACCCTCTTCTTCTGGGTCAATTTCAACATTCTCCTCTTTACTTCCAAAGTAACAAAACTCAATTTCTTCACAAATATTCTTCACATCTATTTCAGAACCATGCAAAAGAGCAGTGCATAATTGTTTAAGCATAACTGCTGGACTCTTAGCATAATACAACATTCTAACTAATTTCCTCACTTTATTATGATGCACTGCTAGCATCCTGAAATGATGAAAACACTCTGGCATACTCTCCTGGAAAGACAAGCCAGTGAATGACCATGCAAACCTGTCACTTCTCTCACTCTGCAAGGATCTAATTCTTGCAACAACTTCATTTTCTGCTTCAAACTTTTCTTATTAAATATCCGTACAAAATCACAAAGCAAATTGATGGAATCCTGTCGCACACTGCAAATACTACTACACTTCCAGGTGTACACAGGTCCCTTAGAACGTCTTCCTAAAACCTCATTACCTAACACCTCTTCTGCCTCTGTTGTCACAAGTTTTTCTTTTTCAACTGGACAACCATCTTTCACCTCATAAGCTCGACCACTGATGTCAACTGCATGCACCAAATCATTATCCTGGAAATAACTCTCCTCATTAAAAAATGCCTCACAACTTGAACTATGCATCCATTCTCCTGAAAAAACATCACAAAAATTACTACGATTAACTGTTCTCTTCCATCTACTATTTCTTTTGAAATCATAAATTGCCTTGTTTAGCTTCCTAATTCTATTGATTATCAAAATAAATAACTTTCGCTTAATTTCAAATGCCTGATCAATAACTTTCTCAATTATTTTTTTCTCTTATAAAAAACCACTTTCTGCTGACCTTTCTTAATATTTTTTAACAAATTGCCAATTATCCTGTTGCGGAACATTCGTCTACGAATGTCCCTAAACTGATTTCTCCTTCTACTACCATGAACAGAGTTATCTCCTGCTCTAGCAGTAACATTTTTGATTGGCCTTCCCTTTCCGTTTAAATTGCTTCTCTTTTTCTGGACTAAAACATTTTCTGTAGTACTACTTTTTTTTCTACAAATGTTTCTTATGAATGATTTCTTTATCTTAGCCGGACCTTTCTTGGTGACTTGACGAGTTTTTATTGTAGAGGTCTGCTGCAATAATTTTTTAAGCTGCTGTCTTTGATGTTTGGTAGCCTTTCGCCTTCTGTCCTTCGAAGGCATTCTTTAATTTTGAAATGATCTGCAGTTGAATCTGTGGTAAAATATAATAAAAAATGTTATTAACCACTATTACCAAACAGTAAATCAATAACAGTCGTCAAAAATTTAACACACTACTTTTCATTTTTACATAGAATAATTTTTAGTGCATTGGCAAATTTAGTAGTTACAAATAGTAGCAAAGAAATGGAATGCTTCTACATTTTACCTGTGCTGTTTTATATGTGAATCTGAACTAATTTTATGAGCATATTTGAGTATTTTATTAAAGATACTACACACAAGCTGTTTTTGAAGTTGTGTTTAATTTTAAATGAAACGGTTTACATGTTTACTTTTCATTTCCAGTAACTTTTAAAAATAAATGTTTATAGTTCCATAGGCTCAAGCAGGTCAGCTTCCCAGCCTATGTCATACAATTCTGACAAATCGGCATCCTCATCATGTTCTTCATCATCCTCAGGATTTAAAACATCCAAGGGATCTACTTCCACTGATGTTTCAATCACAATTTCAATGATAATATCGAGATCAACGGATTGCTCATTATCACTCATGGTTGATGTTGTCGTTATCTTTAAAGAAAGAGAACAACAATGAGATGTTGCAGAGTAAGAGACAAATCTCAGACTATAATATTAAAATTGTTTAACGAGTAACATTTTGCAATTATTATTTAGCCATGTCCAGCGATGCTGAGGATGTGAGGCCTATGTCCAAGTTTTCAGTGAACAGGACTCATCTCTTCTTAACCTTCGATAAGCCTCACCAACTCTTTTTACCCTGCTCATACTTAAATGTAAAGGGGCAGATTTATGTTAACTGGCACATCCCCGGGGATGCACCAGTTAACGTGCACCGCTGCTCTGCCACCCATGATGTGCCGCATTTACAATGTGGAGCACCATTGAGCAAAAACAGCACAGATGCGTCACGCATCTGTGCCGCAAAAGCAGCACATTGCAGGAATCACGTCGTAAGCGCGACATGTCTACTGCAATGCACAGGAGGAAGCCTCACATTGCATGGTGCATCACTCCTTATGCCTGTTTCAAACAGGCGTAAGGATTTGATTCAGCAATGCTATAAAGATGACTCAGTGAAATCTTCTAAATTTCACTGTGTTAGTTTTACAGGGCTTTCATGCAAATGAATGCCCACCCTGCAACAAAACACCTATATGAAACCTGACGCAGGTTTCATGTGGCACAGGACTTTACAGCATGACACATCTGCCTAGATGCATCAAGTTGTAAATATGTCGCCACATAGCAAATCTTTTGCACCGCCGCTGCGTCACAAAAGTGACGCACAGTGATGCAAAAGAGGCACACACCTATCATAAATCTGTCCCTAACATTTTAAATGATTGATTCAGGATGACGATAAGGTGTGGCCTATCCAGAGGTTTGTTTAAGGTGAGGCCTACTCAGGGTTGCAGATGAAATTTACGCTTGTTGAAGAGTACAGAGGAGATAATACATGTGAAGGCCTACCAATGAAGTAAGTCATGTCAACTTCACTCTTGAACAAAGGCCAGACCTCTTCTGTGTCCGTGGACAGGCCTAAACCTCATCTGCAGAATGTCATTCGTAAAGTTAGAAAACACAGGTGATGTAATTGAAAAATGTGGAGTTTCTTTTCCTCATTTCACAATCACATCACCTGTGTTTCCTTTGCTTAGGTATTTCATAGTGCAGATGGAGTCTAGCATATCAAAGAGTACACAGAAGTTCAGCAGTGTATACAACAATTTTGACATTTACAGAAGATTCAGCTTCTTATCTTGTTGGAGATGAAGTGAGGCCTGTCTTGCAACATGGTGCATCTTTTGCATCACTGATGCATCGGTTTCATGTAGCACGGGACTTTACAGCATGACACATCTGCCTAGATGCATCAAGTTGTAAATATGTCACCACATAGCAAATCTTTTGCACCGCTGCTGCGTCACAAAAGTGACGCACAGTGACGCAAAAGAGGCATACACCTATCATAAATCTGTCCCTAACATTTTAAATGATTGATTCAGGATGACGATAAGGTGTGGCCTATCCAGAGGTTTGTTTAAGGTGAGGCCTACTCAGGGTTGCAGATGAAATTTACGCTTGTTGAAGAGTACAGAGGAGATAATACATGTGAAGGCCTACCAATGAAGTAAGTCATGTCCACTTCACTCTTGAACAAAGGCCAGACCTCTTCTGTGTCCGTGGACAGGCCTAAACCTCATCTGCACAATGTCATTCGTAAACTTAGGAAACACAGGTGATGTAATTGAAAAATGTGGAGTTTCTTTTCCTCATTTCACAATCACATCACCTGTGTTTCCTTTGCTTAGGTATCTCATAGTGCAGATGGAGTCTAGCATATCAAAGACTACGCAGAAGGTGAGAACTGTATGGAACATGGCTATGTAAGTCAAATAATCAAAATCTAAATTTGCCAAGCACACATGGGGGTGTATTTACAAGGACCTTCCACCACGGGGAAATGTCTTTAATTAAAATGGGAAAAATAACATCAAAGGGACTCAAATGCCTTTTAAATATACCCCAAGCACTATCAAGAAACCTAATTGATTTCAAAAATCGTTTTTAAACACATCATCTAAATCAATTATATACCTACATTCAAGGGGAAATGACTTAAAATGGCCTAAGACACATGAAAGCGTTTTTTTAAGGCCCTTGCACCATTTTTGGGTCGCTTTTAACATGCCTATGTTAGTCAAAGAATTAAAATGTAAATTTGCCAAGCACAGATGGGGGCATATTTACAAGGACCTTGCACCACGGGGAAAGGTCTTAAATTAAAATGGGAAAAATTACATCAAAGGAACTCAAAAGCCTTGAAAATATGCCCCAAGCAACCTATGAAACTCTAGCAGTACATATCAAGAAACCTAATTGATTTCAAAAACGTTTTAAACACATCTTGTAAAGCAATTATATTCATACATTCATGGGGAAGTGAGTTAACCCCTTCAGCGCGGGTGACAAAGCCAGCTCGTCATGGGCGTTACCTGCGCTGCGCGCATGACGAGCTGGCTTTGTCACAAACAAGCCATTTTTGAAATTTCAGCGCACGGCGGGAATTCGCGGTAGCGCTGAAGCGGTTAAAATACCCTAAGACACATGAAAGCATTTTTGTAAGACCCTTGCACTTTTTTTGCGTCACTTTTAACATGGCTATGTAACACAAAGAAACAAAATCTATTTGTAAAACACTTAACACAAAGCAACATTTTAAATACACAACTTTCTTCATAATTTTCTCCCTAAACCATACTATTCTCTATCTAAATTAAATGAATCTTTTCTCACCTTAGCAAATACTTTATGAGTTTCAAAACAGTCTCAGAAACACACCAAATTGTATTTAGCAGAGCAAAAGGTATGCACTCCAGAGTCTGCAGCCATAAAAAGCACAGAAAAGCTGTAATTCATCACACATCTCTCATGTCACCCAATCAAAACTCTTCCCTCACTTTTTTCAAATCAACACCCTTCCCCCCCTCTGCCCTTTCTGCCTTTTTTGCATAGCAACCACCTCCTGAAAGACCTCTGATGTTTGCAAGTTCACACAACAATGTTTCAATTGAACTCTGAACTCTCAGTACACCTGCATATCCAGTGCAATCTTTCATAAAATGATTTTTTCTTGACCATTCAAATTACATCTTTCAAAGAACTCATCCATGCACCCTAACTTTCTGTTTTCAGCAATCAAAATCCACCAATCACTGCTACTGCTTCATTAACACAGAAACTCCACAGTTTTTTTCATTGTAAACTCTTATTTTTTCAACTGCCATTTCATTGCCACACTTCATCTGACTGCAGCAGAACCTCCTCTCACCATGTTTTCTGTCTGGATTGTTGGACATAGTTACATCCACTGGGCTCAAAGGTATGCTGATAACAGAAATTTACCTAACCTCAATTTACAAAATGTGGAAATTAAGTGGATTGGCCACAGAGGATTAAAATGTCACCAATTGATACCATTGGTGAAAACCTTTTTGCATTTGCCAAAACCTGACCTGTTAATTGTACACTGTGGAGGTAATGACTTCGGCACTTTGACTGGGGTAGGTCTGGAAATGCTTTTAAAGGACACCTTTGAGCAATTGATGGCACTTTTTCCTCAAACTGCCTTGGTATATTCAAATATATGCCAAAGACAGAAATGGAGGTGGTCGAACCAATTTTGTCCACAAATTGAGAAATCGAGGAAGCATGTAAATAAGTCTGTTTCAGCTTACATGAGAGACCATGGAATGGGCTCCATGTACAACAATAACTTGCGTTACTACATGAAGATATCTACAGAGGAGATGGAGTTCACTTCTCAGATGAGGGGAACAGAATTTTCATCCTCAATTTAAGACTGTGCATTGGTACCTACTTGTAGGTACCTACATCAGCCACAGGACCCAAAAGCTCTTTTCAGAGCTACCCTACATCTGATCACTCACAATTATTATTTTACTCTAACTTTTTTCACTAATTTTCAACAAAGTACGCTCCCCGGAGCGCTACCCGGTACGCGCACTGGACGCTAACCGCGTGAAATTTAAAAAAAAAAATTTTTTCCCGCACATATGGGCCTCCTCAGCCACCCTCAGAAAACCTAGGGGGTCAAGATACGTCTACCGTGCCCCCTTCTACCTATTCTGAACATTATTTGCCCTCCATCTTGTATCTTAATTCGACCGAAACACAAAATGGTGGACTCCCGTAACGCTGCCGGTTCGCGTACCGAGGCGCTCACCAGGAAGCGCTCCATTAAAAGAGGTGGGAAAGTAATTTACAGAAGAAACCCTGGAGACAATGTCACCAAATATAGATTAACTCATACTACATACCAATCCCTACCATTTTCACAAATTTGATTGGAATTCCATTTAGCCATTTAGCCTGTAGACCTCTCTAAATACCCTGAGGTAAATTACTTCACAAAACACATCTGAAGTGTTGGAATTGACAACCAATTAAAATGTTAATTTCATTTTCTACTTTTTTTTACCTGACATTTGATTGGTTATGTACCTGAATATATATAAAAAAAGAGAGAGAAACACAGCCATTTTGACTACTACTTCCTGAACTACATTGCAAGATCATTTTCACTCACAACTTAAACTTGTTTTTAAAAGGTAAGATATTATTTTATAAATTTGAAAACATTTTCAGATAGTTATATACTATCCCTCTGTAAGAGTTAGACATTGAGAAAGGCTTGTTTATTATAATTATGGATTGATTTAGGTTTCTGTGGTATAATTATGAATTTACATAGGCTTTTTCACAGGCACTTTTTAATAGTACTACTTCATGCCTCAAAAGTACCTGTCTGAACTTAAACCCAACAGTGCCCTATCTCTACTGATATATTTATTTTTTATTCAAATTTCAGCACAAAAATGCAAGGAGAACAGAACGTTTCCTTTGAAATTGTCCTAGACATGAACAATGAGGAAATAATTGAACCCATTGACTTGGAATTCATGGATGAATCACGAGACCATGAACTTCTACAATGTGTAGAATCTGTGGATTATTTACTTCATTATGATGACGGTCAAATGTGGGAAGTTATGTTCACTCAACAAGAGGACATATCGGACAGTCAAATGTTAGACGTTCTATTAAATTTTGAAAAAGAATCAGAAAAATAAAATGATATTTAATATTAAAAAATTGTTGGAGTCTTTAATTATTTTTATATGTAATTCATAAACTAGTACCAAATTGATTATAATGTAAACTCAGACTTATAGTATACTGTGCACAATTCCCAAAATACATTTATATTTAATAATCATTAATACTGCTACTTAAATAAAAAAAAAAACAACAAAAAGAATCAATAAACATACAATATTTCAAAATATCATAGTCTATCATTCTTTTTTCCTTATAGTACGCTCCCCGGACCGCTTCCCGGTGCGCGTACCGGGCGCTCCCCACGCAAAAAAAAAAAAGTTTTTTTTTTGTTGTTTTTTTTTGCCCCGCGTGGCCCTTTTAAAGCCTCCACATCAAACCTAGGGGGTCAGGGAGGATCTACTATGCCCCCTTATGGTCATTTCCCCCTTTGTTTTGGCCTCCTCTTGTCTCTCGATCCTACCGAGAGACAAGATGGCGGCCGCTCCGGACTGTTTAGAATGTTGACAGACACCGGAGAGCCAATCAGCTTCGCTTCGCGAAGTTCCGTTACGCGTCAAGTACGCGAACCAGGGCGCTGCCCGGAGCGCGCTTACAGATATATATATTTTTTGGAACGTTAATTTCTCAAAATCCACTGGAGCACATATCTTGAGACGTAGCAAAGGCACATCGGGCTAACAGTCCCTACAATTTTGCCAAGTTTCGTGCAAATCCATTCAGCCGTTCGGGCTAAAAGTGAGGCCAACCGCCCTATGGAAATTAACATGGGAAAAACGCATTTTGGGACCCCCCTTTTTTCTCAGCCCCCCCTTGACGAACCCCCCCCCCCCCATTTTCAGTGGCTGCTCAGAAACAAAATGTTCCATTTTCCTGAAAATTTCAGCCAATTCCGTCCACAAACGCCAAAGTTATTAGACATAGAATTTTCAAAAATCCCATAGAGAAAAAATCCTAACTATATATACCTACTGGCGACCGCCAGTAGGTTATATATATATATATATATATATATATATATATATATATATATATAAAATACTTCCTTCAATACTTGAAAAGGAAAACAGAACAGACTCCGCTTAAATATGTGCTTCAGTTTTCGGTTTATTTAGTGCATATTGCCACGACGACGCATTTCGGGCTACAGGGAGCCCTTGTGTGTGTATGTATATATATATATATATATATATATATATATATACACTTAGAAATATTCTTCCCTACCTATTACCACTTTACTAAAGTCGTGGTAGGTATGGCAAAAATACCAGAACTAATACTTACCTGGATTGAATAGCCTACTGCAGAACGCAGGGAAACTCAAACTGAAAACAACATGGCCACCTTTGATTTCCCTTAGGGATTTTAGACACAACTACAGTCCGAATTGCTGGACATAATTACAGCAAATTTGGAAGAAAGCTAGATCTTGGTCCAGAAAGAGTGCTTTTTATATTTAAATCTGTTCAGTAATTTTCGAGTTATTAAAGGAAAAACAAATGTGTATGTCTAGAGGCGCAAATCCACACTCCAACAGCAATGCAGTGATTCGTTTGCAGCAACCTGAGTAGAAAGTTGTCATCTCTATTCTATATTCAGGGGACATTTGCTGAATGTGAAAATTCATCAAAAAGTAATAGGAGTCAGGATATAGGTACCCTGACCCCCTGGTGCAATATAGGGGTCTGTGAGGGACCCCTGGTGGGCAAGAAAATGCACAGAAATATTTTTTTTCTAAGTGTGAGGAGTTGCAAATCAATTGCAATGCTAAGCCTGCCGAGTACCATTGCAACAGATTCATACAAAATTTTGTAAAAAAATGCACTGACTCAGACACTCATGCACCCACTCAGGCACTCTCACACCCACTGACACTCATTCAGACACTCATTCAGACACTCATTCAGACACTCTCACACCCACTCACACTAACTTAGACACTTATGCACCGACTCACAGACCGATTCAGACACTTGTACATCGACTCACAGACCCACTCAGACACTCATGCATCCACATTCTGACAGACCTACTCAGACACTCATCCACCCACTGGCAGACCCACTTAGACACTCTCACACACACTTAGAGACCCATTCTGACACTCCTGTACCCACAGACAGACCCACTCAGAGACTTGCGGATACATTCACAGAACCACTCAGACACTAATGCACCAACTCACAAACCCACTCAGTCTCACAACTACTTACAGACCCACTCAGGTACTCTCACACCTACTCGCAGACCCACTCAGACACTCACACATCCATTGGCAGACCCACTAACAGACCCACTCAGACATTCCCCCACCCACTTACAGACCCACTCAGACACTCATGTACCCAGTCACAGTCCTATTCAGACACTGATGCACCCACTCACCGACCCACTCAAACATTCATGCATCCACTCACAGACTACTCAGACACTTAAGGCACCCATTCACAGACCCACTCAGACTGTCTCACACCTGCTCACAGACCCACTAAGATACTCACTCACCCTCTGGTAGACCCACTCAGACACTCTCACACCCACTTTGAGACCCACTCAAACACTCATACATATATCCACTCATAGACGCTCTCGGACACACACACTCAGTCACAGTCCTAATCAGACACTGATGTACTTACTCTGAGACCCATTCAGACACTCATGCACCCGCTCACAGACCCTCCCACACCCACTCAGACCCTTTCAGACACTCACAGAACCACACAGCCTCTCACAAATCCACTGGCACACACAGCTACTCACACACCCAATCACTGACCGATACAACCACTTACGCACCCACTCACCAACTCACAAATACACTCACACACCCTCAAAACTACTCACATACCCACTCATACACTTATACAGACACTCATACCCCCTTACAGACCAATACAACACCCAGTCACTGACCTATACAGCCTCCAAAACACCCATTCACTAACCCATACACCCACTCACACACCTACGAAAGCACACTCACTCACAGGCCAAAACAGCCACTCACACACCCACTCACAGACCCATACAGCCTCCAAAACACCCACTCGCCAACCCGTACACCCACTCACACACCTACAAAAGCACTTGCACACCCACTTACAGAGGCATACAGCCAGTCACACACCCATTCACTGACCTATACAGCCACTCACACATCCACTCTCAAAGGTTACAGATTACAAAAATAAAATATAAAAAACCCTCAGAAATCCACAAAAATAATTAAAGGTTACAAGGACATTATAGTTTGGCTCAGATTTCACATGCACAAAAACATAAAAATCTACAGTTATACTTACCTGAGCTAACTTACACCCTCGCAATGCACTGCTTATAACCTCACATAATACATCCCTCTTGACATGGTCAGTGACGTTGTCTCCATGGCCTGAAATAGCTCAGAGAAGGGAGTGGCGCACCTCCTCCCTTAATAATAAAAAAGGCTCCAGGGGATGGGTCCCCAGTGACTGAAGAGGCTCGAGGAGGTAATTGTCTGCCTGCAGCGCTTGGATGCAGGGCCTGGTAGAAAGTTGTGCAACGTGGGGCGATTGGCTTTACGTATGATAATAAAATATTACGTTATGATAAAAAAAATCCTACCAATTCTCTGAAAAACACAAAGTTTCAGCGAGATTAAAGATAGGTGAAAATGGCAGTGACAATTTAATGGTTTAAACGAAAACAAACCACCAAAATTCACCATTATAGTTCTCTCTGGTAACTATAACTCATGCCCAAAGGTAACTATAACTCGTCCCCTCGCAATAAAACTTAGCATGGCGGGGCACAAGCTATAGTGTATGTGTGAGGGACATATAGTAATGACTTGAGGTACTCTAGATACTCTGGATGTCCATAGTCCATATCTAGTCAACTGGAAAACCCTTAACAAAGCTGCAGTGCTTTAAGTGGTTAGTAATGTGTCCCTCATGTTCAGGATGTAGTTGCTTCAAATGTCCTTCTCAAAGCTGAGGGAGTGGGTATTCAACATATGCATTTGCATGTACACTTTTGCAATTTTTTGGCTTGTACTTGTCCAGGGTAAAATGTTCCATGGAGTGCAACCAAGAGCAGCAACTGGGTACCCTCCATACATGCATTGGATCAAAAGAGTCAACTGATGAATGATACAGAGTAAAACACAATTATGCACTAGTTACAAGCAACCATGATAAACGATTGAAGAGTCCATCAAAGTGTGACAGTAGCATGCACAGGTGATATGAAGACATAGTACACGTTCAAAGATTCCCCAGCAGCTACAGAGCAGAAAACCACTGTCATGCATTTTTTAAATGCACACAAGATATCTTGGAATTCTCTATGTTGATGTCCAACAACTTTCAGTGTGGTTGTCACTGCATGGAAACACAGAAATATACGCTTGTTGAAAAAAAGTTGATCTGTTCCTCCTTTTGAGTAAGACACCATGTTTACAATTTGATGGTTGTAGTTTTAGTGTGCTTCCATTAAACCAACAGGACCAATGCGCCTGATAACCTGAAACGTAGCAGTTCATTAATGGAAATATTTCTTCCACCTCTTAGTGAAAAGCCACCTTAAGTCCATGCATTCTGTACCATACACATCTGAACTGATGATTGTTATGATGCACTTCCACTCTTAAAGTACCACAGAATCCCTTTGATAATAAAGTGAAGAAATGTACTTCTCAAAAGAAGGATATAAGGAATCTTCATGTGTCAGTCTGGGTATGAAACTAAATATGGACCATGAACCTGAATCAGTCGGTGCGCTTATTAGTGCTAAAGGGCTTAGGCTGGCTCCTCTAAACATGGTAGATTTGACATATACCCAATTGGCACATTAAATGAACTTGTTTGTAAAGTGGTACTACATGTACCCAGGGCTTGCAAATAAAATGCAATTAGTGGGCCTGTAGCACTTATTGTCCCACCCACTAAAGAAGCCCTTTAAACATGTCTCAGGCCTGTGATTGCAGCCTGTGTTGAGTTGGAAGCTGGCATTTCGCCCTGGCAACATAAACCTTTCCACGGCTCCAAACCTTACTTTTTAATGCATATAAGTCACCCCTAAGGTAAGCCATGAACAGCCCAGAGAGCAGGGCGCAATGTATTTAAAAGGTTGGACATATACTTATAAGTTTTGAATGTGCAGGCAGTGAAAACCTCCTAATTTTGTTTTCCGTTCCATAAAGCCTACCTCGCCCATAGGATAACATTGGGTTGCCATATTACATTTGATTATAACTTTCAATTGGGAGCAGGTAGGCAGGTTGAGTTTTGTGTCTTTTTTTAAAAAACATTTTTATTGAGTATCCCATTTTATGCAAGACAAGCAGAGCAGATGGCAGCATATATAACAGAGGAAAGATAACATATTATCATACGGTATTATGTAAATGTACAAGTGATATAAAAAAAAGAAGGGGAAACACACAAAAAAAAGGGGGGAAAGAGGAACAATTATATACTTTACACTTGAATCCAATCCCTAACCGGTGCCCAAATCTTCGTTCCCATTGTCCTTTTATTTTGACCCTTAGTTCTATATATGGCCACTTCCAAATTGTACATAGCTAGTAACCCCGCTCGCCATGTCTCAAAGGAGGGGGGAGCAGAGCTGATCCACTCAGGCATGACACACGATCGTGTTAGAGCCATACAAATAAACAGAACATTTTTTCTATCTTCGGAAACTATATCTGACGTTACACCTATCAATACCAACTCCCCCGTTATAACCACTGTCGACCCCAGCAAGATGGCCAAAAATTGTTCAATATAAGAAAATAAATTTTTCAATTTTGGGCATGAGAAAAACATATGTAGGGCATCGGCTGCATATTCGCCACATCTGCTACACGTTGTGCCCACCGTTGTCCCCCATTTTGATATCTTACCAGGCGTGTAGTAAAGGTCAAATAAAGCCATATAGTGTTGTGATCGTGACCCTGTAATCAAAATTTTATTTGCTAATCTTATTGATTCCTCTATATTAATTGGATCCCGGACTAGGTTTGCTGACCATTTACTCTGATAAATCCCTATATCATCCGGGCACGATGCCATAAGAATTTTATAATAACCTCCAATTGATGTTTTCCTAAACATACTGTCAATAATAGGGATTCTCTTTAGCTGTGATTCCGCCTGGGATCCTAGTTCATTAATATAGCTATGGATTTTCAAAAAAAATCAGCACCTGGTAAATTAAATTTATCTTGAAGGTCAGAGAAAGAAAGAAGACAGCCATCACTAATTACATCACCCAAGTATTGGATGCCCTCCATACGCCATCTATTCATTGCAAAATCATAACAGATTGGGGGAAGGATACCTGGTGTGGCAAAGGGTGTATAAACAGTGAAACCCCTAGTTGCCGCTTAATTAATCTCCATGCCATATAAGCTGATTTCAATATCTTAAATTTTGTTTTTTTTAAAATAGCTGGGCACAATCACTTTAATCAAGCCTCCCCGAGATTCCTCCCCAATGCAAACTCATAAATAGATGGCGAGTGACTAGCCAACAACCTTGCCCTTTCACCGATCACCAGAGGGGTATTAAACTGTAAAACAGAAGCCAAATAATAATAAAGAAAGTACGGTATACCCCAGCCTCCCTTTTCCTTAGGCTTTTATATGCCCGCCTATGCCGCCTATAGACCCATAAAAACCTTGCTGACATCCTATCTAGCTGTTTAAAACAGCTAGGAGGGAATTCGAGCGGTATAGCGCGGAACATATACAAAAATTTGGGGAGAACCACCATTTTTAGAACATTGGCCCGCCCTAATAAGGATAGATGAAGATGGTCTATTCTTTCCAGCATTGAATTTACCTTTTTCAAAACCAAGTTCAGATTTAATTCCGGAATAATAGATAATGGTAAGGCAATTTTAATACCTAAATATGTAGCTTCTGTCACGGTTGTAATTTGAGGAGGGAGGGGAGAGCCCTGGGCTACATATAATATTTGTGTTTTTGATATATTCAATTTATATCCTGAAAAAGATCCAAACAGGGTTGCTAGATTTTCTATTATTGGAATTGCTCTCTGGATGTCTGTCGTGACTACTACTATGTCATCCGCATATGCAAATGCCCTATAATTCATCCAAGAAACTTGAACTGGTTTAATATTCTCAGCATTACTCAATTTATTTAAAAATGTATCAATATAAAGGGCAAACAGTAGCAGGGAACACGGACAACCTTGCCGTGTTCCACGAAGAATCGAAAAAGTGGCGGATTCCTGCCCGACTACTTGAATAGAGGTTGTTGGGGAAACATAGAGAGCCTTCAATGTCAAAATCATCTTTGGACCAAAACCCTTCTGATGCATCACATTCCACAAATACGGCCAGGCTACCCTGTCGAATGCCTTCTCGGCATCCAACAGAGTAATTCCCATGGCCGTCTCGGTCGCCTGAGCCCAGTCCATAAGAGCAATTAGACGTCGAATATGGTCGGTAGTGTCACGGTTAGGTATAAATCCATGCTGGAAATTAGAAACAATAGAAGGAATAATGCCTGAAATTCTGGAGGCTAAGATCTTTGAGTAAATCTTGCTATGAGCATTAATTAAGGATATTGGTCTATAAGAGGCCGGCAAGGAGGGTATCTCGTCTTTCTTCAAAAAGGCCATAATTGTTGAGTGTCTCCAATATTCAGTTGCCCTGCCTTTCTGTGCTTCCTGTAATGTCAACAGCAAATCTTCCTTCAAAAGATGCCGAAACATCCTAAAAAATTCCAATGGGATACCATCCGGTCCCATGGCTTTTCATAGCGCCAGAGAGAGAATAGGCGCTTCCGTTTCTTCCCAGGTTATATCTTTCTCAAGACCTGCAACCTGGTCTGAAGTTAACTTAGACATGGTTCCATTATCATTGAAATTTAAAAAACAGTCTGATGAATAGTGGGTTACTTCATCTTTATATAATTTGCTATAGTATTGTTTGAAGACCTCCAAAATCTTGTCTGATTTTTTCAAAGCTTTGTCCTGCTTCATCCTGAATACTATTAATACAATTGGTAGCCTCCTTTTGACTAATTTTTTCAGCAAAAATTCGACCTGTATTCCCCCCCACCTCGTAAACTTGCGCCCGGTGAACTGCTATCTGTCCCGCTAATTTCCGTGCGAAATTCTCATAAAGCCTTGACTTATGAATAGCTAAGTCTGCCATTGTCTTTTCAGTATCTTGAGAGAGCCTGATGGCTGTTATAAGCTTAAGTTCACATTCCTGTAGTATCTTAAACTGGGCTACTAGATAGTCACATAATTTCCTTTGATTATTTATTGAATATGACAACTTCTCTCCATGTACCCCGATTTAAAAGCATCCCAAACCATTTGTATTGAAGTGGATCCACGAATAAATTCTAAAAAATCAGTGATCCATATTCCCATATGTTCTATATAAAGTGGATCTGCTAATAATTTACTTCGAACGTCCATGAGTTTTCTGTATGGGTACCTCTTAATTCTATCTCTAACTCTACTATGATAGGGTTATGATCCGATATTATTTTAGGAAAAATGAAATACCTAGCATCTTTAAGCACTCTAGCAGTTATAACAAAATAATCTAATCGGACAAATTTCTGGTGGGGGGCTGAAAAAAAGGTATATCCAGGGGTACCCATGCCTTTAACATGATCGGCATCCAATAAACCAAATTCCTTAACCAATCTTCTCAAAGCTTTATAAACCTTGTTTTTTCTGCCTGGGTATACTGAATTAGTAATTATATCAAACTGCCCCTCAAGATGAATGTTGAAATCTCCACACAGTATTAAGGGAGCAGGCCATCCGGCAAGCTTAATAATAAGTTAATTTAATATTTCTGGATCATCCAGATTAGGACCATAGGTGGCACAAATGGTCCAAAGCTTGTCCCCTATCCAGATTTCGCTGATCACCCATCTCCCACAAGGATTAGTTTTTAGTCGTGTACAACTCCCTCTCCCCCTTTTCTTCAATATTGCTACACCTCTTGTTGTAGTTCCTTGTGGGGTACACCCTATAACTTCCAAACCCAGATCATTGAGCAGATGTTTTTTACTCCATGGTAGATGGGTTTCTTGTAGACAGAGAATATCACACTTCATAGCCTGTATAATTTGTGCTGCTATTCCTCTTTTCTTTTTGTCATTCAATCCACAAATGTTCCAAGAACATATCCTTAATTTAACCATTATACAAAATCAAATGATTTACCAAAGGTGATTCATAACATGCAAACTTTCCTCTAAAGACAACATTACTAATCTTGTTAATGCATATGTGTTTACTCAACATCTTATAACAATTACTTACATTCATAAATCCTGCTCTGCTCTTGCTTGCCCCCCTCCCCCCTCCTCCCCCCACCCTCAGCCCACCCTCACCCACCCTAGCTCTCACCCACAAAAGGGACTGGATAGTCCCTCTAAGTGATGGATGGAGAAGCACGATGCGTCTCTCTGTTCGCACCCAGCCCCCTGATGGCAAAAAAAAACAAAGAATACAATAATCACAAATTAAGGAACCTTCCTAGCCTAGCCTAAGGCCCTAGCCTAGGGCATACTATATCAGTAGGAGAGAAAAAAGAAGAAGCGGGGTCTATATAGTTATATTTACTTTAACAGTTAGCTAGACAGAAGCTAAGAACTCTTTAGCACTACTCTCCGAAGTTAGAAAGTGCGTTTTCTCCTTGTGTGTCACCTTGAGCGTAGCAGGATTAGCTGAGCAAATATGCCTGTGCACCTTTGGCCTGAAAAAGAGATATAAGCTGGTGGAATTGCCATCTCTGCTGCACTGTGGCCTGACAAAAGTCAGGCCCGAACAAAAAATTCAAGCCCTTTCCCTTTTCGCTTGCGATCAGGCCCAGCTAGGTCATACAATGCTTCACGTGCAAGAAAATTATTCAGGCATATTAGTATAGCTCTTGGCTTGAGGTTTAAAGTTCCTCTAGTGCCTTTCTGATGAAAAGGAAATCGATGAGCCCTTTGCACTTCTTTGTCCCACTGATGCTTGGTTAACTCAGGGAATGCTTCTGTAAAAAGTTCTGTGATGTATTGATGAGTATTTTTTCCCTCGCTCCCCTCCGGAATACCCAATAGATCTGTTCTCAAGGTCAACTAGTTTCCAGTCGATATCTTCGCGTTAAGTCATTAGAGAGGAGATCTGTGTTTTATGCTGGGTCATTTCATCTTCAATTACTGATATTCTTCCTCCTGCCTCTGCTACCTTAGACACCAGCTCGTTGCATGTCTTGGCTACTTGTCGGACAGTATTTTGAAGCCTACGGACCGCACCTTATGTTCGCAGGTTTTCCGCCTTCGTATCTTCGCGATGCTGTAACATTACTCGGTAAATGGTATCTAAAGTAATTTCAGGGTCTAAATGTCCCTCAGCCATACATATATTTAGGAGGTACAGCGATATGATTCAATATTGGTGATCCTTCATTTCCACCACTGTGTTCAGAAGGAGGGCTGGAGCTAGGTTTACCATTACCAACAACAATTTTGCGCACAGTACTTTCCTCAGCGCCCCATTGCTCCCTCCTTAATGGCGTGGCATCCTCATCTTCACCCTGCACTCAGCATATTGTACTCATCAAACTTCTATCATCCCTCCATTCCTCCTCCCCCTCCAAGCTCTCGGTCTCCAGTGCATTAGAAAGATCTGACATAGAATAGAAGTTATGTTATGTTATGTTATAAAACATTTTATTACGCGCTCTGCTACTACAGAGTATCCTGGCGGCAGAGTTACCGGCAGAGTCAACAGATTCTGTATCTCCCATAGCTTCTGGTAAATCAACAAGGTCTACAGGTCCTACCACAGAGTCCAGATCATTAATCAGTACAGGGATCAATTTATCAGATTGGTAAATTATGGTGTCCCGTACGTTAACAGTCGGTGATACTGATACTGGGGGGTCCAGTAATACTTTTTCCGGGCCCGAAATTAAGCCTTCTCCAAGTTGTGATGTTGCTTGGCTTATTCGTGCTACTAGGGCCACAACACTATGCGTCACATTAGCTCTCACCCCCCCCCCCCCCACTTGAGCTATGAAGGGTTTTCATGGTATCTGGTGGTTGTTGCTTACCTTTAGGTAAGTTTTTCTTCTTGAACATCCCCGGAATTTTAGGAGTGCCCCCCGCGCCTCTAGAGTCTGTCTCTGGCGCCGATGTATTCATAGCAAGATTGAGAGTAGCAGTAGTGGTCCCATTGGCTTCATTGGCTTCATGCAGTGTGGTGTTTCCCTGCAGGGCTGACCTGTGCATTTGGATTCTTTGGCGCCATCTCGCAGTAAAAAAAAATTCCCCGCCAGACAGTCTGTTTCTTGGCGTTCGCTCTCACCAAGCCAGGCGCCGCCTCCAGGCCGCGTGGGCCGAGGACAGCCCACCGTATTCTGCCGATCGTCCCAGCGGAGCGTTCGGAGGTAGAGCCTGGGAAGCGCCGAACGTTGCAGGGGTCTCGGCGATACAAGCGGCACCAGTCCCCGATCATTCCCAGCTTGCCGATAACATGGTAACAGGCCGATAACACGTCGCTCAGCCGAAGCGAGATCCTTCACATCAGGCTAGAGAGAAGCCGTCAGGTGAGAGAGGAGCGAACAGTGACGAGACACATCTCAAACTACTCACTCAGATGCGTGTGCACCCGCCATCTTGCCTCGACCTCCTCAGGTTGAGTTTTGTGTCTAAAGAATTGTAATGTGAAGCCCTTATGAATGATATTGTTGGATTTCACAATTCTGATAATGCCACTTTGAAAAAGTAGGCATTTTCTTGCCCTAACCATGTGGTGCATGCAGCCTGTCCCTGGGTCACAAGACTACGTGTTGCTAGCAGTTGGTCTTTGTGGATTGCTCCCAGATAGTGAGACAACGAGAAGATAGGTGGTGGCAGGATGGGCCTCTCAGACTTAACAAGAGGGAAAGAGCTGTCACCCACCACTCTTGCACATCACAAAGGCCTTGCCTGAACAGCCTGAACAGACTCATAACGGGATTGTCATTAGCATTATGTGACCCCTGACAAGCTGGGGCCAGGGCATGGTGGCAGGAAAATCCAGACACCTCTGGGGGAGTGGAAACCTCAAATACCTACTACTTCAAAGAAGGCTCAAAGCGTAAAGACTCAGAAAAAGAACTACTATGCTGCAATAAGGACTGCCACTCTGCTACCCTGCCGTCCCCTGCCTGACTGAGAAGGACTTGTCTTGCATCTTGAACCGAGAGTGACTCCAACAGCTTGTTGGCTGGCCTCCTGGTCAGGAGCCTCAGGGACAGAACAGGCTTCCTCCATCTTGACCCCAGCACCTGGACTCTGCCAGCTCTGAAGTGATGTCGCCCAAGTCCTGGACCTTTGGACGTGGGCCTGAAGGTGCTCTGCTAGCTCAACTGTGATGCCAGCATAACCGACGCATCTTAATGCATCGCTTCCCAGAAACTCCGCATTCAAGCACTGTTAGGTTCATTGCCTCACCTAACTCTGCATCAGGACTACCGCGCGACACATCTCTGGCGCAAGACTTTGTTTTGCAGCCTCAGAACCGCTGCTGTAAGACACATCTTCGACACAGCCCTTCATATCGCAAACCCATCATTTAAGGCATCCTCGAAAACGACGAAGGACTCTACCTCTCAAACCTGCAGCTTCTTTGGAACCAGACGGTACATGGGGAATCTTTGATGAAGACCTTTGCATTGCAAGCCCCTTGTCGGTGGGATCATCAACAACGATGCAGGACCTCTCACCGCAGCTTCGCAGTGATCCGAAACTGAAGCTGTACAATGCAAGTCCACCTCAGGACCCTGTATTGCCTTGGTTGTTTGACACATCCTTGACGTGGGCTCTCGCAATGCTCCGTAACCAGAATTTAAGATGTTCATGGTCAGTGGGCCTACTTTGGTTCCTGTAGATGACCATACTCCAGCGTGGTTGGCCTGAACTTGTGACTTTGTCTCAGGCAGGCACGACCAGATAACCACCGATGGCACTTTGTGCTTTTTGGCACTATTTTCACTTAAATCTTTAACATTTCATATCTTCAGATCTAAGGATTGGATTTTTGTTCTTTTTGTCCTAGATCATTTATTACATTTTACTCTATCTTTCTAAATTGGTGTGTTTTTTTTATGTTATGTTTCAATTTATTGTTGTTGGTAGTGCTTCATAATATTTTATACCGCTCTGTGCCAAACTACCAGAAGGTTGAGCATGCGTTAATTTGGGGTTTGCTTGTGACATTACTCTGGCAAAGATTGTGGCTACTGCTTGAGTAGGGTTTCAACCCCCTCAACTAGTAACCCAATTTCTTACAAATGCCATTAAGTTGGAGAACAATTACACCCTGTAAACAATTATGTTTATCATCAAAAGCCCAAATTACCCTGAAAAGCATGAATGCATCACAATTTAGGTTTCTTTACAGAAACACCCACAGATGGAAAGAAGGTTTTGTGGTAATTGATACTGTGCTTTACCAGAAGATTGTGCTATAATTTAAATTGAAGATTTGCAGTATAACAGGAAACTAATCATGACATCATATACATAGAATATAGGGCCCGAATAGGATAGCAGTCGGTCAGGAGTCTGCCCGACAAGCAGACAGCAGTCTGACTGCCGCATTTTGTTGCGACTGGTGGGCTAGTGGTTGAAAAGTGTTCATTTACATGGCGCAGTGTACATTAGCTCTTTGTGAACATCTTTGCACTGTGTGCCACGCACCATGTGATGCATGGCACACTGTGCATGGAGGTGCGAGGGTGCACTACATGTTCCCGCTGGACCACTTAATAATGGCCCACAATGGATGGGGTTCTATTTTGGGCCCCCAAAATCCCTTTCTCACAGCCTTTTCATGGCAGTCTATCCGACATGAAAGGGCTATCGGAAAGGGGCATCATAATCCCGTTGGTGGTCCCTGCCTCAGCACACCACCATTCAAGGGATACGATTCCAACTGCTTCCCGGATCGCATTTCAGATCCTGATGGAGGCGGCGGTCTTTCCCCCGACCACTGAGGGTCTGACCGTCTGCATCATAATGCAGCTATCGGACCGAAGGGCTGTCAGTCAGTTGGACCACCACCGACGGCCTGTTGGTGGTGGTCCGACCGACATCATAACCATGACCTAAATGTAGCGTCCGCTCCGGTTGGGAAACTGAAATCAAATAGGAGAGGGTTAGGAACTAAAATGGAGTGCTCAAGAAGGAAAAGAAAACTCTTGGATGACACAAAAGTCTTTAATTTATTCTATATTAGACATGGACGCATGTGTGCTTTTCGTAGTGGTGGTTACACCACACTAGGGGACCAAATGTCTAATATAGCTGTGAGGTTGAGGTTTTCAAACACAGCAGTAGTGTTTGAGAGCACTCACACTGTCTATGGTCTGTAGCTGTCATTCTCAAAATACCAAAACATCGATTCTAGTTTGTGATGGCAGCTCATCTGATAATCCATCTCTCTAAGAAGTTTAACACAAGAATCGCTCCTTTTCTCACCAAAAAGGAAGCATCCATAATTATGCGACATTGACAGAATCAAAAAGAACATGGCCAAAGTAGACCTTGGTGGGAAAGTGCAGGAAAGAATTTCTACCAACCTCTTTGGTTTTAAAAATAGAATATATTAGTTTATACCTCCATAGATCGCACTCTGCTGCTTTGTGAGTGTTTTATGTCAAATTAACGTCAGATACTTCAGAGAGCAGAGTTTCACAGGTTAATCCAGCAGTTTACCAAAAAAACCTGAGTGACCCCTATGAATTTAAATTCAATGCCTACCACAAAAATTAGATTCATTGGGTTAGGCAAGCATGCTCATGTTGACCAATTGCTGAATGTTGAATGATGCAATAGAAATTGTTTTTCCCCGTTATTGGTTGGTATTTCACAAACATAGTTTTTGGAAAAGTAGCGACTTTACCTGGCCGCTGGCTAAACAGCACTATTTGGCCGACTGCCTTGAAAATAGCAGCAAAACTGCAACTTTTTTGGCCACAGTTTAAATACTGGAGATTGTGCACTGTTTGGCTTTTGGCCGTACAAATGGCAGAAAATCTTCACTATTTACCTGGGCACTGGCGATATGGTACAGATTTGCACTGTTTGGCCAGCAGCCATTTTAATAACCTCACTATTTATCTGGCCACTGGCTAAATAGCAGAGGTTTTATCCTGCTGCTGGAAAAACATCAGACATGTACAACTAGGCCAGAAGCAATGCCGATAGCAAATAAACATAATTATTTATATGGCTGCTGGTTAAATGGCAGAACGTTTATATATTTTGATCCGTGGCCTGGCAAGAAGCAAAGAAATGTCAATATTTACGCTGCAGCTGGCTAAATAGCAGAAGTGGTGTACTGTATTGCCGGTGGCCTTACAAATAAATCAAAAAGAATCTTTATTATATACCTGGTGGCCGGCAAAAAATCGTAGACAGTGTGCATAACTTGACCCGTAGCGGTGCAAATAGCAGTGGAACTATTACCCGCTGCTGTCTACACAATGTACATTTTCTTTTATTTTGCCTTATGCAGACTTCAACAGGTACCTACACCAGATAGAACTGAAGCTATTTCATTCAAATACTTTTTTCGGTATTTCCAACCATAAAAGTACATAGACAAATACAATATGCACACAATACAAAAAATATAAAATACAGAAAAGCTCAACAAAGAGCTAACTTTAAAACAGTGTACCACACCATTGGAAGATACCGTAATCAATTAAAATATACTTTGAAATAAATACCACAGGCACTATTTCAGGAGTCCCAATACAGGCTTGTCAGTGCATACTTCATAATTAATACTTAAAAAAAAGTGTTAATAAGAACAATTGTAATCATTAAACCTGAAGGAAAACACGGGGGAAATAATACACCATGGTGAAAAAAAAAAAAAAAAACAATATACTTTCTGATAGGGATGTAGGGAGCAGGCCTAACACATCAATTTGCATTGCATGTACAGTGCTGGGGGATCTCTCAGGCTTACTCTGACGCACTGCTCCTAATAGACCAACTCCAATGAAGGTTTTGAACACTGCACAGAAGACTGTTTGTGAAGGGTTGCGTGGCGACATGTAGTCGTCGACATCCTAGCTATTTACATAATAGAATGATCCACACTTTACTGTGTTGGCTATAGCCAGGTCAAAAAAAGATAAGATGATCAAGTGATTCCTCTATTAGCCGGCCGAACGGACATGTGGTGAATGTGACAGTTTGGGGATACCACTTAGCTAAAAGAGACATTGGAGGTAAGTTTCCGTAGCAAAATTTGAGACAAAGCTGCTTTGCAGCAGGTGGATTAATATAATCAAGGGACGGCTTCAATGCAAAGTCAGGCTTGAAATCCAAAAAGAATGGGGGATGTGGTTCCACTATTGAAGTTTTAGAACTGATTTGCTGTGAATCTGTTTCAATTATCATATTCTGGGTGTAGCTCAGACACAGCCTTTGTCTTAGGTGATGGTTCTCAAAGCTCTAGCAATAGTGCTGGCTCCAAGCAGAAGTGTCAAAGACAAGGACATGATGAAGCATGAGATCTCATCAACTGGCTGTTATCAGGCTTTGTGAGTAGTCCTCAGGCACAGACAAAAAGGCAGTCCTGCTTAGAAACGTTGAAACCTTTAAAAAGAGAAACCTATGACCTACCCGTTACACCTCTGATCTACCCTATGTCAACATTCAGGAAGAACTTATCAGCTTCCCTTTGGTAAAAAGGACCTCCAAAAATTTCTTTGGATAGCCGTTTCTCCATTCTCCCTCACTCAGTTTTGGGTCTTCACCCACCATCCATAGGGATGCAGTCAATTAATGCCCACTGTGTAGGGAAGCTGTATCTACTTTCCATTATGTCCTGCAAAATGCATCTTACTAGTCTATATATTTAGATGTTCATCACAAAAGGAGTCTACATACGCACTGCACATGCACATGAATGGAATGCCAGCACAAAGATCTGGGGGTCACACTGAACCCCTCTTTGGGCATATGAGACGATCTATCCGGATCTTGCATCACCCGCTCCTCTGCTCACCAGAGCATTCTTATGTTCCTGAGCCCCTTTTTTACTGATTGACACAGGCATTTGATCCCTTGGTTATCCACTAGCCTTTTCTCCTGACTTTAGCCATCTAAGTTTCTCAAATCCTTTCTGGCATCTTTCACAGACAACACTAATTTTCACCTTTGCATCATTAAACTCCTCTGCCAGCATCAAACAGCAACTTCTACCAGTCAGAGTGTAAAAGTCCTGGCTTTTTATTCACATTGCATGCTCTGATTTTTTTAACAAATACTTACCAGTTTTATAATGGGCTGAAAATGTGAGAGTTTCCTTAAGTTGGCAGTATAATACGCATGAATAAGAGCAGAGCAATTTACAAAAGGGATATCCTAATATATGTGGCCTAGAGTCACATAGGTGTCTTCTTGCTCCCAGCTTCTTTCTTTTCTTCCAGGTCCTTCAGGCATTGGTACTTCTCATAGTCCTATTTCAAGTCCTCTTTATCTGAGCTGGATTGGCCCTCCTGATCCACATCCTGACACTGGCGTAACTAGTTCTGGTCATACTGGTACTGGTTTCCTGAAAGTGGTGTTTTCGGTTGTATCCTTCCCGGCCCTGATTGTTGCCCTTGTAGTCAACCTGGTACTTTATCCACTGGTCCTTGTCCTCCTTATTAGGTCCTCTTGCACTGGGCCTGGTCATTTTGGTCCTGGTCCTCCTCGTTCTGACAGCTCTGCTTCCCACTCCCCACCCTGGTTCTAATAGCCCAGTCCCTACTCCTCTTGCTCCACTTGGAACTTCAGGTCTTGGTCCTCTTAGCCCTGTTCCTGGTTCCGCTTATTTTGTTTCTTTCTACTCCACCTAATCCTCCACCATCTGGTTCCTAGTCGTGATTGCCTTAGTCCACCTCCTCCTTACCTGATTACTTCTCCGGGTTCTCTTCCAACATGTCATGATACTCTTGGCCCTAGTCCTCCTGCTCATTGTGACCCTGGACTAACTTGTACACTTTGTCATGATCCTCCTTGTTCAAGTCATCCTGTTCTTAGCCACTTGGCTTGATCATCATGGCTCCTGTCATCCTGGCTTTTGTTTCCCTGTCCTACTTTTCCTTCTCCTCCTGGTTCTGTTCATGCTGGTATGCCAGTGACTTCGGGTAGTCCCACTGGTCCCTTTGCCCTGCTCATCTTAGCTCTTGACCTGCTGGCTCTGGTTGCCAGGCCATCTCTTCTTGATTCCTCAGGTCCTATTCTGTTAGTCTTTCCTACTCTCAGTCTGGTTTGCCTAGCAATTGTCTTTCTATTCCTGGCCCTCACAATCCATGTTCACTTCCTGGTTTTATGCCCACTAGACTTGATCCTTTTGTTTCTGGTCCTTCTTGTTTGGGTCTTTTGTATACCTAAACCTCTTGGTTCTGGTCCTTCTCACCATCTTGATCCTTTGAGGCCCCCTTCTCCTAGCTCTTTATTTTCTTTACTGATCCTCTTGACCCTTATCCATTTGGCCTGGTCCTTCTGATCCTTCTCACGTGCTCATCTGATTCCTAGTACATCAGATCATGGTCCTGCTGGTCCCCTCGGTCCACCTGGTCTTTTGTGTCGTGGTCTTCTTAGGCCTTGTCCTCTTATCCCTTGTTTTACTGCTTTGGATCATCTTTGTCCTCCTGGCCCTGAGCCTTGTCCTTGTGGTCTTTCTGGAACTGCATCCAATGGTATGAGCTCTCTTGGTCCTGTTACTCTTTGTTTAGGTCCATGTGAGGCTTGTAATTTTGGTCCTGGTCCTCCTGTACAGCCAGGTCCAGTTCCTGTTGTATACCTGGTTCTATCTGTTGTGGGTCTTCTGATCTGCTCTCTTGTTCTACTACCACCAGGTCCTGGGCTTCTGCTCTACTTGGTGCTTTGAGCACTGGTCCCATGGTCACGGTCTCCCTGGCATGCCAAGACCTGTTACTGGTCCTCTTGGTTCTGATCCTTCTAATCCTCTTTGCTATGTTCCTGGTCCTCCTGCTTCTGGCTCTTCTGTTATTCTTTATACTGACATCATCATCTCCCTTGCTTATTCTGGACCCTTGGTTCTAATGGGCTGTGTCTGGTCTTCCTGGATCTGGTTCTGATCTTCTCACACCATACCTGGGAAACGACGGTACGACCTGCGGTCTAAACAAAGAGACTAATAAACGATTGACCTAATGTGATTTCCCTTTTCCCCTAAGAACTATTTTTTTGATTTTTTAGCTCTCTCGTCCCAGGGGAACTAGCTCATTTTTGATTTTTCGAACCGCCATCCGGTTCTGCTGCTAGGGTCGCGGTTGAAGTCTGGGGAGTGCAACTGGGAAGTTCTAGGTCCACGGTTCTGATTGGTCCACGGGAGTCACCCCGGACTGAGCAGAGCGCGCTCCCTGGGAGAATCAATCAACCACCGCGGGCAGCAACTAGAGGATGGAGTTTCCAAGGGTAGAGAGACCTATCAGACCCACGAACTTCGGAAAACAGTTATGCACAATACTGTCCAAAAGAAGATTCCTGATACTATGTGATTTAATGTTATGTAGCATACTTGTGTTTTTTACTGGTTATACTCTATTCGTATTTAAAGTTACCTTTTCGAATGACACCCAGCCACCATCTCCTCCCACTATTTCTCCACACTACTTTCACCCTCTACCTGAACACGAGTCTGCCCGAAGACTCGAATTTGTAAACAATTCTTTCATTCAGCTCCTACACCAACACCAGTCCGTAATGAACGCATCAAACTGTTGGATATGCGGACTCATGCCACACACAACCGATAAGGGGATCCCATACTTCATTTTGCCAATCAGCTACTATGGTTCTCTGTGGGCTTTCCAGACCATGTTCCTATTCGCCCTAGAACCGTACCCGACCCGTTCCACTGCGAGCGATTCCAATAACAAGGCACTAATTGCAGGGATAAGGAATATGAGTAGGGATATCGACACATATCTGACAATGCCCAAAGATGAACTCAGTCCCTACACCCGTTGGAACGTGACCAAACATGGGGTTTACCTGGTCAAGAGCCAGGCAGCAAAGAAATCCCGCCCAGTTTGGATAGTGCCCCACCGAGGTCACTTATGCTTACAGGGTATTGGTAGGGACCCCACAGCACAGTTAGGAAAGAGCATTTGCACGGAAACATACGTATTTACTTCCCGAACTTCCCCTATACTTTTGGCAGCCAAAGGCACGTATTTAGTTTGCCACGACCAAGCCTACACGTGGTTGCCCCCTGATTTCTCAGGTACATGTTTTATCTCATTTCTGCTGTCTCCCACCTACACGGCCAGAGCACATTACCATTGGACAAGGACAGCTAGGGGTGTCGTGAGTAAAGACGACACCGCGGGTCAGGAATTCGCTGACTTCGCAAAGGGTTTTCTGCCATTTTGGGGGCCTATGGTGAACAGCAGAAATATTCGCCAGTTATCGAGGATAGTTGAATCCGCCGTGACTACGACGGCCGGAGCACTTGGCAATCTGACAACCGAGCTTCAGTCGGATCGACTTATGACCCTTCAGAACCGAATTGCCTTAGACATCATACTCGCCGATCGTGGTGGTGTGTGTAGAGTCATCCAATCCAGTTGTTGCATATTCATCCCTGATAACGCACCGACAGTATTCCAGGCCATCTCCAAACTACACGAAATATCTGGTTCCCTTCACGTTGAGAAAGGGGATTGGTCCCTGCTGGGGTGGTTCTGGGAGCTGATCACTGCCTGGGGATGGAAAATTTTGATCTTCATTGGGATGACCTTGGCACTTCTGTTCATGTTTTGCCTATGTATACAGTGTGCTCCTGCACTATGTGGCCTCTGTGCTACCTCGTGTGTACGAAAGCCTGTGTCACGGGACGAGCTGAGTAACAGAATGATGCTACAGCAACATCTTCACGAATTTCTTCATACCGATTTGGACTCAGATTAGCATGAGTTATTGCCTTATATGAGGGCAAAAGGATGGTCTGTGGTTCTCAAAAATCCGGACCCTGGTGTTTTCCCGATATCTAGGTCCAATACCCGTGTCCCAAAACCTCAACGCACCAAGACTATTTTGGTATCTATGAACCGATAATAATTAGGACATCATTCCTATGTATTTGCGTCACAATCGAGGGTTGCCAACACCCCAAAATCGTAGTTTCCGTCCCCATCCCTTAAACTCCATTTTGTGAACGGCATCCATCTTGCATCTTGCCCTCATGTTAAGTCAATTAAAGGTCGAGCTTGATCAAAAGGGACACGTCCACCTTTTCGTGACTTCCCCCTGACCTGTCCCAACTGACTCCATGGCCTTAGGCCAAACCTGTTTGGGCAGCTCCTCGCCCAGTGGCCGAATACGATAGCATCAATACATAACATTCCACAAACCATTCACACATACAGACCATGCTTTCTGCAAACATGCACCTGTCGACATTCCTTGTTTATGGCCAGTTTTATGACTGGGTTGTGCCTTCCTTTATTAAGGTTTCATCGATATCTGATGGGAGTTCCAGGCCTAACTGGGTAATCTATCAACAAACTGGACATCTAAAATATGGGCTTGCTTACATGACTCTGCTCTTTGTATTATTGTAGAAATATGTGTATAGCCATATCATAAACTCAGGAATTCTTGCTTGCAGCTATTATTTTTGTATATAAGGAGACGGCTGGTTCTGTAAAAACGAACAGTCTCCCGAGAACCTACTCTCCGTGCAGTGTACTTCTGGGACACGTGTTACTTGGTAGCTACCAATAAAACTTGATCTTTGACGGTAACTAGAAGACTCCGTGTTTCTGTGGTCCGGAACAAGGGAGAACTCAGAGGTCCTCGGGTGCTACCCCCTGGCACCACCGGGTTCCTAAAAACACGGCACCTCAGAACCGGCTCCTCCAGCCATGTCTCCTGGAAGAGAATGATGTGAAATGATTTCACGTATTGTAAGAAGTCGGTGTCCGCTGCTTTATTGTTAAGGCCGTTTAAGTTCCACGAACATAACTCCAAACTTAGTGTAGCCGGGCAAAGGCCTGACACCGTTAAGTGTCCTTGTCATTGGCGGTTATATGATGTATTGCATATTCTGAAGATTCGGTCTTCTACCGTGCTGTGGGGATTTACCGTCAATGAGCTGTTTTTAAACCCTGACGCCTGGCAGGTTGTTGGAGAACGACCCAATGCGCCTTTCAGCACCGACCTTGTTTTTGAAGTTGTAGTAGGTACTCCCTCCTTAGGTCTCTCAAGCAGGGGCAGCGGGTATCCGATGTTGTGATGGAAGGCAGATTTAATCCCCCATTTTTTGAGGAGATTTTGCTCTTCTAAGATTTTACTAGCGATTTCGGATGAAATCCATGTTGCTTTTGTTGCTTCATTACCATGTGCTCTTTCAGATTCTACAAATTCTATAGAGAGAAGGTCGGCTGAGGATAGGTTATTTAATGCTGGTATTGTGCTGAGTAATCGTAGGAGGTTGCCTCTATTCAGAATATCAAAGAGCCTTTTGAATCGCACTCTGGGGTGAAGAGAACAATGGTAGGCGTCTTGCTTGGATCAGTCACCTGAACGGTTGGCAAGTGGGGATGACTTTGGGTCCCTAGCTCGCTATTGTCAGGCTGGGATAAGTTTCCTGGGCGAGTACCCCCGAAGGAAAATTTCTTAAAAACTGGAGCAGCTGGAGCTGAAGGGGCGCTCGCTATGGTGGAGTATAGCTGAGTTTGGGGGCACGGAGGTGCTGTTGTCCTGCGTTCTTGAGCACGGGGTCCTTCCCGGTAGGTGCTGACGGGACCTACTTGTGCCAAGTCCGAGCTATGCTTAGACTGTGCCCCTCTAGTTTCAGATGTTGAAGGTGGGTTGATGGGACTATTGACTTTTTCGTTGTTCGGGTAGCGGTTTTCCGGCGTGCGTTGGTTGACATTGTCGGTGCCAGGCGGGGCCGACCCCTCCTCCTGTGAAAGAACCCCAGTGGGGGCTGCTGCGTGTGGTCCGTTTGCGGTAGATCTAGGCCCCGTAGGGGTTGGTTTTCCGATGGTGTCTAGTCCTGGTGTCGAGCCGTGGGCTAGCTGCTCCTGCTTTCTCACTGGCTTAAAAAGCGGATACACTTCTGGCGTGCTTGTAGTAGTCAGTTTATTGCGGCCTTTCCTCCTTTGCAGCCGTCGCCCTTTCGCGTTCAAGGGCAGAGTGGTATTCTTTAGGGGAGGAGTGGTAGTTGTTGTCGGGTGGCCCTCAGGTAACACCTGGTCAGCTGATGGCGGTGTCAATACCCCCTTATCGGCAGAACTGGCTGCTGTAGGCACTCTGTTTGACTGTCCGGAGAAGACTGTTTCACTGGAATTGATGTGCTCATGCCTTGGATTTTGCCCTTTTGGTAACCCTTCAATAAGGGATGATACTATTTCGGGAAGGGCTGACAGTTTGTCGATAATAGGCCCACAGCGGCACACTAGCTTTGCCTCTTGCTGGGCTCTGATGATTTAACAACAAGGGGTGGTGATGGACAGAGTTTCTGAATTAAGCAGAATACTCTCACCCAGTCAAGAGATCAGGGCTAGATCTAACACCGTTTTTTAGCTCACTGCACCATCCCAGTTCAGAACCTGGCTATATGCAAATTAGTCTGTTCCTGTGCATGATGGGAACAGGGCAAACCAAACTACCAAGCCAATTCTTACACTGGGAAGGAAACAAGCTTCCGGGGACCGGTTTCTGGCATTTCAGCCGTCGTCGGCCCGGCTTGCTTGAATCCTGGGTATGCTCAGACATGAGTCCCTTGCTCATTGCACCATCAGGATTCAAGCAAGCCGGGCCGAAGACGGCTGTAATGCCAGAAACCGGTCCCCGGAAGCTTGTTTCCTTTCCAGTGAAGAATTGGCTTGGTAGTTTGGTCTGCCCTGTTCCCATGATGCACTGGGCCAGGGACAGACTAATTTGCATATAGCCAGGTTCTGAACTGGGATGGTGCAGTGAGCTAAAAAACGGTGATGGATCGGGCCCTGATCTGTTGACTGGGTAGGAGTGTTCTGATTAACTCAGATACTCTGTCCATCACCACCCCCTTTTTGTAAATTATTTTGGCCACCATGAGTGTGGAAGGGTATGCTCAGACATGAGTCCCTTGCTCATTGCACCATCAGGATTCAAGCAAGCCGGGCCGAAGACGGCTGTAATGCCAGAAACCGGTCCCCGGAAGCTTGTTTCCTTTCCAGTGAAGAATTGGCTTGGTAGTTTGGTCTGCCCTGTTCCCATGATGCACTGGGCCAGGGACAGACTAATTTGCATATAGCCAGGTTCTGAACTGGGATGGTGCAGTGAGCTAAAAAACGGTGATGGATCAAGCCCTGATCTGTTGACTGGGTAGGAGTGTTCTGATTAACTCAGATACTCTGTCCATCACCACCCCCTTTTTGTAAATTATTTTGGCCACCATGAGTGTGGAAGGGTATGCTCAGACATGAGTCCCTTGCTCATTGCACCATCAGGATTCAAGCACGCCGGGCCGAAGACGGCTTTAATGCTAGAAACCGGTCCCCGGAAGCTTGTTTCCTTTCCAGCGAAGAATTGGCTTGGTAGTTTGGTCTGCCCTGTTCCCATGATGCACTGGGCCAGGGACAGACTAATTTGCATATAGCCAGGTTCTGAACTGGGATGGTGCAGTGAGCTAAAACACGGTGATGGATCAAGCCCTGATCTGTTGACTGGGTAGGAGTGTTCTGATTAACTCAGATACTCTGTCCATCACCACCCCCTTTTTGTAAATTATTTGGGCTCTGATGATTAGCGAGTTGAGTTGGCCAAGTTTCTCATCTATTCGCCCAACAAAAACAGCCAGAGTGTCAAGTAGGGTCAGCTGCAAGTCCATTTTGTCGGATTGAAAATGAAGAGTGTCTACGGTTCGTTGGAAGGTGTTTAGCAAGATGTCCCACGTGTTTGCCGTATCTGATGCTTGAGTCCTTGGTAAAGGGCTTTTTTGGGTTGTCCTTTTGTTGGGGGTAGACGACAGAGAAGATTTCGGTAAGGTGGTTAGGTCCGTGAGGACGCCCTCACAGTCCTGACCCCTTTTTGTTCGCTGTTTTTTTTTGTTGGTACCTCTGTGAGCGAGGATGGATTTGCCGATGTTATCGGAATATATGAGGCAACTAGTTCGGCCCACTCCTGAGAGCCCAGATAGGTTAAATTGGCAGGGCCGTCGCTCCCAGGGTTTGTTGTGTTATCCCTGTCCTCTGTTAGGTGGTCTTCAGAGATCTGATCTTTTCCAGTGCCATCCTTTGGCATAAAATGAAGTAATGAGCTGTCCGGATGGACCGATTGGTCTAGAAAACTTTTGTCGATGATCAGAGAGTTGTTTGGATTATGTAGGTTATCGCTGCTTAAGGCTTCTTGCCGTTGGGAGTGGTCCTTACCCCTACAAATTGTAAGGTTGTGCAAGACATAATTTGAGTTCTGACTGGTGCCTAGTGCAGGTGAGGTAGTTAATGGCGGACGGGAGTTGATACACATAGGAGATGTAGGTAACTGTGGGTCAGACGTATCCCCGCTGTCGTCCAACCGTGGGCCTGGTGGGCTGCAGATGGCCGTGACTGTGAGATTGCCTGTGCCTGTGTGACATTGTTTTCCCTCCGCAGAAGAGCGCGATGCCGATTGGCCGCCTACGGTTGAAGAGCTGTTCGTAATACCACTTCCATGGCCCAGGGGTTGGTCATTTTGCGCTTCACAAGGAGATAGTGGGAGTAATGAATTCTGGAGACCCAAGATTTTCCCACTGGACGAGAAGATGGTGGAGAGTGGGTCTTTCAGAAAGTAGAATTTTGATGTAATTTTTGGCTGCCGAAGGTTGGGGCGAGGATTCGCGTCCTGCAGAACTTGATCACAAGCCACAACGCTTTCTCCTAGGGGAAGATCCCAGCTACCATTGACTCCAAGTGCGTTGTCCTTTATGTTAGCAGTTGCTACAGCTGCTACAGCATTCTGCTTGGCTTTGGCTTTTGCCTTGCTCTTTGGCTTGTTCTCGATGTGAACCCTTTTTTTGCCAGACCTCATGCTGAGATTGAGCAGTAGTTTAAGCCAGTGGGTTCAAGAGCGCGCTTAGCTTTGCTGACTGTTGCTGTCGCAGGGGAGAGAGACAGGAGAACGGGTTCCAGAGTCGCTCAGTGCCGTTCGCTGCTCCTCACTAGGCTGGATGAAAGGTGACGCAGCTGCGTCTGCAGCTTGCTGCGTCAGCGACTCAATTGTTCGCTGCTGCGGTTGACTGACAGGACCGCCTGTTTGTTTAGTGTCTGGTGGCTATATTGGATTTGTAGGTGCTGTGGCAGTTCGACCGTTGCATAAAGCCTTGTTGAGCATGTAGGCGAGCACACAGACGAGACAACACACACAAGGGACAGTGGTGCGGCAGAGACAGCGATGAGTCCTCAGGCATATACGCTGGCAGTACTAGCCGGGAGTTTTTGGTACGACTGCTGGCTCCGATTGCTCTCGTTGGGCGTTAGGGGGGGACGAGGAAAGGGGTACAGGAGCTCACCTCTCCACTGTGCCTGTGTCGCCGCTCCTCCTCCTCCTCCACCGCCACCACTACAGGTCCGAGTCCAGGTGCTGCGCCGCTCTGGGGTTCGTAGAACGCCGATCAGCCACTGGGGAGGCAGCTTGGGAGGGTCAACAGGTCTTCGGGAGCTTGTTTTGCCGAGTCCTGCAGTCCAGCAGTCACCGGTTGTCGGTGTGCGGTATTCCAGGAGAGACCGGTGCAGAGCGTTGCTGAAAACCTGACCAAGCACCTGGGGCTGTAACTCCCCGTGGGCGGGAGCAGGAGCTGATTCCCAGGCACTCTCTTCCGATTTTCCAACCTCCGCACGCCCTCCGCTCGAGCCTCGAGCTCTGCAGCAACTCCGGCAGCGGCAGTAGCAAGGAGCCCACGACGCCCGTGCAGCCGGCCGCTGTGCCCTGCTACAGCTAGCGGCTCCCAGCTTGTAGCTTCATGGGACTTCAGGAGATTTTTCAGGACACCGAACAGACCGCTGCTCCCCTCTCCTCGTGGCTGGTGTCCACACTCTGTGGCTTGTGCGTATCTCTCCGCTCACTGCTGCTCTCTAGCGGAACTGGAGGCTTTCAATAGGTGATTTCACCGCCGGCTCATCTGCCTCGTTTAGCTCTGGACAAACACTCACGCCGTTACTAGCAAGCATGCGACTGCTGCAATGACATGAATGGGTGACTAAAATTTCAGTGTGGCTGAATAGCCACTCATGACATGGGACCAATAAGCATCAATGCCTGAAACCCACTCTCCTGGATGAATAGTATGAAAAAGTGTGCTTATTCAGCAGGCAGCTGAGCGAACTAACCAGGTGCATTACTTGTCTCCAGCTTTCACTTCCCCATTCCACAGAAGTTCCATTATTGTGTCTTACTCAGTTTACATTCTGCAAGTGTTCCAAAGCACTTTGTGCCCAAGCACTAATTGTGTACTGGAAGTATCTCTCCCTACCTGGCTCTGATACAACCTATCTGTCTGCATTCCCTTTTTGCTGTTGGTTGTCAATAGCTGCTGTTCTGCTAGGTTCGAAATACTAAGCAAGTATAAACCCTTCTGAAATGAAGCCTAAAGCTAGCATGCGGCCTTCAAAAAGTAGCCCAAAAAGAGCCCAACCCTCAAAAATAGTCAATAGGGATCACAAACATTAAAAACAAGCATTTTCAATGCAATAGGTCTGAATTTGGGACCATATAAGCCTTTAGCTATGAAACACATCATCCTGGGAATTCCTTCAGGTTGTAAAACAAATGGTAGAGAGAAAAATCTTTTTACATAGGGAAGGTTTCCATTACAGATCAGGGTACCCAGGATTTGCAGCCTAAGATCCAAGACGAGGATGTCTCTTGATCGTTGATAGTCAGAATTATACACACACGTTTGCTTACACTTTGAGATTAGTGGTAATGGGATTAAGTACCTTCATCGTCTGTTCTTATTTGATAAAGTCAATAAAATGGGTAACGTATTTCCCTGGAAATTCTGCATGTGTACATAGCTAGAATAAAATGTTGGAATGCATAGCACCTATTCTTCACATTTCTGCAAGTGGGAACTGCGTCTAGTTGCTCTTGTGGAAAGAAAAACTTTAGAACTCTCTTTCACATACACTAATACTAGTCCTCGGTAT
The DNA here is from genome assembly GCF_964261635.1 of Lissotriton helveticus. Taxonomy (NCBI): domain Eukaryota; kingdom Metazoa; phylum Chordata; class Amphibia; order Caudata; family Salamandridae; genus Lissotriton; species Lissotriton helveticus. The sequence goes on along the minus strand of NC_136062.1, from coordinate 6,064,788 downwards.
TCCTACTGTAGTCTGGGAAATACACGTATCACTACACTGAAAGGCACATTCTCCTTGAAATAAATATCAGGAAAGGCGCTATAAGTTAATACAGTTTATACTATGCTTTCAATTTTTTCCGAACTAGTCCAACTGACAGTTTTTGGGTAGACAGTTTTTGGGTTCACCTGTATGTGGGAAGCAGACAGCATTAAAGAGCAAGACATATCTAGCCGCTGCATAAACACAGAAAGGGAAACTAGAAACTGGGCATACACTGCAACCAAGAGGCAATGATGCCAAGTGAGAATCATTTGCCAGTGCATGCCCAAAACAAAAGAAGAAATAAATCCTCACATGACGTTGACTCTTGGCAACGCACCTTATACATGTACAACATGTTACTATCCGTTGTCTAATGAAACACGTAAGTTCAAACAAGTTCTCATGTTTCCCACCTGTTGTCCAAAATGTGCCTAACACAGCACTGCCTAGACTCTTTGCCACCTGACAACCATATTGCACCCTGCGCTCTCAGATCATCCCACCTTACATGACATGACAGCCAATTCCTCGTGCCAACCAAGTTCTTTCAGGCACTGGCAGCTGGGCATAGATGTTCGGGAGATTTAGCCATTGCCTTTCATTTATGAGAGGCTACTAGCCTAAGTAAACACTTAGGTTGTAACTCTAATTCTAGAATGCATCTACAGGCCACTGACAAGTGCATTAATCAGGTACGTATATACTGAGTTCCAAAAAGCACAGTGGCTTTGAAAGAATGTAAAAAACGGGCAAGAGTACTTCTGAAGAAAACAGCTGTCAGGACGACCCTTTCTGAATTTGGGAAAAAATTTGTAAGAAAACTGGAAAATAGGGTATACACTAAAAATGTAGAGTTTTTAATATCGATTTGCATTAATATCACATTAAAAATATAGAATGGACACAATATCGAATGGACAGAATATAGACTACAAAAATATTGAATAGAATAGCAGTAATATCGAATTCAAAATATAGAATGGACAAAATATCGAATGGACAGAATATAGACAACACAAATATAGAATGGACAGAATATAGACAACAAAAATATAGAATGGACAGAATATAGACAAAAATATGGAATTTGAATATGCATTTTTAAATAATATTCAATTTTTTAAAGTGATTTTTTTATGTTAGTATATGTGTGAAAAGTTATATTTATTTTATAATTTATTTTAATTAATTAATTTTAGGGTATTTAATTTTTGCGTAATATAATTCTGTAGTGGGTTGTGTGTTTACAGGGGAAAAGGGTGGGAAGTAATTTAATTATGATTAATTAAATATGTTTATTTATTGGTATTTATTTTGAATTACTTGTTAATTAGTTGTTAATTGGTAATTAATTCAAATATAATTGGTAATACATTTTAATGAATTGATTAATTGATAATTATGTTAATGTTATTAATTTATTTTCTGTAGCGGGTTGTGGGTTTATAGGGGAATAGGGTGGGAAGTAATTTAATTATAATTACTTACATTTTTAAATGTATTTATTGGTATGTATTTTTAATTAATTGTTGTTTAAATTTTTACTGGTAATTAATTAAAATATAATTGGTAATTAGTTTAAATTAATTTATTAATTGATAATTATGATAATTGTATTTTATTTGCTGTTGCAGGTTATGTGTTTATAGGGGAATAGGGTGGGAAGTAATTTAATTATAAATAAATAAATATTTTAATTTGTTTATAGGTTTTCTTGTTATTTTTAATTATTTTTTAATTGTTAATTAATTAATTGGTAAAGCATTTGTATTATTAGGTAATTTTTTTAAATTGTTTTTTAACAGATATTTCCTCCTGGAAACGCCTTCCAAAAATTCAAGACGTGACTTTCACTGTCACACAAAGTACAAGTGAAACATCACGCAAGAACTGGATCCATGTATCGCACTGCATAGGTAAAAAATTTTAATAATTCATTTTTAATTGATTAATTAATATATTATATAAAATTGTTAATTACTTGTTAATAACTTGTACTGTTGCACTCTCTGGAGTGTGAATAGTAATTTTTACCCCTACGCTATCCAACACTTTCCCTACTGTTGCACTCTCTGGTGTGGGAATAGTAATTTTTACTCCTATGCTATCCAACGTTTTCCCTACTGTTGCACTCTCTGGAGTGGGAAATATTAATTTTACCATCACGCTATCCAACACTTTCCCTACTGTTGCACCCACTGGAGTAGAAAAGGTAATTTTTACTCCTACGCTATCCAACACTTTCCCTACTGTTGCACTCTGTGGAGTGGGAATAGTAATTTTTACTACTACGCTATCCAATGTTTTCCCTACTGTTGTACTCTCTGGAGTGGGAATAGTAATTTTTACCCTCCCGCTATCCAACGCTTTCCCTACTGTTGCACTCATTGGAGTTGGAATAATGAATTTTATGCCTACGCTATTCAACGCTTTCCCTACTGTTGCACTCTCTGGAGTGGGAATAGTAATTTTTACCCTCCTGCTATCCAATGCTTTCCCTACTGTTGCACTCACTGGAGTGGGAATAGTAATTTTTACCTCTATGCCATACAACGCTTTCCCTACTGTTGCACTCTCTGGAGTGGGAATAGTAATTTTTACCCTCCCGCTATCCAATGCTTTCCCTACTGTTGCACTCACTGGAGTGGGAATAGTACATTTTATGCCTACGCTATCCAACGCTTTCCCTACTGTTGCACTCTCGGGAGTGGGAATAGTAATTTTTACCCCTACGCTATCCAACGCTTTCCCTACTGTTGCACTCACTGAAGTGGGAATAGTAATTTTTACCTCTATGCTATACAACGCTTTCCCTACTGTTGCACTCTCTGGAGTGGGAATAGTAATTTTTACCCCTACGCTATCCAACACTTTCCCTACTGTTGCACTCTCTGGTGTGGGAATAGTAATTTTTACTCCTATGCTATCCAACGTTTTCCCTACTGTTGCACTCTCTGGAGTGGGAAATATTAATTTTACCATCACGCTATCCAACACTTTCCCTACTGTTGCACCCACTGAAGTAGAAAAGGTAATTTTTACTCCTACGCTATCCAACACTTTCCCTACTGTTGCACTCTGTGGAGTGGGAATAGTCATTTTTACTACTACGCTATCCAACGTTTTCCCTACTGTTGTACTCTCTGGAGTGGAAATAGTAATTTTTACCCTCCCGCTATCCAACGCTTTCCCTACTGTTGCACTCATTGGAGTTGGAATAATGAATTTTATTCCTACGCTATCCAACGCTTTCCCTACTGTTGCACTCTCTGGAGTGGGAATAGTAATTTTTACCCTCCTGCTATCCAATGCTTTCCCTACTGTTGCACTCACTGGAGTGGGAATAGTAAATTGTATGCCTACGCTATCCAGCGCTTTCCCTACTGTTGCACTCTCTGGAGTGGGAATGATAATTTTTACCCCTACGCTATCCAACGCTTTCCCTACTGTTGCAGTCACTGGAGTGGGAATAGTAATTTTTACCTGTACGCTATCCAACGCTTTCCCTACTGTTGCACTCTCTAGAGTGGGAATAGTAATTTTTACCCTCCCACTATCCAATGCTTTTCCTACTGTTGCACTCACTGGAGTGGGAATAGTAATTTTTACCTCTATGCCATACAACGCTTTCCCTACTGTTGCACTCTCTGGAGTGGGAATAGTAATTTTTACCCTCACGCTATCCAACACTTTCCCTACTGTTGCACCCACTGGAGTAGAAAAGGTAATTTTTACTCCTACGCTATTCAACACTTTCCCTACTGTTGCACTCTGTGGAGTGGGAATAGTAATTTTTACTACTACGCTATCCAACGTTTTCCCTACTGTTGTACTCTCTGGAGTGGGAATAGTAATTTTTACCCTCCCGCTATCCAACGCTTTCCCTACTGTTGCACTCATTGGAGTTGGAATAATGAATTTTATGCCTACGCTATCCAACGCTTTCCCTACTGTTGCACTCTCTGGAGTGGGAATAGTAATTTTTACCCTCCTGCTATCCAATGCTTTCCCTACTGTTGCACTCACTGGAGTGGGAATAGTAAATTGTATGCCTACGCTATCCAACGCTTTCCCTACTGTTGCACTCTCTGGAGTGGGAATGGTAATTTTTACCCCTACGCTATCCAACGCTTTCCCTACTGTTGCAGTCACTGGAGTGGGAATAGTAATTTTTACCCCTACGCTATCCAACGCTTTCCCTACTGTTGCACTCTCTAGAGTGGGAATAGTAATTTTTACCCTCCCACTATCCAATGCTTTCCCTACTGTTGCACTCACTGGAGTGGGAATAGTAATTTTTACCTCTATGCCATACAACGCTTTCCCTACTGTTGCACTCTCTGGAGTGGGAATAGTAATTTTTACCCTCCCGCTATCCAATGCTTTCCCTACTGTTGCACCCACTGGAGTGGCAATAGTACATTTTATGCCTACGCTATCCAACGCTTTACCTACTGTTGCACTCTCGGGAGTGGGAATAGTAATTTTTACCCCTACGCTATCCAACGCTTTCCCTACTGTTGCACTCACTGAAGTGGGAATAGTAATTTTTACCTCTATGCTATACAACGCTTTCCCTACTGTTGCACTCTCTGGAGTGGGAATAGTAATTTTTACCCTCCCCCTATCAAATGCTTTCCCTACTGTTGCACTCACTGGAGTGGGAATAGTACATTTTATGCCTACGCTATCCAACGCTTTCCCTACTGTTGCACTCTCTGGAGTGGGAATAGTAATTTTTACCCCTACGCTATCCAACGCTTTCCCTACTGTTGCACTCACTGGAGTGGGAATAATACATTTTTACCCCTACGCTATCCAACGCTTTCCCTACTGTTGCACTCACTAGAGTGGGAATAATAATTTTTACCCTCCCGCTATCCAACGCTTTCCCTACTGTTGCATTCACTGGAGTGGGAATAGTAATTTTTACTGCTACACTATCCAATGTTTTCTATACTTTATAATTTAACCCTCCCGCTATCCTATGGTAAAAATATTGTATATTTTTAATTAATATTATGTTTAGATATATATATGTATTACAAAATTATTATAATTTTTTTAAAGTTACATTAATTATTTATTAATTTTAAGGTTATTTAAGTATTTTAAGTATGTGTAAATTAATTATATTTATTATTTAATTAATTTTCAATTACTTTTAAGACATTTAAAAAATTTGATATTTTGACTAACTATATTTATTACAACGATATTTTTGATTCGATATTTTTGTACTTACCTGTTTGGAGATAGGGATTTGATATTTTTGCATTCTATATTTTTTACTCGATATTTTGCTAAGTCTATATTTGTGTCATCGATATTCTTTTATGATCCAGGAAATAGATTATACATGGAAAGATACTGGGACTTTATCTTTATGTGTTAGTATTCTGGCAGCCAGTGCAGCCCGAGAATGCAGGAGAAAAGGGATTCCATATATACTCAGCCTGGATATGGCTAGTGTGTGTATTTTTATGTGTAACTCAGTATTATCAGCGAAATACTGATGGATAAGAGCTCTCTGTTTAGAATCATCTGGATATGTCAATTAACATTTCTAGATGAGATCTGTGCTCGGGAACCGAGATCTGTTGAAATTCAGAAGCAGTTGTGCTGAGAGTTTCTGTGTCACCCTTTCACGGGCAACGAGGCCCGTGACGGTTACGAGGCGGCCTTCTTTTCCACCCCTATTGACTTTCTCTACTGATGAGGGAAGATATCCCGAAACCCGGGCCATGTCCCGGGTCTAGAGATCGGGGAAACCACAAGTATCTACTTGCACCTACATAGGTGAACCACTTACGAACTTTCAGTAATTCTTCGAACTTCATGCACTACACATACCAGAGTGCTTAGGGGCGACCCGGAGGAGGGGCTAGCGGTGTGCGGTCCATTGCTGTTTTTTTTACATAATGGCTACCTTGAGCCCCCCAAGCTGACGAGCTTCTGGATGACGCACCTGCGTGCTGGGCAACGAGGCCCGTGACGGTTACGAGGCGGCCTTCTCTTCCACCTCTATTGACTTTCTCTACTGATGAGGGAAGATATCCGAAACCCGGGCCATGTCCCGGGTCTAGAGATCGGGGAAACAACAAGTATCTACTTGCACCTACATAGGTGAACCACTTAGGAACTTTCAGTAATTCTTCGAACTTCAGGCACTACACATACCAGAGTGCTTAGGGGCGATCCGGAGGAGGGGCTAGCGGTGTGCGGTCCATTGCTGTTTTTTCTACATAAGGGCTCCCTTGAGCCCCCCAAGCTGATGAGCTTCTGGACGACGCACCTGCGTGCTGGGCAACGAGGCCCGTGACGGTTATGAGGCGGCCTTCTCTTCCACCCCTATTGACTTTCTCTACTGATGAGGGAAGATATCCCGAAACCCGGGCCATGTCCCGGGTCTAGAGATCGGGAAAACAACAAGTATCTACTTGCACCTACGTAGGTGAACCACTTACGAACTTTCAGTAATTCTTCGAACTTCAGGCACTACACATACCAGAGTGCTTAGGGGCGACCCGGAGGAGGGGCTAGCGGTGTGCGGTCCATTGCTGTTTTTTCTACATAAGGGCTCCCTTGAGCCCCCCAAGCTGACGAGCTTCTGGACGACGCACCTGCGTGCTGGGCAACGAGGCCCTTGACGGTTACGAGGCGGCCTTCTCTTCCACCCCTATTGACTTTCTCTACTGATGAGGGAAGATATCCCGAAACCCGGGCCATGTCCCGGGTCTAGAGATCGGGGAAACAGCAAGTATTTACTTGCACCTACATAGGTGAACCACTTACAAACTTTCAGTAATTCTTCGAACTTCAGGCACTACACATACCAGAGTGCTTAGTGGCGACCCGGAGGAGGGGCTAGCGGTGTGCGGTTTATTGCTGTTTTTACCCTTTCTAAACTATCAAGTTGTTGCCGGGCCCCTGCTTGGCGAGCAACTAATAACAGAGACACCATCACTATGATAGCCTCTGGCAAGTCAGATGCTGCTGCGCGCGTTCTCCTGTCTACCTAAGCTTGGCCTAGTAAGGTGAAGATGATGCATAACTCTGTCACTAGCGCCTCATGGCAGCTCACGGCCCCTGCCAGCACCTGGCATGCCCCGCCCTGCCTCAGGCTAACAATGAGAACCTAGCACGTTCCCCGGGACTGAATTGACCATGCCTGTGCACTTTTCTAGCTGCTCACCTGCTGCTAACGGGTCCTTGCTTGCTGCCACTGCTCTCCTGCCTCCTCTGAGAGAGGTAGCTCTCTGTACCCGGTCCAGAGACATGCCAGCCCAGTAGCTTTCCATGGGACTCCCTTCTCCAGCAGGAGCGCCAAGTGTGCCCAGAATGCTTGGAGCACTAACCCACATGCGCTTGACAGTCAGCTTCGAGGTGGTGAGCAGTTCTCTCTGATCAGGCAATGGATTATTTATCAATGGACAGATCAGTACTGCCAGCGGGCCATCATGGTACTGCCCACACACAGCCTGTCAATCAATGCAGACCTGTCGTCTTATTGGTTGCCTTTGTGTATGGACTGTGGATACGGAGAGACAAGTGGATTGATTACGGAAGCTCATTAGTTGCAATCAGAAAGCTGCTTCATACTCATTCACAAGGACACAGAGGCTAAACAAGGAGGAAGTTATTTTCACGTGCATTCCCAAAAAACCTACGATTGCATAGTAAAGACTACTCTCCTCCCACACCCTAGGACTACACATATAAAAGATTCAAATCATTGTCTATCTGCTTAACCAGGGCTTTAACTTGGATGATAAAAGTGGCGGCAGGAAGAAGGGAATCTCTAAATGTGGCGTGCTTGAGTAACTAAGGGCGTGGCTCAAACACGTGAAAGCTTGCTTAATCTACACATGCTTGAATGCTCTTAAAAGCAGAGTCAGAAATGCAAAATAGATTTCGTCAGTCCTCAGGTACAGCAAATTGCAGTGCTCTGCAACATCTCCGGTTGTGAAGACACGCTGCGGAGAGTTGTAAAATAAATTATTACATCCAGAAACCAACAGCGACTTAAAGCACGAGGACTGGTGTTTAGGCCAGACAAATACCAAAGAAAGACAAACATTTACAATGCAATAGGACTCGCATGTATGCGAGTCCTATTGCATTGCAAACTGGAGTGTGGGCGGGTGGGGGGTAAGGGGCGAGAAGGCACATACTTCGGGAGGGCGGGGAGCGAGAAGGCACAGACTGCGGGAGGGGGGAGAAGGCACAGGCAGCAAGAGAACCTTATTAAAGAAAATAATGCTCACAATTTAAATAACACATACCAAGCAACACTCGAAGTAAAGGGGCCAGTAGCCATGGAAGGATACAAATCACGACATGGCATAGTAAGGAGGGACTAGCAAGCCTCATAATCAATTAGAAGGCAGTATTTACGAAAGATAGTGACACAAGCCAATTAAAAACATGGGCAGAGAGTGGTCGGAGCTTCCACTCCATACTCCATTACTGCATTCCTCACAGATCGAGCAGCGCATGTGTGCTGCCGTTATAGGCTCGACCTAAAAATGTATTTGCATGAGTGAATATAACATTTATGTAACATGCTTTAAAACCATACTCTATGGGGTCCACTAGGATGGCGGGCGGGCTTTGCCCGCCCGCCAACCTATTGGTAAACGGAACCGCCCGCCTTAAGGGCGGGGGTCCCGATGCCAGCATTAGGATGTGCCCGCCAGCCTGGCGGGGGCAATCCGCCCGCCATCCTAATGGACCCCTATATTCTTTGTAGAGAGCTAAAGACTTCTAGATTGTAGCACAAAATCCCTGTGTGCCATATCCTGAAGTTCCTAAAGCAGAAGTTAGATTCCTCCATTTCTTATTTGCATATTAAAAAGACATAAGTGTTTTTATTTAAAATTATTTTTATTGTTTTTCGTCTATGAATAGCTTAGCTTAGTTCATGCACTTTTCTTTGTACAAACCTTTGTACGTTCGTAAATGCACTTACTTTCAAATGCTTAAAACATGCTGCATCGCTGTTATAAGATGGCCATCACTCTACCATTTCCTGGAGTCCCTTTTTTCTTCATGGCCTGCGATAAATTAAGACCTGCTTCACACTATTTATCTGCCTGCCATTCAAATTATACATTATCTTTACTATTTAGCCAGTGAATGGTTAAACAGCAGAGATTATATACTGTTTTGCTGGTTGTGGGATAAATAGCCTCTTCTCACATTTTAGCAGCAGGAAATGTATCTAAAGGGTAAGGAAACATCATTTCAGATATTGTAAAATATTACAAGAATGTATCATGTAAGACATTTGTAAAAGGACACTTTGCGTCCACTCTCAAAATGAAGACTTACTTAAAGTCAAAACGGAAAAGAGGAAATCAAGCCTGTTATCCTTATGTGATGGCTGCAGTACATGATAAGCGAAACAGAGAGAGAACAAATCTTCTGAAGTGAGTATTTCACCCTGTCTGTTTTGTTTATCAACCAATAGCACAATGCTGCGTGACTGTAATGAGAATATGGGCAAACCATATATAGAGCAGAGCAGGCTGTGAAGAGCAGTCCCGCCCCATGGCACCCACTGGCTCTAGTCTGAGAGACAGATGCAGTCTGAGGTCTTGGGGATCCTCAAGAGTCCCTTAAAAACACTTTTTCGATAGTCCGCATGCTCTGAGGACAGGCCATTGAAATCAACACTCTAAAATACAGAGAACCTAAAATGCCCCTTTGTAAACAAAAAAAAGTGTTCCATCAATTTTCTGCACATAAACATGTAATATACTGGACAAAATAAGCAAGCAAACTTGAACCTATTTTAACAATCCATCACGTTTTTAAGTATTTGGCTGGTCATGGCATCCCACTTTGTCTCTCACTCGGTGTTCTTTTTCTGCTACTCAGTCTGAGCTCTTACACCTACACACTGTGCTCAGATAGGAAATACCTCAATGCATTTTTGAAGAAGCTGGGATACAGGAAGGGAGCAGTGTTGCTATATTTTTAGGCCTTTTCCAAGCCCAAAGATTTCCAAGTACAGGTCCAAGTTTAACCCAGCGCATATCAGTATCAGACCAAACCCAACCCAAAGTTGACATTCTCAAATTATGCAGAAATGTTTTCAGCATAATTCTAATTTCTATTCAATATGCGTATTGTGGGAGGAGGCTCATTGGTAACCTATGAACTTCTTCAATCATCATTAAATTCTATTAGCCACACATTTTGAAGATCAATCCCCATTGTTACCCGTTATTTGGCATTTCTGTCACTACAATTCCAAACCTGAGCCAAATACTAATGAATGAACACCATAAGAGCAGATAATAATCCACCTTGATGATCTAAAGGTGGGTACATAAATGCTCTGAAGTACCTAAATTTCACCAACCCCCAAAGGATTATACTTACAATTACCAAATATCATTCATCAATATTCAGTCGATTGGCAGTGTAGAAAGTTCAATCGTTTATTAGCAAAATACTCTGCCAAAGGAGCTCCCAGCGACCTCACACCCCGAGGTCCGCCGAGAAGACTGCTGGCACATTGTCAGAACAACACATATATACCATCACATTTTGCAACCGTTACCTAAGATGGAAAAGTACAAGTTGGTACAGGAGATGGCAAGGGATATGACCATATATGGAACACAAAGCTTCTATCTGAGCCCAGTATAGCAAGGTCACACTGGTCGACTCCCTTCTGGTAGTTTCGGTGAGAGTCCGCACAGCGCTTGCAAGAATGTGCTTATCTGGCCGGCCCCCTCCTACAACCTTGACGGGCCCAAAAGCAGAAGCAGCTGCTTGCCACATATGTTAAGCTATTTCTCATGAGAACAGGGAAACGTGAAAATGCAGAGCCATGGAGGTTTACAAACAGCATTATGGGCTGACTAACTAAAATGGCGCCGGTCCTGCTAAGCGGCGCTAACCTTTTTACAAGGAGGGGTCAGAGTATGACTTTCATAAAGGATGACAGAGTGTAGCATAAAAGGTGTTGTATGCCATAGAGGCGTACGTAGCATGTTAATTAGTTGCATCACGCTGAATACTAACTAAGAGACTACAATCTATGTCCCCGTGTAAGGCCTAATTGAATTCCTATTCCTCAAACCCTCCTTTTAGCGTGATGAAGCTATAACAGAGGACACTAATCGTCGAAGAGATCTTTGTCGATTGCCATAAGTTCGTGTACCTCTTGCTGGAGCATCTGAGCTTTGGAGGGGGTCGCAGAAGGGATGACAGCCGCTGTTAATCTAGAGGCACAATAAGAACAGCACGCAGGACCGCACTGTAGACAGAGACAGCAGGTGAAAAGGACACCTGCCACTCCACCCAAAATCAGCAATACCTTTCATCCCCAAGTACATAGAAGACCCCAGAACCACCCAGACAGAGACCAGGACCCATGTTCTACATGCAATTCTGCTGCTATGCGATGGAGCTTCTGAATGGCCAAATGAACCGTAGGGGCGGAGTCTGGAATGTAGACACAGCAAGAGCTGCCGATCACCCGGCATGCACCACCGCGATCAGCTAAGATAACGTCTAAAACCATTCGATTCTGAAGAGAAACGAGTCTAGTAGCCTGAAGCTCTTCTGTGATGTTAGTCATTATATCAGTAGTGATGTTAATGACGTTTTCCACTACCTTTGACAATCTCCTAATCGCTCGGTGTTAGACCTGTCTGGCTTTTTGTGTAGTCCCTCCAACTTATTATTTATTTTGCCCCTTTTTGCCCCCCATACTTTTACTAACTTTTGTGTCCACTAGCTTTTCTAGGTGTTGGTGAAGGGGATAGGTGTTCTTTCCCCCACTCATAGTTTTTCACCTCAGGCCTAGAGGCCTGTTCTGACAGGAATAAAGTTGGAGTCACAAAATGGTGGCTACCAACTGCCCTAACTGCCAAACCCGGAACCTGTCCCATAGAGTAGAATAGGGCGTTCTAGTACCTTCTGGTCCCTTCTGGACTCCTGAGGGTCAGCCTATAAAAGGCGGAATGCTGGACAGCCATTTTGTCTTACTGGAGAGAGTCCGCTGGAGGACAGGCTGTAGCTTAAGGTGGGGGTAGGATAGTCAGAGGATTGACCTATTGATTCACCACCCTTCCTCCCTTGGGTTATTTGTCCTGACCCTGCTGCTTTGGATGACTGGAGACCCTGGGCGCCTGGTTAACCCCTAGTCTAGTAATACAAGGGGGTGTAAAAAGGAGAAGGAGACTGCAGCGCTGCGGAGCGCAGTCCTCTGCCCAGTAAAGAGACTGTTTCTGAGGGAAGCCTAATCCCCTCCTTACCCAGTAGGAACAGAGGCTTAGGGCGGAACCTGAGGGAAGTGACCCTTAGATACTTCTCTTATCAGCTAAAAGGGTCTGTGAGCAGGAGAGGAGTCACTCGCCATAAAACTCAAGTTTATTCCCCCTTTCCCTGTTACCTGGGGCAGCCTTGCCAGGGAGGAATTGAGGTGACTGTGGTGGGGCTGGAAACGTGTCCTCAGCGGGCACCACAGAGTGCACTGGCCGCCTGAATCAGCCCACCGACGTTGTCCTGTATCCGGTGACTGCGGCGGTAGAATTGTGAGGAGAAGTGCCCTTCCTCTTTCCTGGGTTTGAGAGAGAGTGCTGGCCCCGCCGAAGGAGCGCGACTGCTGGCGCGTGGGGGCGGGACCGGAGGAGGCAGTCCCAGTGAGCCGAGCAGACTCCGTCCTGAGCCGTTGTACTCCCGCGCATGCCCGGTCGCGCCGCGCTCCGTCAGGAAGGTGGAGGCGGGACCAGACAGGGAAGCGCCGGGAGCCCAGCAGCGGCTAGGAAGCGTTGAATCATCTCTTCCCCGCTCAAGCGCCTCACGGGAGAGCCGGCGCGAGCGGGAGGGGAGAGCTGAGGAGCCCAGCAGCGGCCTGTAAGCATTGTAGAGATCTCTTTTCCCCGCTCGAGCGCCACACGGAGGAGCTGGCTCGAGCGGGAGAGGGGAGCTGAGGTGCCCTGGAGGCTGGTGGGCTTTGCCAGCGCTTGGCTCCTTTGTCCTGTCAAGCGGTTACCCCCACCCTCTGGCGTTTCAAGACTACAACTGGAAAACCCTACCACAAGTAAGAAGAATAACACGAGGGCAGGGGAGCGAGACTTAACAAGTAGGGGAATAAAGAGTCTATTCCAGAGTGTGAAGTGCCCTTGGAGAATCCCTGAATGGAATACATGAAACGTTACTCTAATTGGAATAGTCACATTTCCAGTTGTCAGTAGTGAGGAGGAAGGAAAGGAGTCCCCTTTGCTAGAGGAGTACAGGCTCTACTTCAAGGAAACTACTGTGCTTTGATGGGAAGGTGACAAGCCAAAAAGGGGAATTGTAAGGTTGACAATGAAATGGTTATTGCATATCTGGCTAAATGTAAAGTGCTGACTCTTCTAAAGTAATGTTTGTGATGAAAGTTACAGAAAGTCATAATAGCAGAATTTAATCAATTCTAGAGTTTAATGAGATGTACTGTTAATACTGATTAATGTGATAAGTTTGATACTTCTGAAAGTGCTATTACTAATTTTTCATGACATCCGTATGTACTGAGTTATGATTTCCAGAGGTATAAAACAGAGAATATTTTTATAAAGCAGCTCTTATTTTTCCATAATTTGGTGTAGTGTCATTTTTGTGTGTGTTATTGCGTGGAGTTACTGCTGGGTGGTTTGCAACCTTCACACTTGTGCCTCTAGCAATTGTGCCCTACCCTAGGCCAGGCTACCCTAGGTGACCTGTCATCCCAGGTTCCAACACTCGGCTATTGAATATCGGACCCCAGAATGGAACCAACCCCTTAGTGAAATCGGTGAACTGTTGCAGGGAGGTGTCTGTCTGATCAACTTCACTCATTGTAAGCTGTCTTCGTTGCCTGTGAGGGGCCAATTCAGAGGTATACAACTGATGCGTCTTATGATAGTCGGGTGGTGCAATGTAGACTGGGGGATACAGAAAGGACAGATAACACTGGCCCGCCCAACCCCCAGGTAACCAGGTATAAGCATTTTCTCCACAGACGAAATACACATTCGTGGGTGTCAGCAGAGGCGGGCTACTAAATATTTTCAGATTATACGTGTAATTACACAGGCTGATTCCAACTTGCACATGACCTGCACCTTTTATGCAGAAGGGTGAAGAGGTGTTCAGGATAGGAATAGGCATAATACGTTCACTGGTAACATTTCTAGAATTAAACTGCTGAAAATATTGCGAATCGTTAAAGCTGGCAAAATCAAACAATTCATCTATTAGCCAAGTATCATTTACATTATCTGTATAGACATTCATACAGGCACTAGGATCTAAGGATCCTTCCCCGTTTTTGCCCTCGGGATCAAAACCTTGATGCTCTCTATGTAGGCCAAAACCATTTCATAGTCCCTCTCGGAGTACTGTTTGGGATGGGCCACATAATGGTTATACATAGCAGATAGCATCTGAAACCAGGCTTCACAACTTCCTAGGAACGACATAGGCAAAGAAAGGAACAAATCGTGCTTATGAATAACGGATGGCAACAACCCACAGACCCAACATTTTGTCATATTCGTAGTACTGTGTGTCTGATGAAGCATTTCTATAAAAACATTCTTAGCATATGTCTGACGGTATCTTTCTTTATGTGGTGCTAAAGTGAACTTAAAGTGTTCAGGAGGAGCAGCAGTCGACATTATCATTGATTGCATTGGGTGCTTATATTCTAAGTATATGAAAACCCCCATAAAGATTGCGAAAATGACTGCGATTGTAACTACAAAAGCTATTTTCACACGCATGGTCCAAGTAGAAAACATTGGTTCGTAAAAAGGCAAATATCTAGGAGCAAAAGGGCGTTCTTCTTCAGGTACAATACGACCAAAAGGGTACATTCCTAGCTAAAAGTCCAAGTAACTAAGCTGGGCCAAAGCCTCACAGGCAGACTTCTATCATTCCTCAAAAATCAACGAACACATCCAATGACGTCCCACGATGCAGATCTTCCGAAAGGAATTTACTCAAACAACCTGGCCAGTGACAAGAACAGAGTCTTTCTTTCTGAACAGAGCACAATATCAATGTTCCAGCTCTCAACGAGTTCAGTCCAGTGTCTCGCTCAGTACCACAGATTAGAATCTAGCAAGCCCTACTTTTATCCGAGTCTTTCCTTATCTCCTAACAGTGTCATCTGAGGTACTGTGATGTTTTCTTGGCCGCAGGTTGTAACGGACATGACCGGGCACTTCCTGATCAGGAAATAACAAAGGGGAAGGTGCAATACCTTCATCAGAACCACCGCCAATCAGATTAACATGGACAGGGCCAGGGGCGATTGTCGATTCTCCAGAGACTGCCCCGTCCGGCCCTGTCTTTCCTTCAGCTCCGATTTCACAAGCATCGGAGAACGGTACCAGTGCAACAGCCTTCTCACCCTCTTGTGTCAGGATTCCTTTAGGGTGTCGCCGGTCATAAGGAAGTGGAAGGGGTATTCTTTTTAGATGCGACACATGGATCCAGTGCCGTTTTCCATCCACTTTCACCGCTGTCCGTGTGGCCAAGAGTACCTGATGTGGCTCAGACCACCTCGGAGCCAAGCTGGTGTCCCGATCGTATTTCTTAACCAGCACCCACTGGCCGGTTTCCAGGCGATGTCCGGGGCCCTCTGGCAGGGGTTGCAGTACAGACGCTACCTGCTGGTGAATAGAACGAAGGTCTTTAGTCAAAGTATACAGGTAGTTGATCAACATAGGATATTCAACATCAGTAAATGATCTCGGTCTAGGCACGCCCCATACATTAGCGGGGCGCCCAAAAACTATCTCATAGGGAGACAAGCTGGAGCGTGAATGAGGGGTGACCCGTAGGGACATAAGAGCTAATGGGAGGGTGTCAGGCCATTTTAAACCAGTGCTCTCTTGAATTTTTGCCATTTTTAGTTTCAGTATTCCAGTATACTTCTCAACTAGTCCTGCTGACTGGGAGTGTCTAGCTGCATGAAATTTTTGTTTTATCTGTAGCCCATTGCATATACTTTGCACAAGGGCCCCATGGAAATGCCCGCCGTTATCGGACCAGATCAAGTGAGGCAATCCGAAGCGCGGGATAAACTCCTTTATAAGGGCTTTTGCTGTGGCTAGGGCAGTATTTTCTTTCGTAGGGTACGCCTCAACCCACTTGCTGAAGGCACATACCACCACCAATACGTATTTCAAGTTATTGATGCGCTCCATATGGATGTAGTCCATCTGGAGCACCTCAAACGGCAATGTCGGGGGTGCAAAATTCCCACTTAAAACAGGTTCTCCTTTCCCGGGGTTATGTTACAGGCAAACCATACAATATTGGACAAGACGCACAGCTGTTCTCTGTATATTGGGGTTATTCCAAACTGGATCCAGCAAGGCACAATTGCCTTTAGCTCCAACATGGGCTGGTCCATGGGCCATAGTAACGACAGCCTGCACCATAGCATTGGGCAGCAACCATCGCTGTTTGTCTGTCAGATCCACCCAACAGTTATTTTCATTAAATCTTCCTACTTCTTGTTCCCGTCTGTCCAACTCCACTGAGGTTGCTTCTTTCTGAATTTCTCGCACACTTTCAATAGTATTAGCGAACAAGTCGGACTCCCCCACCCACCTGGCAGAGGAGTTCACATACATAGAAGACACCATGGACTGGGCTGTTTGTTTAGCTACCTGATTTGCAAAGGCATTACCCTCCCCTATTTCATCCACCACTGTCTTATGTGCACTGCATTTTATGATTGCTACTTTCTTGGGGAGAGTCAGAGCTGTAAGTAATCTTAACACCAGGGGGCCATTCTGTATCTTCTGACCGTGTGAGGTGAGAAACCCTCGTTCCCTCCACAGCTTCCCAAAAGTATGGGCCACGCCAAAGGCGTACTGGCTGTCCGTGAAAATGTTGACCTCTAATCCCTCACTTAACTCACAGGCTCGTAGTAAAGCCATCAACTCAGCAGCTTGGGCTGATCGATGGGGTATTCGGAATGTTTCAACTACTGTTTTTAGAGTGGTAATTGCGAATGCAGCTGTCGTTGTGCCATCTGCTAATTTGAAACAAGAACCATCCACATACAACTCCCCTTGGGGGTCAGATAAGGGAATGTCTGTGAGATCGATTCTTCCCTTCGTTTCTTCTTCTGTCTTGAAAATACAATCATGGACATCATTCGCCTGTTCCCCCGAAGGGAGGGGCAACAGTGTAGCTGGATTCAACGTGGCACAACGCTTAATGGTCACATGTGGAGCAAACAAAGTCAATTCGTAACCCGTGAGGCGCGCGCTCGTCAGATGCTGTGTCTTAGTTTTATTTAACAATGCATCCACAGCATGCGGCACCATCACGGTCAAATTAGAATTTAAAACAAGCCCTTCTTATTGCCTGATGGCTGCCGCCACAGCCGCAGTGGCCCTCAGGCAACTGGGAAGCGCTCTGGCCACATTATCCAATGTGGCCGAAAAATAAGCACACGGTCTTTGCTTACCACCAAAGCCTTGTGTCAACACTAAAAGCGAACAACCGTCGACCTCGTGCACATATAGTACAAAAGGTTTATGGTAGTCAGGGGTATCTAAGACAGGGGCAGAACACAGAGCAGATTTCAGAGAAGCAAAGGCAGACTGACATTCATCAGTCCAAGGGAGGGGTTCATGCACATCTTTAGTGGTTAAGTGTAGCAAAGGTTTAGCCAGACGAGAAAAGTTAGGAGTCCATTGACGACAATAAGAGGTAATGCCAAGAAAAGCACGGACTTCACGTTGAGTACAAGGCACAGGCATATTAGAGATGGTAGTAATTCGTTTAGGCGATAGACGCCTACCCTCCTTTGACAGTAAGTGGCCTAGGTAGGTCACTTCCTGTCGACAATATTGGAACTTGGACAAGGAAACTTTATTACCCCTGTCCGCCAGATGGTGCAATAATTTAACGGTGGCCTCTTTACAACCCTCTTCAGTGTCAGATGCTATCAATAAATCATCAACGTATTGCAAGAGCACGCTACCATCTGACAAGGACAGGTCATCCAGGACCGCCTTAAGTGCTTGGCTATATATGCTAGGACTTTCGGTATAGCCTTGAGGAGCGCGACAGAATCTGAAGCTTCGGCCAGATAATGAGAAGCCGAAGATCTGCCTGCTATCAGGATGATAACAGAAAAATATTTAGCAGTGGGAGGTATCATAGTAAGGATGGTAGTGATGTCAGACACCACTGGAAATTGGGGCACCACTATCCTAGTAACTTCTCGTAAGTCAATCACAAAACGATAGACATCAACATTTTCAGATGTCCCTGTCTCAGGAGCTTTTTTCAAAATAGGCAGGATAGGGCTATTACAAATATTCGATGCTGTTTCTTCCACCACCCCTTTATCAATTAGATCCTGTATTGTAGAAAGCAAAGCAAAGCTTGTATTGGGGTATGCGAGGTAGCCTAGCACCGGGCTTTAATGTAATACGAACAGGAGGGATACCCAATTTACTGACATCCGCATCTCCTGTTGCCCACAAACTGGGCGGTATGCCCGCAAATTCAGGTGGCAATGGGTCATTTTTAGCAAAACACTGCTTTGTGCCTACATCGGGATTTTGAATTGTCTGGAGAGCAATGTATTTTAGCGTTCAATCTTTTTAGCATATCCAAACCCAAAAGATTCTCCCCACAACTGGAAGTTAAAAGGAAGGAAGAGTCCATGGTAAACGGACCAATCGTAAAGGGGAGGGGCTGAGAGATGGGGTTTATTACAGGAACTCCTGAAAATCCCACTGAGACGTTATTCTGCCCAGACAGAGCAGCCCCTGGGACCAACGAGCGAGCAACCTAACTATTCATTGCTCCTGTGTCAATTAAGAACTTATCGGTGGTCCCCATCAACTCCCCTGTCACATAGGGTCCTTGTTGATTGACCGGTATTGACACTTGGCCCCCACTCTGTCCTTGGCTGTCCTATACATCTCCGAATCTATCCTGATCTTCGTAACCATAATCTTCATTGTAGTATTGCCTACCTTGGGGTTTTTCGAAATGATTTCGCTCGTGGCCTCCCTGAACTGCTTCTTCTCTGCGCATATCACTACGATCCGGGCCGCCTGGTCCTCGACCCCTTCCTCGGACAACTCCGTTCTGTGCTAACAGCAGCGGACACTGATCTCTCCAATGGCCCTCCTGTCTACAATACGCGCACTGATTGGGTACCCATCGGGAGGTCTGATCCCCTCCTCCTCCTCCTCTGGAGACCGGCCCGCTGGCCACGGGCCCTCTGGCGCCTCTCCCTGCCCCTCAACCCCTCATGACTTGCTGTAACAGCACTCGAGTTTTAAGGTCCTTAGCTTTCTTTTCAACTTTATCCTTACTCTCATTTTCCCTGTGCTCATAATACTGAGCCATGTTTAATATGATAGAAGGGGAGGACGTAGTCCACGTACTTTCGGCAGCTTGCAGTCGGGCTGAAATCTCAGGAATCAGATTCGTTACAAATCTATTTACAAACAATCGTATTCCCCCCTCACTAGCGAGGTCCTGACCACTGAAATCAATGAAAGTTCCCTCGAATCTAGTAAAGAAATCGGAGACACTTTCGTCTAATCTAGTGCTATTTCGGCTGGTACAGCCAAAACATAGTTTACTGAAGCACGGCATTGCTTTGCTATGTTCTACTTGTAGCTGTGGAGGGAAAAAGGCAAGTTATTATTTACAATACTCTCACACACATGGCCATGTCCAATATTCACTCAAACACTCATTCATACACTAAGAGTCATATGACAATTCTGAACACAGGCAAACATAGACAGGACACAGACAAAATACGGACAGAACGAACCAATACGAACCAAATGCTAGCCCAAATCAAAAATACGGAGCCCGTCGACTCCCGTCTGTGGAGAACCGGTATATTCCAAAGTTTCAAAGCAAAGAACCAAAGATCAAAAACAGCCTCACCATAAGGGCTGCCTAGAGATAGCCACACAGGTTTTCAAAACCACAGACCGACCTACCAACCATCCGATAGCCTTCTTGGTTCACCTCCCGGACTATGCTGGCTTAGCCCGCTTTTTCAAGCACCGCTCCAGCTCTGTCCGAGTGCTACCCAAGCATGACCATCAGCATTTCAGAGGGCAGTCCGGCCAGGTGTGAACTCTTCACAAGTCACACTTAGGCGTCTTAGTCATATCTCTATCAAATACCATAATAGGGGTGTCCGCCCGTGCAGTCTCACTACTGCCCCGTCAGACCCCCTTCCAAAATACCGAGATCTCCGTGGCCTATGACCACCAAATTCCAAACCCAATGAAAAGGGATATCCGACATGAAACAAGACATAACACTCACCTGGTGCACTCAGGTCTGATTGCAAATTTCTCTACTGCCAATCGATCTGTTCTTCCGGGTTTCACCCGTAGGACTCCGGCGTGGGGCCACTAGCAGCCAAGGCTTCTCCCGATCAGAAAAGCGGAGCAACCCTTTTCCTTTGGTCAGTCCACCCCCCCGACCGAGAATACCCCTCGTAATGTCCCGTTCTTTTCCAGATACGGAGGGACGACCCCAACGTGGAGTCCTGGCGGAGTCGCCAACTTAAGTACCTAAATTTCACCAACCCCCAAAGGATTATACTTACAATTACCAAATATCGTTCATCAATAATCAGTCGATTGGCAGTGTAGAAAGTTCAATCGTTTATTAGCAAAATAATCTGCCAGAGGAGCTCCCAGTGACCTCACACCCCGAGGTCCGCTGAGAAGACTGCTGGCACATTGTCAGAACAACACATATATACTATCACATTTTGCAACCGTTACCTAAGATGGAAAAGTACAAGTTGGTACAGGAGGTGGCAAGGGATATGACCATATATGGAACACAAAGCTTCTATCTGAGCCCAGTATAGCAAGGTCACACTGGTCGACTCCCTTCTGGTAGTTTTGGTGAGAGTCCGCACAGCGGTTGCAAGAATGTGCTTATCTGGCCGGCCCCCTCCTACAACCTTGACGTGCCCAAAAGCAGAAGCAGCTGCTTGCTACATATGTTAAGCTATTTCTCATGAGAACAGGGAAACGTGAAAATGCAGAGCCATGGAGGTTTACAAACAGCATTACGGGCTGACTAACTAAAATGGCGCCGGTCCTGCTAAGCGGCGCTAACCTTTTTACAAGGAGGGGTCAGAGTATGACTTTCATAAAGGATGACAGAGTGTAGCATAAAAGGTGTCGTATGCTATAGAGGCGTACGTAGCATGTTAATTAGTTGCATCACGCTGAACACTAACTAATAGACTACAATCTATGTCCCTGTGTAAGGCCTAATTGAATTCCTATTCCTCAGCTCTTTTAAAAGTGTGGCTTCAAAAGCAGCACAGTAAACCTATCTTACAGGATTACCAAACAGTGTTACATTTATAAATAAACCACCCTTGTGTTAAAGTAATGCTTGCATGACTTGTTTGGCAAGACTTGCATTCTGTCTACTTGCCTGAAGATATGCAAACAAAAAAACTCAGTTACAAGGCATTCATGACAGTATAGGACAACTATAAAAATAAAGATTGTGTGAACAGAAGTTTTCATGCAAAATATGAAGTGACGGTGGGAAAACCTGAAAGACAAGGAAAAGGAAAAGTGTCTTATGTGAAAGCTTCAAGGCTAGTTGCAGTAAGAGCAGTGACTCACACCCCTTCAGTTAAAATGTACTGCAAATGACAGAACAGTCACTCTGAGCAGTTATCTGCCCTCCTGTCATTCACAATGACCACTTACTCTCCCACTAAAAGTTATACAGGACCTATGTTATTTCATGTTGCAGCGAAAACTAGACTAATACTCCAAGTCATGGCAAGAAGCATATCAGTTTGTCTGGAGTCTACATCAATGCAAGGATATTAGAACGGGAAGAAATACGACCCCTTTCCTAAAACTTTCATTACATTAATGCTCCCTGAACTTTGCTGACACTGTCATCATTTCTCTTGCCCAGTTCTACTCTATTTCTCAACATTAATTGTAAAACCCCCAAAGTAAATCCATATCAGTAACGCAGTATCTGTTTAAACGTCACATGTTTTACTTCATCTTGCATATCCTAAGATTATTTGCCTTTTCCAAATGTTGTGTTGCTGTAGTTTTATTTTCATGCAACATATTACTCTTGCCTAGTGCATTTGCCATGTAATTAATACCCACCCACAACTTGAACTCACCCAGACACCTGCAGGTGGCTTGGTACCTGCAGGTGTCCGGGTGAGTTCCAGTTGTAGGTGGGTGTTTATTACATGTCAAATTGAGAGCCCCAAGGCTGGAGGCAGTATGAGTTTCTCACAGAGCCTGCCAGTGGGTCATCTATCTAATCCTTGGCCTTTCTGTAGACTGCACATTGCTATCGTCACATATATTCCTAATTTTAATGAAAGCTGCACTGTGCATGGGGGGCATGGTCTGCTGAGCTGCGGAATGGCCGCTATCTAAGCGAGCTCCGCCAGCCGGAATGAATCCTACAGTTATCCGTGCGACTGGAGAGATACTGCTGTGCAATAAACATCCCCATACGTTGACTGGCAATCAGGGATCTAGGCGATCCGTTGGCCGAAACTCGGACCCGATCTGGCAGCGAGTTGGGAGCCCTGGCGGAGGTGAGCAGAGCGGGGCCTATCTCAGCCCCTGGAGAGCAAATCGTCAGTGCTTCCTACTCGAGCCCATGGCGCCGTCTGTGGTGTGGGCCGCAGGTTGTGAAGTGATCGACTAGACAAACCCTTGCCTAAGTAAGGTGCGGCGCTGGGGCCCAGGTAGGGAGGGGCTGCCAAGTCGAAGTGCGCTAGAAGATGCGGGGAAGAATGTGCGCACATCGACCAGCATACCGCGGCAGTCGGGAGCGGTGATAACCAACAGGGCCAGAGTGGTAAATCCGGGCACAGGGCAATCCCCCGGTAGGCCGCGTGGAACCAACCCCTGCGTGAGTCAGAGACAGTCATGACTCATTGCAGTAACCCCTTTACCGCAACGATAATTTCGCCGCGGTGCGGGGGTTCTATTGTGTGGGCGGGGCCGCGTCGGCCAACGGACGTGTGCAGCACTACCAAGGTAGTGCTCGCGACTGCCGCTGGCCAACAGCAGCAACGAAGGGGTTAAGAACAGCCAGGCATTACCCGCTCTTTTCTCCTTTTGTTTATTTGCTCCCCTGTGAAATGGATCCAAAAAAGAACTAGCCTGGAGCCTGCTATGCTAGTATCAAGAGGCCGCACACACAGCTCTGCCAGTGACCCCCAATCCTAACCTGGAGCCTGCTATTCCAGTATCAAGAGGCCGCACACACAGCTCTCCCAGTGACCCTCAATCCTAGACTGGAGCCTGCTATTCTAGTATCAAGACGCCGCACACACAGCTCTGCCAGTGACCCTCAATGCAAGTCTGGAGCCAGCTTCCTGCTACGCTTGTATTAGGGTGCCCCTCCCACAGCTCTGGCAGTGCACCTCAACCCCTGGCCAGCGGCCCACTTCCTGCTGTTCTAGTAGGGCGCCCCACATGCCACTGGCACAGCTCTGCTGGTGCACCTCAACCCTGATTTAACACAGCCTGCTAGGCAGGGATCGAGGCCAGCCCTCACTGGTGCAGCACAGCCCTGTCACTTCTAGGCCTCTCAGCTCCGTCCATGTGCCTCTGCATTCAGCATATGTACAGCCACTCCAGTTTGTTCTAGTACTAAGGCCCAAACCCCACTGGCAATGTATCTCAATCTTGGCGCAGAGGAACCCTGCAAATTCCAGTCTCAGGACTGTCTTGCAATCCCTCGGGTTTTCACGCACTGCACCGGTATTTGGACGAGGCTCCCACCAAAGCTGCAGTGCTGGGGCTCAACATACAGCTCGCTCAGTGCACCTCAGCGCAGAGCTTTTGCGTGCTCACTCTATTACTCCAGTGCCCGTAGCATTCAAACATGTCTGCCTGCGTCCCGGTGAACAAGTGCCAGCCTACTTACTCCCTGCATTCGAGGAATGAAGTGCCACACTGGTGAATCCCACTCCAGGGCAATAACCGGGGGCAGCCTGGCATGGAGAGGCTAGCCACCCCCTGATCCCTCGATGGCCACAAGCTGATCTTCAAGTATACTCACGACCACCGGAATTATGGGAATCTGCAAGTGTTTTTTTCCCCGCATAATTCTGGATTTACCATACAAATAGGAAACTGCTGAATAAAATGAAGTGCTCAGCATAAATGTATGTTTTTATTTCAAACATTACTTTAAATCAAGTTCTACAGGTGCTGACTGGCAGACCCTTTGCAAAGGCTGATTGGACGCCTTTCAGTTGCTAATTTGCGTTTCCATCTATTGAACTGATACTAATAATTGAACCTTACTCTATTATTGATTTATAAAGACAAACCAGCCACCACATACTGCCACATATCTAGCCAATTACAGTGCATAATGCGACTTCGCTTGTTGTCACATAATTTGGCCCTCGGTGAAGCATAATTGCAGCAGCCCGAGTATACCCTGTGCCTGTAGTTGTGGTTATTTGTGTAGCGCATCATTTGGTAATTTATTGGCACCTTGGTCTTGGCGCTTTATACAGATATTCGCCTGAGGCTGTGGGCCAATGAGCACACATTCTGCACTAAGGGATTTTGCTCCATTAGAGACAGAGGCGACTTTTCCCAACACATTTTACAATATTTACCTAGCAGGTAGCGGAGGAAATGAACGTTCCGGTAAACACATAATCCCAGAGGAGCGCTGCAGGTGTGCTCCACACCAGTAACCGCATATATTATGAATGTGTCAAAATGTACTAAAATATGAACTTTGCCACATGGTCTCAATGCACATCAGTTTTTTAAGCAAATTCATGCCTCTCCCCCAACATATGTAGGGGCGGTTTACTTGACCTAAACAAGCCCGCGAGCGCCACAGCGAGCGATCTGTTTTCAATTATTGCGCCCGTGTCTGTGCACGACAATTGAAAACAGATGTGGTCTGTGCGGGTAGCCGCAACCAATAGGCGGGACATGCACCCGCCTTTGCCCAATTAGGGGCTGTCTTTCTTAGAAAGACACACACAAAGCCCAATAGCCTGTAACGAACGCTGAACACACGCACAAGCGTGTGGTGAGCTTTCTGAAGCTCTTTACATAAAGTCGAGCAGAGCAGCGCATGCGCGCTGCTACAGCTCGACCTAAAAACACGTTTGCAGGAAACATCTCTTTTTCTGACATTTTTAAGTGTGCAGCCTCGGGGTGGAAAGAAATAAAACATTCAGAATATGAAAAAACTAACTAACTAACAAACTAAAGCAAGACAGGGTGGTTGCAAGGTGGCCAGATTGACTTATTCACACCTAAACCCATTAGCGCCACTTTACAGTGTATGCCAGTGAAGCGCTACTTTTGTTTTCTCATCTCTCAACATTTCTTACCCTGGATGGGAAAGTGCACTATTTCTGGAGGTCCTGAAATACCTGCTTGATGGGTGAATTGGAAAACAAAATATGTACAGAGGCTTTGTGTTCACAAACGTGCTCTTTTTAAACCATACTGCTTATGTTTTGTAAGGATATGAGCAATGGGCATTGAAATGGGTCCCTTCTACGCCCTGTAATCATGGCCGTAACTTTTCAGACAAAAGCACTGACTAATTTCTGAATAATGAGTGTAAAAAGAAAAAGGTAATATGTTGTTTCCTGCTTACATTTCACATGCTTTACTTAATCTTGTATTCCCTCTAAATGTTTGCTTTTTCTAGACTGTTGTTACATTTTTTTTTAGGTAGCATGTTGCTCTTGTCTAGTGCATGATTTGAATTGAGTCACATCCAGGTGTTTATAGTGGGTCAGTGCAGTGCAAGTTTCTCTCAGTGGGGCAGTATGGTGTTCAGTGGGGGTGGGGGGCACTATGGTCAGACCGGCTAAATTTGGAACTGAAGAACCAGGTTCAGCCTTCATGACCAGCCCACCAGACACCGCTCCTGAAGGAGCACATTCACATGCTAGACCTCAGAAGGCCCCGCAAGACCTGGTCTCTTAGCACCAGCAGCTGGACCCTTTCAGTGGTAAGTGTGGGTTAACCTAGAAGGCCTGTCCGCCACAATTCATTCTGAAGTTCACCTTCAGTCTTGCACGCAGGCCTATGAAGCAGCACACTATAGAGTGACAGTGACTCTGTCACTGAGGTCACAGGGGCAGTGCGACCGCACCAGGCGTTGAGGCGGTCCGTGCAGGTAACAGCAGTGGGGCAGAGGGGCTGGATAAGGGGTGATTTCGAGGAATGATGCAGAGGGAAAGTTAAATAAATAATACATTTTCCCTCTACTTTGTCCCTCAAAATCCCCCTTTACCTGGTCCCACCACCCACCGCTCTTACCTGCACGGACCACGGCTGGCGCTGACTTCAGGTGGGGGCGTCATGTTTACAAGTATAATATCGTTTTAAAAGCACTTGTTGCCTCCTTCCTGGCCTTCAACGATTTTCGGCAACAATAAAAATGTCATGATAACTCCAGTGATTCATGTTCTTAGTAGAGGCAGAAGGTGTTTAGTCTAGTGGACGTTTGACTCATGGAAAGAGGGTTAATGTGCCTGCTGCTAAGAACATGTATAATACAGATCACAAATTGCACATAATGTAAATAGTGTAACTGCAACAAATGAAACTGGTCCTAGGATGCTTGTTTCCAGTTCAGGGATGACCTGACCTGGCAGTTCGTGCTGGACTGTTCCCATTGGGCACAGGGTCAAGACTGGTTTGCATATGGCTGGGTTCAAACTAGAATGCATGGAATGGCATGGAGAGCAAACAAAACAATGGATTTAGGCCCAGATCTCTGTACTGGGGTGAATGCACGACATTGTTCTGCATTCTGTTCATCAATTGTTGTTTTTGCATAATGTAAAGAGGTCAGTGGGTTCCTGCTTTTGCCAGAGAGGCCCTATTGTTACTTTCAGTTAATAAGTTAAAATCCTAACATAGAACAGTAAGTTATTAACTGTCATGTAAGAGCTGCATGCAAACTGCAAGGTATAAATTAGAATGTTATGGTTTTTTCCCCAGTCTTTGAATATCCTAATGTTCTTTTTTTTATTAAAGAGAGCCCCAACCATGGTATTACGTTTTAAATTCTGAGTTTGTGTTTCTCCAGACCAATCACTATTAAGCTATGCTGTTTACCAGTATGGTTGTCATGTGACTCCTACACCTTGTAGTCCTTTTTCTTATGTAACATTTCCTATACAGTGATTTACACACATATGATTGATTGTCTCTGTGTAATATGTGGGATGTAAAGCGCTCTGACACCCTACATGGGTATAAGTGGAGCTGCACATTTTCTGATACTTTATTATTTTAAAATTTTTACACATCCTGACAGCCTCTGCAAAGATTTTTACTTATTAGTACCAGTGGAACATACAACTGCAGCAGTGAGAAAGATGACCAGTCAATCTTTTCATGGGGCCCTCCACTTCACAGCAGCACAAGTCACATTTCTTAGTAACTTTTGGTTACTTTTGAGGTATAAACAATTTATTAGTTAAAATCGTCCGATTATGCAACAGATGATGTATTATGTAGCAAATATGACAGCCATAATTATGTGGAAAACATTTGCAAACTAGGATTTTTTGACATTCATGTTTGAATTGCTCTTGTGGAAAAGGAAGGGAAGTGCTGAAGACAGAAACTCCATGGCTGGGAGACAAAAGGCTTGCGATTCCATTTTTTAAGGATGTTTGGGACATTCTATGATTGGAAACGTATCCCACTTTGTGAATGTATTTTAATGTCAATAACTAATATTAAACCTTAAATAAACATGGGTATCCATTGGTTAAATTAAATAACGTATAAGCTATAACCGGTTAGTGAAATGGGAAACAAATACTAAAAATTGGAATGTTATGTTATGTTATGTTAAATTTATTCTTGTATAGCGCGCGGTGACTCAAAAAGAGTATCCCGACGCTTTAGCAGCGAGACCTACGGTGAGGTAACATAACACAGCTATAAAACAAAAAAGAGAGGTTCAGTAAAAGAAGGAAACAAGGCCTATAAAGTAAACAGCCAGGTCTTTAGACCCTTCCTAAAGGCGAGTAGGCTGGTGGCGGCCCGGAGTGTCAACGGCAGAGAGTTCCACAGCTGTGGCGCCCGCAGTCCAAAGTAACGACCTACGATGCAAGCTTTTTTCACACGTGGCACCACAGCCAGGAACTGTGACTCCGATCTGAGAGCACGGGCCGGATGATACAAGGACAGTCTCCTTTGAAGGTACTTCGCGCCTCCGGCATGAAGGGCTTTATAGGCCAAAGTCAGCGTTTTAAAGATGATGCGCTTGCGGATAGGCAGCCAATGTAAGGCCTGCAGGAGACCCGTTACACTAGCTCGCCTATTTAAGCCATAAATGGCTCCCGCCGCAGCGTTCTGCGCCACCTGGAGCCGCTGCAGCAGATACTCTGGCAGGCCCAGGTAGAGGACATTGGCATAGTCCAGCCTGGACCCGATCAGAGCCTGCACAGTCAGTTTCCGATGTTCTTCCGACAAAAGGGGTAGAAACTTCCTCAGCACCTTGAGGAGGCCAAAGCAGGTGCCCGTCACCCCCAGAATCTGGGCTCTCATCGTCAGGCCCTTGTCCATCTTAACCCCCAAATTCTTAGCAACTAAAGATGGACGGGAGGGTGGAAACATGCTAGTAGGCCACCAGATTTGCCAGTCAGGGTCCGACGCACAGCCAAAGAAGAGAACTTCAGACTTCTCAGAATTGCACTTGAGGCCATTCAAATGAAACCATCTGAAAACAGCCCCAAGGCAATCCCGGATGCTCTCTCCATTAAAATCTCCTCCACTCTTACAGGAGAAGAGGAGCTGTGTGTCGTCGGCATAGGACACGATCCGGGCCCCAAAAGACTCCGCCAGTGCCGCCAAAGGGGTCATAAAGATGTTAAAGAGGGTCGGGCTCAAAATCGAGCCCTGCGGGACCCCAACACCCAATGGCGGCATCACAGCAGAGTCCGGGGAGGCCCAGACCGTTTGTCGGCGGTCAGCTAGAAATGATGAAAACCAGCTGAGCACCGTCCTCCTGAGGCCTATCTCATAGAGTCTAGAGAGGAGGCCATCATGGGGGACGGTGTCAAAGGCCGCCGACAAGTCCAACATGACCAGCATGGCCTTGCCCCCCGAGTCCAGTACGCCTTTAATGTCTTCCGACACCTCCAGGAGCGCTGTCTCAGTGCTGAGATTAGGGCGGAAGCCCGATTGGGAGGCATGCAAGATCTCATGCGATTCCAGAAAATTGGAGAGCACCGTGTGTATGTGCTTCTCCAGAATTTTCATAAGGGCAGGCAGGAGAGAAATTGGTCTATAGTTGACCAAAGCCTCAGGATCGAGGCCAGGCTTCTTCAGCAGGGGAATCACCATTGCCTGCTTCCATGCTAGCGGGACCAGACCCTGGCTAAGCGAAAGGTTAAGAAGTGGGTTGACCAGAGGATTTAAAACTTCCACCATTTTTGACAAAAACTTAGCCGGGCAGGGGTCCAAGGGCGACCCAGATTTAAGCGTGCCCATAAGCCCTAAGGAAGCGGCGGCTGAGAGGGGGGGGAAGATTGCCAGCGTCGGGCCTGATGAAGCTGCCCGACGCGAGCCATCCTCTATACAGGTTGCCCCTGCAGGCGCCACCAGATGGAAAGAGTCCTGGATGAGCTTTATCTTGCTGGTGAAAAAATTCGCAAGATCCGCAGCCCAGGACTTCGGGGGCGTGTCACGGGAAACATAAGAGCGGGGAGCTGTAAATTCTCTCACTATGGAAAAGATTTCCTTGCAGGAGTTAGAGGCAGCCTCTATTCTCCCAGCAAGATAAACCTTTTTTCCAAGGCGAATGTCCCGCTGATATGCCTTGACCGCTGTCTTGTAAAGCAGTTTTGCCTCAGGATCATATTGAGAGCGGCAAGCTTTTTCCGCCACCTTACAGGACTGTCGGGCAGTCGACAGTGCCGCAGTGAACCAAGGGGCCGAAACCCGTTTCGATGTTGAGCGGGGGGCCATCACTGGGGCAAGGTCGTTGAGCCTGTCCAACAGCCAGCCCTGCAGAGCTTCCAGGTCCTTCTCAAGATCTCCTGTAAAGGGGCACGGATGGTCCAGCGCCGCCTGAGCGAGCATTGCCGGGGTCACGGAGTGATAAGCCCGGAGGGCGCGGCACGGTTGCTGAGATCCGGAATTGGCAGGTCTCATAATGCCTTTAACCAAAAATTTGGCAAGCCTGTGGTCTGACCAGATCACCGGAATTATCTCCTTAACCTCCAAAGGGGATGTCGAAAAAACCTGGTCCAGGGTGTGCCCCTTGTCATGAGTGGGTCCCGAAAGAAACGGAGTCAAGCCCAGGGGGGCAGTGGCCTCCAAAAATTTGATGGTATCCGGATCTAATGGGTCGTCCATGCGGAAATTAAAATCTCCAGCGACAATACACTGATCCGTTTTCAGAACCAGCCCTGATAGGACGGACTCAAAATCTTCGAAGAAGGTACCCGGAAGGGCTGGGTGGTCTGTAAACCAACAGACCTTTGAAGGATTGGTGGGGTGCCAAGGTAATGGAGAAGGCAAGGGACTCAGAGCCGCGGATGTTTTGCTCTTTCTGCCACACCTCTGACTCCGCCCACTGACCTAATCCACAGGTTACTCCCGCCCTCTAATTCTCCGCCCACAGTTCCCCTACTTTTTTCTCCCTCTTCAACCACTGGATGTGGGCGCTGGGCGGCATTGTATGGGGGCATCGCGACCAGACCAGAGAAATGAATTAATAGCAAAAGGGAGCAAAAGGGGCCAAAAGGGTCAAGCGGCAGCAGGGCTAGGCCCCGGCCCGGTTCCGCAGCGTAGTGGTTTTATTTGTTGTGAGCAGGGGCGGAGCGTGGTGGTGGCCTCAGGCTCTAGGCCAGGCAGGCTCTGATTGATGACTCGGGGAGCGTCTATCCCGGACCCCGATCCTCCATGTAACTTAGCCAGACATGAGCCATCACCACCCCTCAGAGGTCAAACATGCTACATGCATCAAACTGGAATCCAGGAGGACCTCGAGGGCATGTGGTGAGCAGGGGGCAGGAGGAGGCAGAGAGCTTTCACTATATTTCGGCTGAAGCATCACTTGGATCTTTACCAGAACTCATTAGAGAATACATACACAGCAAACTAATTGGCAAAACGTACATTGCCTCATTCAGGGGAAACCTAACTGGTCTTCTGTTATTTTAAAAAAAAATATATAATATTTTGGGCCTTTCCTCCTCAATGTACTGAGAAATTCAGACACTTCCCTTTTCAAGAACTATTCAGTGAGTGCACCCTTATGGAAGAACAACTCATCCCAAAGGGCACCCAAATCTTGCAGTTGCAGCAGACCGCAACAAAGATCAGTCATTCTGTATAAAAATCAAACAAAAAATGCCTCAGCCCACACAGCATTGCTGCAAATGGGTTAGCAAATGTTTAAAATAAATAAAGTGGGTGCTCACTGTCCCATATTGCTGCATTCACATCAGAAGTGCAGTCACTGACCTATCACAGTTATTACACCCTGATCAGTCCTCTTTAGAAGGGTTACTTCCGGTTGCACTAAAGAGTAGCAGCTCTTTGCAAAAGTGTTGGTACCACAAGGGTTGAAGTACACATTGTCTTATACACTTTTTACTATGAATCTTTGCACAATTGTTTGAAGTTAAGTGCGTTTTTAAATGACGTTATGCTATTTTATATGAAGAATACATTAGTTATATTTAAATTCATGTTTCGTGCTCGACATTTCATTTTTTAGTGTTCTCTGTAGGAATGTCTGTGATTCATGGGTATCCTGGTGCTCAATATGGTAATCATTTACTATGCTTTAAAATGTATTACAATCTAATATGTAATGAAAAAAGTGTTGAAAAATGCTTTATTTTGGGCTTTCTGTCTCAAATCTTCTTGTCCCCCCAAAATCCCCCTAGTAGTGGTTGCTCACTGCACTTGCTCGCTACACACTATGTGGGGGCTGGACTCACTTTTACCTTGTTCTCTCTGATTCACTACTTGTGTCTATTTCTGGTGCTCTCTGAAAGAAGGTATATGGGTACATATGACTTGGTGGGTAACCTGGTGCTCTTTAAGGTCATCATCTACTATTTACTGTCCTTGGAAGGTTGATACAATTGAATATGTAATGAAAAATGTGCTGTAAAATTTACCATTTTGGTCTGTCTTTTTCCAAAATTTTCTAGAAGGGAGAACCCCCCAGATCCCCCTGGTAGCGGTCGGGCTTGCTCGTTGCGCTCGCTCGCTACGGGCCGGACGGGGGCTGGTCTGGAAAAATTTGCCAGGATTGCTTTCAACTCTCAGTCCGGCCCTCATAACCACAAGGGAACAAGGAACTCAGGCAGAGACATTGCGGTGACGTTGGAAGCCCAGGAAGCCGTATTGAGGACAATTGACGATTGGAACTTGAGCGGTGTACACGCCAGCAATTCTCCAGCCGCGGGTGGCCCCTGCTGGTCGGGACGGGCCTGAGTGCGAAGCCCAGATGCCATCTTGGGTACAGATGAGTAAAGCCCTGGTGGACGGAGGTTCCGGGCAAACAGAAGGGGAAAAAGTGAACATACCCCGAGGCAGGGAGAAGTTCCATGTACGCCTCGACGGGCGCTTGCCTGGATCTCCAGAGCATGAACAAGAGAGAGAACATGCACACTGCTGGCCTGGTGAAAGACACTTGGTCGAGGGCAGCCCCCAATAACAAAATGACCTTGAGTGCTGGGACTGGGTGTGATTTCGAGGTTTAGTGGGGAGCCTTTGAACATTAGACAACACAAGCACAAAAATTAAACTACTGGTCAGTGCCCAAAGGCATGGAGTAATTCTCCTGAACACCATGTGAGGAGCGGAGCCTGAATATTTGAAGTGGGCACAATTAAAATGCATGGCTGGAGTACACAGAAGTGCATTGGTTAGAGCCAGTTTGTGTTGGCCCATTGCCGCCAACTTGAAAACCCGGCTCACATGATTCTGAGGTGCAACCTAGGGACTGCTGTGTGGAATAGCGGACAACCCAGAGACTCAGTTAGCATGGGCTGGCATGAGAGAAGTCATTGTGATGACACATGCAACATCGAGGACCTGGTGAAACATCAGTAAGTGGTCAGTTCACATCCCGGTCGGTATGGGGAGGAGTGGATTACATAAAATGTGTCAGACACTGAACTGAGCTGCACGGTGCACCAGCACCAAGATACGGCTGGGAGTTTCAAATATACGGCGGGTGCCGCCTAAGCTGGGAGCATGAGTTAAACAACAGTGGGGTTAACCCGAAATAGGCCAAAGGTAATGTCACAGTGGACAACAGTCAGGGATACATTCAAGAAAATAATTAATCCTTGGTATATTAAAAAATTGAACACCACCGACTTAGTCATTAGCCATGATTGGTTGTGATTTTATTTCATCACAATTGTGGATTATAGCCAAATTCAAGATCATAAAGTATTATACAATTAGTAAAAATTCAGTGGAAGGTGCAGTGGGGGAAGGGTAGTGAGGGCATGGGGAGAATTGTGAAAGTGATGTGCAAAAGGAAAGTAGTGTGCATATATATATATATATATATATCAACATACAGTAATTTCCACCTGTCCAGCCAGATGTCTGGCATAAAAACATGAATGTGAACTCATAACAAAATGCATGAGAGACAGATATCAAATCTCTGTCCTCTATGTTTGACCACAAAAAGAAAACAGTGTTGACGTTTCGACCCCTATGTGCAGCAGCCAATTTGTTGCCTTGAAGCCTGAAGTTCTCTTGCTGTTGCCTCTGGTGCATTTTAACCTCCCCCAACCCAGTCCTGATGAAGACCCCAATCTCAAGGCGACAAATTGGCTGCTTCACATAGGGGTTGAAATAAAATCACAAGCAATCATGGCTAATGACTAAGTCGGTGGTGTTGAATTTTTGAATATACCAAGGATTAATTATTTTCTTGAATGTATCTCTGACTGTTGTCCACAATGACATTACCTTTTTTTACTATAAGCTGGGAGCATGGGCAAACATGATGCAAAACAACCGAAGCTGACTTTCGACAACAGAAGAGCCACAAGGCTCGCGGAAACAGATCCAGAAGCCGGCTTGGAGAGACCACCCGAGTCACAGACAGACGACCAAGGGGAGGACCTGAGGACCTTGATGCTGGAGATGAGGTCTAGTCAGTGTAATATCGACACTAGATGCGCTTACTACCCATCTTGACACCATCAAAAAACAAGTGGGGTCACACAAGAACCGTTTGGATGTGCTTGAAAATCGCAACTCGGACTTCCACGAGTTACAAGTTGAAACGAAGGAACAGTTATTTCTCATGGATAAAGTGTTGGACATCATCCGAGCAAAGAACGAGGACTTGGAAGCCAGGACCCGTTGAATTAAGTGTGCATTACCGGAATACTGGAAACAACGGCCATCTCCAAGATGGAGACCTACATCTCCGACTTGCTCCACTAGCTCTTGGATCCCAAATTATCTGCAGTGTTTGTTGTGGAGCGAGCGCACCATTCCCTGGGTCCTAGGCTCCCAGTAGGGGCCACACCCAGACCCGTTCCAGCCAAAATCCTGAACTACCAAGATCGTGATCTCATCCTGCGGCTGGCCTGAGAAAAGAGGACTATGTCGCACAAAGGTAACACCGTTCCCTTTTATCCACACTTTACTGCGGCGGTGCAGGTGACGAGGCGGGAGTTCCTTCACGCAAAACTTATCCTGCTTCAAGCAGAGATCCCCAACTCCCTGCTATAACCCGGCAAGCTTAAGGTGACACATGATGGCACAGCCCACTTCTTCACAGATGCAAAGTCCGCCTTAAAGTTGGCTAAACACATTGGGGCCAAACAGGGCCCTAACTCTACAGATATGCCAGCGGGTCATCTGAGCAATAATGACTGATATGGTTATTGTGTTGTATATTCTGTTATATACTGGTCTAGATTGGGGTCTTACAGTGCCTAGCTATTTTAGGTCTACATGGCCAATATGTGTTCCAGACCTGGGTGCCACAGTGACTAAATATCACTTCTAAGCACAGTGAGATAAGCATAACTCTCCGCAGTTTTCTCGGCAACCCTGTTCATTGCAGGGGAGTAAGCTGGCGTTACTGCGCCCCCATGGGAGAGCTCCCAACAGTGTTCTTTCCCTTTAAGTTGTTCCGGAAGGGGTTTCTACAACCTGATTGGGGGTTGGAGTGGGAGGTGGGTTGGGGGGGTGGGGTTGTTGTTATGTTTGCAGCCAGTACTATGCTATATAAACTAGAATACTACCACTGTAAATTATGGTCCACCGAAACATGCTCTGTTCCTACTGTAATTTTGTATAATATTAAGCTAGCCATCAAATGACTAGGTTACATTTTTTAACATGAAACATTTGTGGTTTAAATGATTGCAGAAAGACCAGATTAGTCCACTCATATCTCATACGCCATCAGATAGACATATGTGTGTTGCAAGAGACACACCTAAATGTTGCTCCGTCTCCCAGTCTAAAGCACTGGAGATGGGGATGTGTGTACTCATCCATTTATTCAAATTACTCTAAGGGGGTGGCTGTGTTGGTCAGAAGGGGGCTAGACTGGAAGGACAGTGAAATTCAAGTTGATCCCGAAGGCAGGTTCATTATAATACTTGGTACTTTGGGCAGGTTGCAGGTTGTACGCGTTGCAGTCTATGGTCCAAATGTTGACCAAGGACCTGTGCACTTATAAAGTCAAAAACAGAGTATGTTCATATTATACACAAAAGGACAAATGATTGCCATGAATTTTCTTGTTTCTTTTAATGCTTGTTGGCATTAAGACCAGCCAGCTGACACGTGTTTCGTCAGAGAACAGTCAACTCTGACTCTTCAGGGCTGGAATTGGAACAGAAGAATCTCACTCAGTAAATCACATATACAGATTGGTAAGGCCGCAACATAACACGATAACAGGCCACCGTGAATAATCCGGCATCAGTGGAAACCTATACGACGGCTTCCCCAATTGTTATTTGGTAAGCCATCACTTGATCAATATTGTGCACACTGTGTAGAATGGTGCAAGGTCAGTAATCAAGTGGGTGAGAGAGTTGTAAGGTTTTCATGCATGAAAGTCAAACAAGAATTCACAAGTGTGTTATTGGAATTAAAAAACATCTGTATCACCCCGTGCGTATAAAAAAGTACAGATGGCATCAAACTTAGTCACACACCATCACACACATGTGCTACCCATATTGTAGACGAAAGTGATCAATGAAAATCTTATTGAAAAAATAGCATAAAAGGCACATACCCAAGTCGTAATAGACGGTATGTGTAATCTATATGTAGAAAGTTCAAAGATGGGAAGAATTGAAAATAGAAAATAATTAAATTACAATTCGTCCGAACACGGAGATAAGAGACTGGGGTGGTAGGAGGGTTCCTAACACTCCGGGAACTTACCGCTATACCGGTGATAATTCCAACCCGGTCGGGGTCTGGAATAGCGTAGAAATCACGTACAAGATAAAGATACGGGGTTCTCAACTAATGGAAGGGGGAAGGAATGGCGTTTTAAAATGTAGTCCAACACTCTAAATGTTAGTGGAGCACACATGAGACATCTGTGGAACATACCTGGTGAAAGCACTAATAGTTGCGGAATCCAAGTTGCAAGAAACGATAAGTAAAATATTTAATCAATCGGAGTTCGATTATGGGGAAAAGTGATGTATCAGAAAAAGGAATACTGTAAAGCCTGCTCACAGCAACTATTACTAGGAAAAGAGGGACTGCCACTATCACATCTCTTCAACCTACCTTGTCAATAATCTGGGAATATTTTCAAGCCGAGTCAATGAAGGACGGAAAGGTCCGTAAAGGTAATCTGCACAGATAAAAAGCAGAGAACCCTTTCTAAGTCAATATTCAATAGATTATTAAGCTTAGAACACCCAGTGTGGTGAAAATAGAGATAATACACACTCACGATCGTGAAGCTTGTAGAATGGCCAGACAATCTTCACAGACACGGGATAAGTGTCAAGATTCTGTATCCAAGAAAATATATTTACTGCGATAATCTACTGACAGGCCATCGATACGCCAGCAGCAATAAGTCGTACTCACATTGAGAAGAAGGAGACCCCATGTCTCGGTGGAAGTCCAATCAACCCGGAAGCGAGAATTGCCGGTAGACCGGAGATGAGGTAATGGTCATATTAAAAGAAAGACTAGACAGTGCCAAGTGGTTCCGGATGAAAAATCCGGAAGCGTGGAAGTCAATGGCATCGTGATTATTCAGATAAAGAATACAAAAAGGAATAGTCCGTCTACCAAATTTATTACGTAGCAGGCCGAAAATGTCTGGAATATTAAATTAATCATTAGCGTTTCCCAAGTAAACCTATTAGGTCAATCTTCTGTTGAAGCATACCTGTCTGCCTCCATTTTTTTAGAGGCGCAATCTATTAACATTTTTCCTACAATCATCTACGGTCAGTATCCAATTGGTTCACCATACAAAAACCGGGAATGCGAAAGTTGATGACATAGGGCCAGATGTAGGTAAATCGAGTTTACCGATTCTAAAATAGCGAATTTTACCGAATCGGTATTTTAGAATCAGAAAATGGTATGTAGGAAAAAAATCGGTAAAAAATACTGATTCGGTAAAATTCGGTATCGGACAATTGGAACTTACCGAATCGGTATTTACCGAATCGATATTTACGGAATCGGTATTTACGGAATCGGTATTTACAGAATCGGTATTCCCTATTCATTCCTATGGGCCAAAAGGCCCACGGGAATGAATAGGGAATACCGATTCTGTAAATACCGAATCGGTAAATACCGATTCGGTAAATACCGAATCGGAAAGCAAACAAAAGTCAAACTCAAGTAGGCAGCCAATCAGGTGCTACCACCCTCCCCCTCCCTACCAGGAAGTGGCTACACAGGCAGCTGCAACTAATTAGAAGCTTCTGGAAAGGCAGATGGAGCTGAGCAGAGTGCAGGAGCAGCAGAAAGGGTTTTGAGCACTTTTAAAAGTGAAAAATGACAAGCAGCCAAGAAAAAGAGCAGCCTGAGAGGAGGAGAAAACTGAAATTCAGCAGCATGGAGCTGCAGGTCCTTGTGGAGGAGGTGGTGAAGGTGCACCACAAATTGTTTGGCAGGCAGTCCCTCACTGTGGCTGAATCAGCCAAAAGAAAAATCTGGCTGGACATTATGGAGAAAGTAAATGCCGTTGGGGTGACCACCAAGGGACACAGA
Source organism: Lissotriton helveticus (assembly GCF_964261635.1). Classification (NCBI taxonomy): domain Eukaryota; kingdom Metazoa; phylum Chordata; class Amphibia; order Caudata; family Salamandridae; genus Lissotriton; species Lissotriton helveticus. Next base: position 6,026,497 of record NC_136062.1, on the reverse strand, counting down.
GGACCTTAAAAAATGTTTTTATGACCTGAGGAGCCAAACCAAAAAGAAAATGGCAGAACATCACAAGCAGGCATCAAAAACAGGCAGAGGCAAGAACCCAGCACCCCCCCTGACTGACCTGGAGATGATGGTGGCCTCAACCATAGAACCAGACAGCGTCTGCGGACTGGGAGAAGTAGACAGCTCGGCCAGAGCTGCAAGCAAAAAAAGGTAAGACAAATGCACTGCATTCCCCCCAATACCAACACCCTTACCTGCACCCTTCGTGGGCAAGTGAACCCAAGTCCAGTACTGCTAGCAATATACAGGGCCAATGCATGATGCGATATGTAGAGAGAAAATGTAAGGACATGTCATACAGCACACCAACCAACTAGTTCATGTAATGACTGCATACAGAACATGGCCTATGTGATAATTATTTAATTGTAGTGACTGTGAGACAGTAGCGCTTAGCTAATGTACGCTCATATGTCCACAGGTGAAACGTCTCGCAGGCGTTCGCAGGAGGCTGAAGGGACACCACCTGAGAGGGAGGAGAGTCAGGATGCAGGACTAAGTACCCCCAACCTACCACAGGACAAAGCTGCATCAAATGCCATCCACCTGCCCAAGACACAGAAATGGCCCAAGAGTTGCTGGCGTCCCCTAGCAGATCTCAGTCCCCTCTCCTGCTGTCATCACCAGAAATGCCAGCATCACAGCATGATGTGATACCCCCATCACAACCAGGCAGAAGGCATGTCGTGGCTCCATTCCCCGATTTGGAGTCCGTCGCAGCTGACATGGGGGGTGACGGACCACAGAACTTGCCTGTAGCAGTGAGCTCTGGCACAACACACTCCAGTGCAGGGATGGGCCATAGTACTGCAAGACGCCGCAGAGTGCAAGAAAGGCCAGCAGATGCACCAGTTGAGGGTCCAAGTGTGTTCCTTGGTCTGGAGGGGAGCATGGTGCGGAAACAAAGGATGCAGGGAAGAGCCATCCAGGCATGCCAACGACAGCTGAGGTCCCTGAATAGTAACATTGGAGAGATAGGAAAGGGCATCAGTGAGCTGGTACAGGTCAACAAGGAGTTGGCAGCAGGGAGGCGGGGAATCAACAACTCGGTGCAGCTACTATGCACCAAACTAGACAATGATTTTGCTGCAAGGCACAAGGATAGGCATCGTGGACATATCCAAAGTACAGCCATCAACCGCCTGGCCACTGCCACATCCCTGATATGCAGGAGAAGCACCAACATGCAGGAGGCCATGACACAAAACACAAATGAGGTCATAGGGGCATGGGAGACCAGTGCTCTTGAGGCGCTGTTGAATGCACAAACTGCACACACAGCTGCTCTGGATGTGCCTGTAAGTGAGGAGAGCTCGAGCAGGAGCAGCATTGGAAGCACCCTTGTACCTGAAACTAGGAGGAGCAGGCGCCATGCTGAGGCCACAGTCCAGCAAGACAGTGAGCAGGTTGAACAACCTACTAGTGTTACTGGGAAGCGAGCAAGGAAATAACTTTCACAGTTCATGGTGAAGTTAACCAGAACTGAGAGCATTGCAGTTAAATGCTTTTTGTTGTACTTTTGTGCTTTAAAAAACCAACGTCATTACAAAATTAAACTAGTGTTGTAGCATACTACGCCTGTCTTTGTCTCCTTACTTACTTAAAAATAGTTGCGTGTGACCTCTTCCCGTCTGTGTCTGCCATCAGTTGATGTTGCTCCTCCAGATGTGTGTGGTTCAGGCACTGCTTCCTCGTCGTCATGGTCCTCATAATCTGAGATTTCCACTTCTGTGCCCTTCTTGACCGCCAGGTTGTGCAGCATTGCACAGGCTGCAATCATTTTGCAGCAGGTGATTGGTGTGTACTGGCGGGCCCCTCCACTTTTATGGAGGCAGTGAAACCTGCTCTTCCACATGCCAAAGGTGCGCTCCACAATGTTTCTAGTTGTTTTGTGTGCCCTGTTTTATCTCCTCTGACTTGGTGTTGTTGGGTCATGGTTTGTGTGTATATATATATATATATATATATATATATATATCAAGGTAGGGTGTGAGGATGAAGGACCGGAGGGCATATGCACTGTTCCCTATTAGTAAAAAGAAATTAACATTAATCACATGCTCACACACATCCTCCTGTAATACGATTCAAGTGATTTTAACACAGTGTCTCACCAGCAAGTATCCTTTGCCGAATTCCCCCGCAGTCAGGCGTGCGTAGATCCCACTGTTTTGGAAGATGTAGGAGTCGTGGCTACTCCCTGGGAATTCGGCTACTATGTCAGTGATCACGTATTTTGCATCACAGATCACCTGTACATTTATGGTGTGGGTGGATTTACGGTTCCGATAAATGTACTGTGTGGCAGCAGGTGGGCATATTGGTATGTGGGTACCATCAATGCAGCCAATGATGTTAGGGAACTGCGCCATCTGATAGAAGTCTGTCTTTGTTCTTAGCAGTTCTGAATGCGTTGCAGGGAAGCTAATGTAGTGCTGTATTCTCTGCAACATTGCATCAAGTAATTTTTGAAAGAAACGTGACAGACAGCTCTGGGACACCCCACCTACCGCAGCAACCACACTCTCGTAGCTTCCAGATGCAAGCAGGTGTAGGCTGCACAGCACCTGCACATGGGGTGGGATGGCGTGCGCCCTTGGGGTAGGATGGTCTAAAAGTGGGTGTAGGTCCCTGATGAGGTCCAGGATTGTTTGTGGGGCCAGCCTGTACCCCTGTAGGATCTCAGGCTCAGTGAGCTGGAATAGTGTGATCCTCTGCCTATACACCTGCTCCTCCCTTCTCCAGACCCTTTCTCCTTCTGCCTGGAGCCGGAGCCGCCTCGGAATGACATAGAATGCCGCCATTCTGATGTAAGTGGTGCATTTTGGGGCCTTTTTTATAGCCTGCACCTGGTTACCACCTGATTTCAATCCATGGTAAATACCGACTCTTAAATACCGAATTTCATGCAAATTCAGTACTTAAAATGGGACCTACATCTCGTAATTCATTTTTGCCATTTCTTATTTACCGAATCTGTAAATTTACCGATTCGGTAACTTTACCAATTCGGAAACTTTACCGATTCGGTAAATATACCGAATCGGTAAAGTTTCCGATTCGGTAACTTTCCTGATTCTGTAAATTTACCGATTCTGTAAATTTACTGATTCAGCTACTTTTTGGTCCCCTACATCCCGAATGCCCAATACCGGTCGGTAATGGCCGAAATTACCGAATTTCGCCGTTACCGACCGGTATTGGGCCACCTACATCTGGCCCATAGTGTCAGTACAATAAATATTTCAAATTCATCAATGGTGATAGTACAATTAGGTCATCATCCAAATGCGTGAAACATAATGCGTCCCAAATAAACAAGAGAAGACAGTGTTTTGATAAAAACAACTGTCTACCTACCTCGCTAAGTGGCGCAACCATTAAGTACAATAATTATTTCAAATTCATCAATGGTGATAGTACAATTAGGTCATCATCCAAATGCAGTTTAAAGGCCGAATCGCCACAAAACAAGACACGAACCGCATGCTCCTTTGTAAGTGGAGAGCAAAAAATGGAGTAAAATTATGGACAATAAATTAGAGCAGTTAGACAGAAATCAATTGAGTGGGAGGGGGAGATGACTAACAGATTTACTCAATAAAACACTAATCCTTAATAAAGAGCTCCAATCAGCAAAATATTCACTGGACAATTAGTTCCCAAGCCTGGGAGCTAAAAGAGAATTGATGTAATGGATAGTAGAACAAACCTATTCAGGTATGCTCAAGATGTGTAGCTGGAAACTGTCCCACCTACTCATTAGATGTAAAAAATCAGAATTGAAAATAACTTGTGCAAAATTGAGTCCCAGCACTCAACAAAAAGATGGCAAGGCACAACAGGAAAATCACACCCGTGCACCACCATTCTAGTTGGTATACATACAGATGTTGAACCTTCTCATACTAGTAACCATAGGGTGAAACCAGAATGTTAATACAGGAGTGGGCTCGAGAGATACTAAGCATTTAGTCCAGAATTCACATTGAATGTAGTTACATTTTACTTTTTAGATAATTAGGCACCACATAGTTCAAGACAACACAAATACAAATCGTAATGAATACTTGGTGAATCACGTCTGAGGCTGCTGCAATGGCGAGACAATCACAAATTGTACAATAGTATGAGTTACATTTGTTGGTAAACAAGACACATATGAGTATACATAGATTGTTTCGTGACCAACTGTGTAAATGACACATAACCTGTCCTCTAGGAGGCCAGATTGGTCCAAACTCAAAATTCAAAATTTTCAACTTAGTGTGATGTTGTAATGTTAGTCTCCTAGGAAGTATTGCATTTCTGAATCACAATTTAACCCATGTTGTAGTGACTGTAAACACATGATCCACATTGCCTCTGTTCTTCGCAGGTGGAGCTCCCTATTGCCCCCTCTTTGGTGTTGATTAATTCTCTCAATACCAAAGAAAGTGAACTCTTTATGTGCATTTTGTGCGGGACACTGGTCTGCGTGTGTGGCTACTTGGTATCTGACATCACCTTGTTTTACTGCCCTCACATGTTCCGCAGTACTCTCTTTCAGTGGTCTGATCGTGCTACCCACATACTTTTTCCCACATTTGCACACAATGACATAGACAACAAATCTAGTAGTTCAGTTGATGTTACTCTTAATAACAAATACCTGGTTGTTGGGGCTGGTGAATGTTTTGACCTTATGTTGAGCCCATTTACACACCCCACAAAACCAACATTTATGGAAACCTTTGGTATGCGTTGTCAACCACATGTCTGAATGCTCTGTTTTAGGCAGGGTTGGACTTAGTCTAGTGCGGAGCGTCCTGCCCCGTCTGAATGTGATTTGTGGTCATCAGGAATATTTTGGGCTAATGTACTGTCAGCAAGTAGTATACCCCAATGTTTGCTCATACTCTTTCTTAAAATGCGGCTGAGATCATTGAATTCTGTGATCATACGTACAGTTGTATCACTCTCTGATGTTTTTGGCTTCGTTTTGAGAGTGTCTTCTCTTTTGACTTTAGTGATTCTCTTAGCTGCTTTAGTTAAAATGGTTTTGCAGTAGCCTCTATTGTGAAATCTTCTTTCCATGTCCTTCACACATTCCTGAAATTCATGGTCTTCGCTGCAATTTCGTCTGGCCCTCAAGTTTTCCCCATACGGAATAGATCTAATCCGGTGAACAGGATGATTGCTATCAGCATGATGAACAGAGTTGTAGCAAGTGCCCTTATGGTAAAGACGATACAAAAGGGGATGATGGACGGAGCGTTTGAGCAAATCAAACACTCACCCCCAGTCAACTGATCTGGGTTTAATCCATCACCATTCTTTAGCTCACTCAGCCACCCCAGTTCAGACATGGCCATATGCAAATCCGTCTGACCCTGTGCCTCATGGGAACAGTCCAGCCCGAACTACCAAGTCATGTGTTCCCTGGACCGGAAACAAGCATCCTGGGACCGGTTTCGTATTCATAATCCTCATCAGCCAGGCTATCTTGAATCCAGTGGCCAAGTGAGCAAGGGACTCACGTCTGAGCATACCCTGCCACACTTAGGACGAACAAGCTCACTTTGCCACTGGATTCAAGCAAGCCGGGCTGAAGACGGCTGGAATGCCAGAAACCGGTCCTCGGAAGCTTGTTTCCGGTACAGGGAAGGCATGGCTTGGCAGTTCGGGCTGGACTGTTCCCATGAGGCACAGGGTCAGACTCATTTGCATATAACCATGTCTGAACTGAAGTGGCAGAGTGGGCTAAAGAACGGTGATGGATCAAACCCAGATCTTTTGACTGGGTGTGAGTGTTTGATTGGTTCAGATGCTCTGTCCATCACCACCCCCTTTTGTACCGCTATGGCCGCCATAAGTGTGGCAGGGTATGCTCAGACGTGAGTCCCTTGCTCACTTTGCCACTGGATTCAATCAAGCCGGGCTGAAGACGGCTGGAATGCCAGAAACCGGTCCTCGGAAGCTTGTTTCCGGTCCAGGGAAGGCATGGCTTGGCAGTTCGGGCTGGACTGTTTCCAGGAGGCACAGGGTCAGACTGATTTTCATATAGCCATGTCTGAACCGGGGTGGCAGAGTGGGCTAAAGAACGGTGATGGATCAAACCCAGATCTTTTGACTGGGTGTGAGTGTTTGATTGGTTCAGATGCTCCGTCCATCACCACCCCCTTTTGTACCGCTTTGGCCGCCATAAGTGTGGCAGGGTATGCTCAGACGTGAGTCCCTTGCTCACTTTGCCACTGGCAATAATCTCCTCATAACAGGTTGTATCACTCAATTGGGACTTGATTTCTTGGTTATAGTCCACCCTGTCCAAAACAACCACATTACCCTCTTTGTCTGCTTCTCTAATTAGAATAGTATGGTCTTTGCCTAGTTCTTTAAGCGCTCGTCGTTTTCCAGATTCTAAGTTGTATTGGTGGAATCTGTTTATCTTTTTCTTCCTACAGTCATTTTCATCTAGATCTTCTAGGACCCGTTTGTAAAAGTTATCGATGGCGTTACCACCTGGTAAAGTGGGCGTCCACCTGGATTTGTTTCTCAGGCTGCTAGACAGGGAGAGATCTGTGTATATGTCTAGTTCCTCTAAGAGTCGTGTCATGGTGTAGGGAGATTCCTCAACCTCTGTGATGGATAATAGTAATTTAGTGGCTTGAATATCCTGAATAGAAGGAACATCACACACGTAACCCATAGTAGTATTGCAACTCCTTTTATTAGAAGTGGGATTACTAACAAAATGTTTCTTAAATTTTAATGTCCGTATAAACTTATACAAGTCCCCTTTCAATTTACAAATATCTCCAGTCTTGCGTAGATTAAAGCTGAGACCCCTGCTTAATAATGAAATCATATCCGTAGTTAGTCCCTTTGAAGAGAGATTGACTACCCGTATGTTATTGTCTTGGGTCTCTACTTGTTCCCTCCTCTGCCCGACCTGAGTTTCTTTTTGTACTCTTCGTTTTCCACCTCTTTTGCCTATGCCTATGGTTTTGCTATGTCTATAGTGCCTGTACCCTGAAGCCTGTTGCCTCTGCGTACGGTCCGTACTTCCCGTAAAAAAGAGGAAATAGTCTGACCACTACTAGGATTGTTGTCTGTCTCGCTGTCACTAGAGGGTGGTGCGCTTATTGAGGTTGAGCTGGAGGAAATTGAAATGGTATCAGTTTTAGTTGTGTCTTTGGGCTTGGAATTTGTCTGAATAACAGAGTCGTACTTCCTGGCATAAGTGAAAATCCTCCCTGTTCTATATTCAATGTCATCTCTTTTCAATTTTCGTAGTTTTCTTTCTTTTATCTCTTTCTGGTGGATCGTCATTACTTCTTTAAGGATAACGTAATTATTTTCAGTGGCATCCTCCAAATTAAGATCCCTAATCTCCCCTTCCAGTGTGTTTATCTCAGTCTGTAACTTTCCCACCTTCCTATCTGCACTCACTATTAATATATCCATTAATGTGAAAAAGTTCACATTCAGGGACTCTTCCCGTTTAGTAAGCAGATCGTCATCCAGTTTGTCATAGGTGGGCAGAATTTATGCCCATAAGCCTCTAGGCATCCTTTTCAATCTGAGGTACAGTTTTAATGTGGTACCATCCCACCACCGTGCATTTTCAGTTTTCTTAAGTCTTTCAAGTTTAAGAAATTTCTCCATTAAGCCTTCACTGCGAGTTTGGTTTCCACTGGTAGAAGGGTTATTACTGTCTTTATTTTAATATGACCATTACCTCATCTCCAGTCCACCGGAAATTCTTGCTTCCAGGTTGATTGGACTACCGCCGAGACATGGGTTCTCCTTCTTCTCTCTGTGAGTACGACTTATTGCTGCTGGAACGTTTTTATTCTAGTTTGAATGTTGTTTATGCTTTTCTGGCATATCGGTGGCCTGTCAGTAGATTAACGCAGTAAATATATTTTCGAGGATACAGAATGTTGACACTTATCCCGTGCCTTTGAAGATCTCTGGCCATTCTACAAGCTCCACGATCGTGAGTGTGTTTTATCTCTATTTTCTCCACCCTGGGTGTTCTAAGCTTAATAATTTATTGAATATTGACTTAGAAAGGGTTCTCTGCTTTTTATCTGGGCAGATTACCTTTACGGACCTATCCGTCCTTCATTGACCCCTTATCAGCTTGAAATTGTTCCCCAATTATTGACAAGGTAGGTTGAAGAGATGTGATAGTGGCAGTCCCTCTTTTCCTAGTAATAGTTGCCATGAGCAGGCTTTACGGTATTCCCTTTGCTGATCCATCACTTTTCCCCATACAGTGGAGTAGACTACTCTCGAACTCCGATTGATGAGATATTTTACTTATTGTTTCTTGCAACTTGGATTCCGCAACTGTTAGTGCTTTCACCAGGTATGTTCTACATATGTCTCATGTGTGCTTCACTAACATTTAGAGTTTTGGACTACATTTTAAAAGGCCATTCCTTCCCCCTTCCTTTAGTTGAGAACCCCGTATCTTCATCTTGTATGTGATTCTTTCTACGCTATCTCAGACCCCGACCGGGTTGGAATTATCACCGGCATTGGGGTAAGTTGCCGGAGTGTTATGAACCCTCCTACCACCCCAGTCTCTTAGCTCCGTGTTCGGAAGAATTGTAATTTAATTATTTTCTATTTTCAATTCTTCCCCTCTTTGAACTTTCTACATATCGATTACACATACCCTCTATTACGACTTGGGTATGTGCCATTTATGCAATTTTTTCAATACGATTTTCATTAATTACTTTGGTCTCCAATATAGGTAGCACATGTGTGTGATGGTGTGTGACTACGTTTGATGTCATCTGTACTTTTTTATATGAATGGGGTAATATAGATGGTTTTTGATTCCAGTAACACACTTGTGAATTCTTGTTTGACTTTCGTGCATGAAAAACTTACAACTCTCTCACCCACTTGATTACTGACCTTGCACCATTCTACACAGTGTGCACAGTATTGATCAAGTGATGGCTTATCAAATAACAATAGGAGAAGCTGTCGTATAGGTTTCCACTGATGCCGGATTATTCACGGTGGCCTGTTATCGTGTTAATGGTGCGGCAATACCAATCTGTATATGTGATTTACTGAGTGAGCTTCTTCTGTTCCAATTCCAGCCCTGAAGAGTCAGAGTTGATTGTTCACTGACTAAACACGTGTCGGCTGGCTGTTCTTTATGCCAAGAAACATTAAAAGAAACAAGAAAATTCATGGCGACCTTTTGTCCTTTTGTGTATAATATGAACATACTCTGTTTTTGACTTTATGTGTGCACAGGTCCTTGGTCAATGTTGTAAGGGTTTGGAGTTTCAAACACTAGATAAGGGGTTAGTAGGGTCATCCCTTTCCTGTTAGCACCATAGTACTTAGGTCTATGTCCAGTTGACAGCCATTTATCCTGCAGAGCGCAATTGTTCCCTTTATACTAAAAAACCCTTTCTGCTGATACTCCGGTCCAAATGTTGATTCTCCTAGTTTTTTCCAAGGCATATGGGCTAAAGTGAGGGCGAAAAATTGTGAAACTATTATCTGGGGATGTGATTTCAATGCTATACTTGATGATGAACTAGACAGGAAAGCGGTATCTAGACCACTACACCCCACAACCAGTGCTGCGTTTAAAGTTATTATCTCATATGGTTACCTAATTGACATTTGGAGACATAATTATCCATTGATCAGGGAAGGGACGTGCATTTATGAACATCATAGGGTTGGATTTTTGGCTGGTGTCACGTGACGTGCCCACATGGGCGAATGAGGTCAAACATCTTCCTAGATCCTTGTCGGAGCATGCATCCAGCCCCTTAGGATTGACACTGCCGAACTCAAACCCACCTATGTTCACTTGGCGGCTGCCACCGGAGGCCCTCCTAGACGATGCTTTTAGAGAGAAGATTAGAAGTAACATAAATGACTACTTTACCCTTAATGAGGGCTCGGTTAACACTCAGGCCTCATTGTGGGAGGCATTCAAGACGGTAATTAGGGGTAGTTGCATAGCCCATCAGGCTGGGGCTCTAAAGGCAATACGCAGCATGATAGAAACGTTAGGGAAGCAAATCACAGAGCTGGAGACACCGTTCTATGCTACGGGCAATTAAATGACAATGGCCCATTTGAAAGAGAACCTGTTGGCATTTGAGGAGGAGGCACAGCGTGAGGTAAACTGTTTAGGGAAACATGCAAAGGCAAGACATTTTGGGGAGGGTGACAGGCCAGGGAGGACTCTGGCATCAATGCTGTGAGCACCACGATCCAATGCTTACGTAACTGAAACTAACAGCACACACAATACTGTGATTAGAGGCTCGAAAGAAATTCTTGAAGCCTTTACTCATTTCTACCATGAACTATACACTACCCATCAGAATTCCACTCCAGAAGCGATAATAATAATGTTGTTGAAACCTGGGAAGTCCAAGAATGAGCTGGACTCATACAGACCATTGTCGCTTATAAATGTAGATGTGGTGGGGCGCTAGAGAACCCGGAACAAGATGTCTGCATCTTAGTGCTGCTCTGCTGGTCGAGACATCCATTTGAAAATTATCTTGCATTACCGGCACCATCCATGGGCGAAAATCACATATTTTGATGCCTTAGCCTGAGAGGACTGCACTGATGCTGAAATTGCCACTCTGTGCCCCTACATGAAGCTGGCAACACAACTTCCCTCCAAACAAAATGGCAACACCGGAGGGGTCTTGGCGCTTAAGCTGACTGCACTGCTCATCCCGCTGCTGTGATACTGACGATACTCCCAGAGGACACACATCAGTGCGGACCCGCTGACGATCCCCCGCTGTCACTGGTGTGCTGCGGTAAGCACAGGGCGCTGCGCCCCACAATCGCTACATGCTGTGGACATAGCGTAGCTTGGGGCAAGACGGAAAGGAGTAAAGTTGCACCCGAGCCACATTGTGACACTGCTCCCGCCACAGACACCTTGGCACTTGCGGTTTGTGGTCCCCGCAGCAGGTCCCTAATATGATGCGGGACACCTAAAATGGCAGACGTCACCTTCGCGAGTCAGTACTGTGCTTACTCACTGTAGGTATGACCGGGAAGCTTCCCCCACCACTCTTGCAGACACCTGGCCCGTGAATCTTGCCCCGACAGTGACGTAACTGAACCGCTTAAACTGACATCGAGCTGCTGCACAAAATGGCGCCATCCTGACCGCCTTGTTGTAAATATCCTGACCGCCTCAGCTTGCCGACCTGGGAGTTCACCGTGGTGCCACTCGGTAAGCCGCTGCACATGACGGAGGTGTAGACGAGGAGGATGGGTTTAGATTATTGGACAGGAAGGCGAAACACGTGTCGGCTGGCTTACGTCAAATGTACTGATCAAAATTGACTCATGAATCTTTTTCTACATGCAAAATTTGGAGTTTGACCTTCATTTCCTCAATTCTAATGAACATTGTCTCTAACCTTGGGTTCTGACACCAGGACCTAGTACTCTATAACGTGTGCAAAGGACTTTGTATTTACATGACGGAGGTGGAGTGTGTGATACAGCATCAGTAGCCAAATATTCAATGCCTGCCCAGCGGCGTACTTCTTCGAGGAAGGCTCTGCGCTGCTCGTGAAGTCTGCAGCTGAAACGTGTGCAACGCTGAACATGGCCCGCCTGGCTGAGAGCGGGACACGCTATCGCACAGAGGCCGGACCGGACTGATATAGCAAGGATTGTGAATCACGTGACCTGCCACATCCCCCCCAGTACGTTCGGCGCAGTTGGCTGCCTGCAGCTGTATTGCTAATCCATAATAGTGAAGGGCACAACACTGTCACAGTGAGCGGCGCTATCTTACACTTATTGCGCCTGGTGAAGTCCTGCAAAGCGTGATGCACCCATCAACTGATTCCACAACGAGTCCCTTGCGCAAGAGCCCAACGGGCCATCGCGCTCTGACTCTGCTGCGCACATAGACCCACTAACCATAAACACAATCATGGGTAGGATGGACAAGCAGCAAGCAAAACTAAACTTTAAAGCATGAAGGCTCACGAAGTTCCAGGCCCCAGCTGCCTTCGACACTGAACCAGACCTGTAAGCGGGTGTGAGTACCAAACTGGAGCGTCTAATACTCAGTATGCAACAGAGTCTGCAAACTATTGATGTAAAGATTGATCACCTTAACCTGCGCATGGACAATATGGCAGCGAAAATTGACAAACATGAAGATAGCAGAAGCTGAGCAGCGCATCTCCACGACGGAGGACCGGATGGAGGTCATTAGCGCATCGTGCTCCAGCAAGGAAAAACTCTTGGAGGTGATCCAGGTGAAAACTGAGGATCTTGAAGCCCGCACTCACAGGAATCATTTACGAATCCCAGGTATCTCAGGGTCAAACAACACAGGAGCCATGGAATCATACGTTGAAACTCTACTTAAAGAAATGCTGGGAGCTGAACTCTACTCTAATGTACTAATCGTGGAGAGGGCTCATCGACCCGTAATGGTCAGACCTATACCGGGGGCACCTCCACGCCCCATCATAGCTAGACTTCTGAACTATTTCGATCGGCACGCGGCGTTACGTCTAGCTAGAGAAAAAGGGAACTCAACCTACCAAGGCATGAAAGTAGAGCTTTTCCCTGACTTCACGGTGGCTGTACAACAAACACGACGTGAGTTCCACTCCGTGAAGAAGAAGCTACAAGCACTGCACATCCAATATGCAATGTTATACCCAGCACGACTGCGAATACAACATGCCGGGAAAGCCCACATCTTCTCAACACCCATAGACACCCTGCAATATGTGCAAAGGATCAAGCGGCATGAGTCGGCTCGAGAGGCAGAAGCTGATTCCGATATTGAGGGCTGAACACGTGAGACTTGTATTGTTTAGTGAGATGAGATAGAACTCTGTTCACAGACTATTGTCATAAACGCTGACCCTTATTGTTATGCTATTTGTCTTATACAGTTTCTAGCCGCTATCCTGCAATAACTGCACCTCCACATATGTCGTGAATGTTGATATACATAGTGCGTGATATCGAAAGTTGCTAGTAATCTGATTATACCTATACAATGTTGGGGAATGAGAGGTGCTAAGGTTTGGAATATTAGTCATTATGCCTATGGATGAAATGCTTGTTAATTTCTACCTCGACCCCCCCTGTACCAACGGGGGGCTAACGGCTACTAGCGACCCTCAGAAAGGGAAAACCCCACAACAGTTTCCTCTTGTGTTAAAGCACCTGATAGGTGCCTTTATTGTTTTCTGATTTAGGCATGTGAGTGCTTGGTTGTTGCTTTGTTATGTGGGTAGGGAGTCTTGGCATGGTTCTGATGCTGGAGTGGGTGGGGGAACTGTTGGGGAATTATGCATCATTGACGCTGCGGTGAGCACAACATTTGCAGAAATTGGCATATACTGCACCAAATTATATGAGACGGCACATTATCATATATAGCACCACAGGACTAACCCTGGGTGTACTTCGCGTAGTAGCGCTAGCTAGGGGAACTGCACTATGCACTACGCGAACTGCATAGTGCACTGTGCAAAATGCTGTTCGCACTGATTGCACAGTGCCGGATGCTTGTCTGCACTGTGCAATCAGTGCAAACCGCATCTTGCACAGTGCAAGCAGCCGTTTTCTGCCGCTCGAGTAGATTTCTACTCAAGCAGCAGCTTTCTCAACGCGGACTGGTAGTTTCTCATCGCGAGCGGTCATGAGCATACGCAACCATTTGCAATGAGAAACCTGACCAATGAGAAACCTGAGAATCTTGCTGGGAGGTTTAGTTTCCACGCTCGCGATCAGCAACTTGATGTTGCTGATCGCGAACGAGGAAAAAGTCTCGCCGGGATGTCATTTTGCTTGCTCATTCGCTCGCTTGACGTTGAGGACCACGAGCAAGCAAACAATGACCGCTATGCTACGCTACGTGTGTTTGCACTGTGCTACATGCAATTTGCGTAGTGCGAAGTAGCGCAAACTTCGCAAAGTACGCGAGCCTAGCGTAGTACTTCACCCAGGGTTACACAGGACATGGCAGGAGCTAGAGCTCCTACGATTTCACGATTAACTTGGAACGTTATGGGCCTTAATAACCCCAAGAAGGTAAGACAAGTGCTTTCCTACCTGGATCGTCACAATGTCCAGATAGCCCTATTACAGGAGACCCACCTTACTAAAGAAGCGGTCTCAACAGTGGCCACTAGGTGGGCGGGAGTGCGCCTGGCTGCTTCATATTTCTCCTATGCGGGGGGCGTTATGATACTCATAAAGAGAGGTGTCCCCTTTGAACCACTTCACGTGGAGCAAGATGAGCTGCGTAGGTCCATACTGGTACAAGGTACACGGCATGCTACGAAAGTACTCATTGTAAACATATATGGACCCAATATTGACAACCCTTCTTTCCATGAGACACTATGGGGAAAAATATGCAAACGACCCCCTTTAACCATTATATGTGGGGGGGAATTTAATATCATGTTAGACCCTGAAATAGATAGGTTATCCACAGCTGAATCCGCACTGAAAAAAGCGGCATCATCGGTACACAACGGTCTGCTAAGTCTGGGGCTAATAGATATTTGGCAACTGTGACATCCGAGCTCACACGAAGGTACATGTCACTCATAAGCAAATCAATACTGGTCCCGCATAGACTATTGGCTGGTCACAAATAACATGAATACATGGACTGAACAGATACAACACCTACCTTGGACCTTGTCAGAGCACTCCACGGTGCTTCTCAGCATAACATTGCCACCACACACTCCCCCCAGTTCCAATGGTGTCTGCAGTCTTCTTTCCTGCTTGACCAGGTCTTCTGCGAAGGAATTTGTGAAGCCATATTGGACTATTTCTCGCACAACACCGGATTGGTACAAACCATGGGGACACCCTGGGAGACCTTTAAAGTGACCATTCAGGGTGCATGTATAGGTCTAAAGGCGGAAGTTCTAAAATCCCTACGAGGCACTATAATTAAGCTAGAGCGGGAATTGGGCGACCTTGAGCACGAATATAGCACTGTGGCTAACCCTGCTACACTTGCGACTATTAAAATGAAAATCACAGAATATAACAAAGTGGCTGACCAAGAAATATACCACATGTCGTGAAGAAGCAAAGCCAGATACTATGGCGAAGGGGGCAGCCTTTATCCCCGGGAGGTCTACATCTCACAAAAGCAGGACCTTTTTCACAGTGGTACTCTACCTACACCCCAACGTGCAAGCCACTGCAGTCTTTCTTGATTCTACTAAGGCATTTGATACACTTGAGTGGCCGCACTTGTTTGAAATTTTGGGACTAATGGGGTTCAGCCCGCTGTTTTTCAGCCTAATACACCTGCTTTTTACAAAGCCGTCTGCTCGGATCAGGGTGAATGGAATGTTGTTGCAGCCATTTGTCATCTCGAGGGGAACGAGACAGGGCTGTCCTTTGTCCCGCTACTCTCTGCTATCGCCATGGAACCTCTGGCTGCTCGCATTAGACAGTATCACACTGCTAGGGGGATTGGGTTTAGCACGAGAAGCCTTCTAATTTCACTCTATGCAGACAACGTTACACTGTATGTAAAAGACCCTACAACTGACCACGCTCCACTACTGCGGAATGTATCAAATTTGAGGCCCTATTTGGTATCTCCATTAATTGGACTAAATCAGTCATTTTCTCCCTGATGGACAACACTACTCCCACTCCCATTGAATTTCCTCTCAAATGCGCAGACAAGCCGGTGAAGTACCTAGGGATATGGCTCAGCAGAAATATGCAGGATACATGGTACATGAATTATGGGCGGGTTATAAAGTGGTTGGAAGGAAAAGTCACTGCGTGGGTCGGTCTGTCCTTTGTGGGGAGAATAGCGCTAGCTAAGATGGTGGTATTGCCAAAACTACTTTACCTATTCGTTAACATACCAATTCTTCTCACTCAAGCCTTTTTTAAGTATCTTAGATCTCTGCTGATCTCACTGGTTTGGGTGGCTGGGGAGGCACGAATTTCATGAGAACTCCTCACCCTTCCATAAAACCAGGGTGGACTGGGAGCACTGGGTATGCAATTGTATGCATGGAGAGTGTAGGCTCAGTACCTGCACTACTAGGTGCACCTGACTCCTTTTCAACCCAACAGAGGCTGCCGCACCTGTTGCTCTGCAGGTAGCATTATAACAAATTTATAACTGACCCCGAGATGACATAGATACGGTCAACACTCTGCGGTGGGCATGTGACGGGTTAAAGAAAAGAGCTCATCTTTCTATCCTATATGCCCCATCAATACCTCTGGCACACAACTCAACATTACCAATGATGGAAGAGGGCACTAGTAGAACACTGGCACAAAAAATGGGTCTCTGTACATTTGCAGACCTACATCCGGAGGAAACGTTTGGGCCCCCACCGGTAGCTGAGGACGAACAGGCTGTACCATTCTCTGAATTTTTTGGGTATTACAAGCTCAGGTTGCATGTTGGTCGTTGCACGACATCTTCCCAAGCCCACGCCCACTCTACTTGCACTAGAAAATGTGCTGAAGTCGGACTAATCGCACGTATCCACAATCAAACACAAAACTCAGCCTGCCTGACACAGCCTCGGGCTCTCCAGGCATGGAATGAGGAACTGCAAACTCCACTCTCGGAAGAACAATGGGCCTACTGTTGTAGCCAACTCACTGCCCTGTCACCCAACTACAAGCTTCATTTAATACACTTTAAATACCTTCACAGGTTTTATAGGACCCCTGCCCCACCGTATGGGACTGAAGGATGATGATGGCTGCTCGAGAAGTGGCTCTGCTCCAGCCTCTTTTTTACACATGGCTTGGAGTTGTCCACAGCTATCGGCATTCTGGTCAACATAGTCACGATACACAAGATAATGGGCACAACAGAGGACCCAAGCCCTCTACAAGAGTGTTGGGTTATATGAAAGACACGCCAGTTAAAACTCGGAAACTTGCTAACCGCTGTGTGGCCATACACTGGGGGAGGAAAGGAACTCCCAACCTAAAGAATTGGTTGCAAGATGTATCATTTGGCCATTCACAATTAACCTCCATAAATCTCTATTTGTGTTGCAGTAGATGAGACTATTTAACCAGGCCTTAGTGGCAGGGACAAACTTACTCCCCCACTTTAGAGCTATTTCTCATTTTGCTAGTAACAGCACAATGGATGTGTATCTGCGTAAAACTTTGGGAATGTTACGGACATACCCTATCAAGGCCACCCCGGGTGCAGGGTGTAAGGTTTACCCAGTTATTAGAGTGAGGATAGCATACACTGCGCTCCAATAGGTCTCTATTTTTACACAAGTCCACGTCATGTGAGCAATGTCCACATAATTCGCTCCACATTTGGGTCATGAATGTGGTTTGGAGGGGTTGATAGAATTAACTTTCGCAGGTGTCAGATAAGTCGATGGCTTTTTCTTTCTGCCACGCTGCCCGGATGCTGCTTAACGCTTGGCTGTAAACGATAGGTAAGCCTGATACCCACATCATCTAACATGTTTAATCCTTTGTGATTAGTCACTGTTTTACCTTCTTTAGGATTCATGGAGCTTACAATATATCTTATCCATATGTAATCATATGTGGGATCCTAGCAGCTCAAGGCACCCATTCCCTTAGCTATTAAGTCTATCTCGAGTTTAGATCTCTATCATGTACCTGATAACGTCCACACCGGTCACTAAGCATCATGTTTAGGAACTTCCACCTTTTTATCCTAAAGCATGACGCCCGTATATACATATATATACCTTTGTGACATTATTGCCACATGATCCCACTTGCAATAGCAAGGTCACCTTTACGCATACACTTAGTTGTTTTAAAAACAAATTTCTTTAACAAGGTGTCCCTGATCCTCCATACTATAAATGCTTTCCTACAGATAAGGATCGTACCACTGAATTCTCCTTCAGTCAAGCATTCATTCAACATTGCAACATTTAACACCAGATGGTAAGTGCTTTTTGCCATTTAAGCATGTCACTGTGTTGCGGGGATTCTGCTCATGCGCAGAACTATGCACAGGAACCCAGGACCTCAGTGAATTGTGGTGTACCAAAAAAATCACCTCAGTACCCAGAACCGCTAACCGACTAGCATCAGTGTCTCATTAGCTCTCCATCCTATAGCGAAGCTACCAATGATTAGACAACCCAGAACATGCGACTTAGGGTACTCTCAGGAATGGTGGGACTCTTTTGTTTTTATTCTCATACCAGTCCACAACGTGAGCAATAAGAGACACAGAAAAGTTTAAAATGTTTATTTTAATGACGTGCTCTAAGATGCAGTATTTTTGCTAACATAAGCAGGCATATGATTAAAAATAATACGATCAGCATTGTTACAATTCCATAAAACACAAAGGGAGAAATCATATTATAATAATAGTGGAAACAGGTCCTATAGAGCCTTGTGAACCACCCTTCCCTGCTAGGAACAAAGTTTTATAATAAGGCTTGAATGAGGAACCCCATATCTCCAAGATCAGCAGAAGTGAATCACATCAGGATCAGCAAAGCTCTCTCTCTCTCTGGAAAAGGATTTTCTCCAAGTGCCCAAATCATGTATGCAGTGCAATATTAAAGGCGCTAGAATATCAGTTAGCTGCATCTATGTTCATGTTGTGTCTAGAGCATGAGCTGATCAACCCGAATAACAGCATACATTGTTATGTCGACCTGGAAGGCTTCTGTACGCAGTGTGCAGACTAAGGTTGCGATGTAAGTCTAGGGATGGTAAAAACAAGCAGTTCTCATGTGAGAAAAAAATCAAGCAGTTTAACTTACAACAACAGTTACATGTAGTGTTGTGTGTAAAAGCGGAAAAGTAGCAAAAGTAGCAAAAAGTAGCAAAAAGAGCAGAGCCATTCCATCCAGAACATGGTTCAACTCTGACCTCAACTCCGAAAGTAGGAACTTAAGAGCCAAAGAAA